>NC_083820.1:12613033-13037502 GCF_015708825.2 Lethenteron reissneri | reverse complement strand
CCTAACCCCTACTTCCAACCCCTAACATTCACCCTAACCCCTAACCCCAACCCCTTGCCCTAACCCCTAACCTCTTCATCTAACCTCTTACCTTAACCCCTAACCTTCACCCAAACCCTAACAAAATTTTGTCCAAAAACGGCATAGATTAGTATGCCAATTTGCTTTTTGGCTAAAAAAGGTGTGCCGATTTTCTGTGAGTTGAAAATGTATCGTGAAATGTTTAATCGTGTACGTAATATGTAGAATACTACAGCAAACACAATGGAGGAATGCACTTGTTGTTGAAAAATAGAGCTATGGGAATTTGGCTCATCTTTGACATAAACGGCAGAGTTTTTTTTTGGGACGTGAACATTTAGTCCCAAAATTTTTCACTTTTAATCTAATACATAGCATACTAAGGGTAAATACAATGGATGAATTAACTTTTGTCCAAAAAGAAAACTGTAAAAATTTGGCCAATTGTGCCTAAAAACGGCAGAGGTTAGTATGCTTATTTTCTTTTTGTGGGACGTAAAAATTTCATCGTAAAATGTTCCACTTTTAATCGAATACATAGTATAATAAAGCTAATACAATAGAGGAATGAACTATTGTCCAAAAATAAAGCTGTGAAAGTTTGGCCAATATTGGCCAAAAACGACATAGGTTAGTAGGCCGATTTTCTTTTTTTTACTTGAAAATGTCATGGTGAAATTTCCAACTTTTTAACGTAATATATAGGATATATAAGGCTAAACAACTCCGAGGATTGCACTTTTGTTGAAAAAGAAACCTGTAAAAATTTGGCCAATATTGGCCAAAAACGGCATAGGTTAGTATGCAGATTTGCTTCTTTTTTACATGAAATGTTCATGGTGAAATATCGTACTTTTAATGCAATATACTGTATAACATACTAATGCTAAACAAAAGGGAGAAATTCACTTTTTCTTGGAAAATGTAGCTATGAAAATTTGGATGATTTTAACATAAAACTGCATAGGTGCCCTAATCCTAACTACCCCAACCCTAACCCTCAGCTATAACCCTAACCCCTGAACCTAAACCCTAGCTTCTAACCCTAAACTTAACCCCTAACCCTAACCCTAAACCCTGAACCTCATCACCGAGCCCGAGCCCTAACCATAACCTCTAACCCTAACCCCTAACCCTTAACCCTAACACTAAACCCTGAACCTCATCCCCTAGCCCTAACCCTAACCTCTAACCCTAACCCCTAACCCTAAACTCTAACGCTAACCCTATGCCCTAACCCTAAATGACCCTAACCCTAAACCCTAATCCCTACCCCCAACCCCTAACATTCACCCTAACCCCGAACCCCAAACCCTTTGCCCTAACCCCTAACCTCTTCCTCTAACCTCTTACCTTAACCCATAACCTTCACCCAAACCCTAACACAATTTTGTCCAAAAATGGCATAGTATGCCAATTTGCTTTTTGGCTAAAAAGGTGTGCCGATTTTCTGTGAGTTGAAAATGTATCGTGAAATGTTTAATTGTGTACGTAATATGTAGAATACTACAGCAAACACAATGGAGGAATGCACTTGTTGTTGAAAAATGAAGCTATGGGAATTTGGCTCATTTTGGCCATAAACAGCAGAGGTTAGTATGTCGGGTTTTTTTTGGGACGTGAACATTTAATCGCAAAATTTTCCACTTTTAACCTAATACATAGAATACTAATGGTAAATACAATGGATGAATTCACTTTTTTCCAAAAATAAAGCTGTAAAAATTTGGCCAATTGTGGCCAAAAATGGCATAGGTTAGCATGGCGATTTTATTTTTGTGGGACGTAAAATTTTCATCGTGAAATTTTCCACTTTTAATCTAATACATAGCATACTAAGGGTAAATACAATAGAGGAATTAACTTTCGTCCAAAAATAAAGCTGTAAAAATTTGGCCAATTGTGGCCAAAAACGGCATAGGTTAGTATGCCGATTTTCTGTTTTTTTAGTTGAAAATTTCATGGTGGAATTTCCAACTTTTTTACGTAATATATAGGATATATAAGGCTAAACAACACAGAGGATTGCACTTTTGTTGAAAAAGAAAGCTGTAAAAATTTGGCAAATATTGGCAAAAAACAGCAGTATGCCGATTTGCTTATTTTTTCACATGAAATGTTCATGGTGAAATATCCTACTTTTAATGCAATATATAGCATACTAAAGCTAAACAAAAGGGAGGAATTCACTCTTTCTTGGAAAATGTAGCTATGAAAATTTTGATGATTTTGGCATAAAACTGCATAGGTGCCCTAATCCTAACGACCCCAAACCTAACCCTCAGCCATAACCATAATCCCTTAACCTAAACCCTAGCCCCTAACCCTAAACTTAACCCCTAACCTAAACCACTAACCATAACTCTAACCCGCACCTTAACCCTAACCCGAACCCCTAATCCTAACCCCTAACCCTAAAACTAATTCCTAACCCTAATCCCAAACCCTAATTGATATGCCTTTAAACGTGTCTCAGCGATATGAGTTGAATTGTATATGGCGCGACTCTGTCGAGTAGAGTCGAAGGGCATACACCACTTGCTTGTGTGACTTGTGGAACCGGGTCGGCATTTTGCATTGAAGTCAATGATGGGTGTGATTTTTGCCGATTTGAAGCGCACTGTTTGGGAATGCAGTGCGTTTCACCATTTCAGCACCGATGTTCACCAAATATGCAACTGTGTAAACGTATGGGACAGCTTGGGATGTCAATGCAGTAGTTTGTTACTTGAAAATCCGTGAAGAAATAAAGAATTGAAGTGCAAATTCGGCCAGATAGTTTAGTTTTTATTTTCGGCGCTTGACGTGTTATGTGTGCCCTCTGGTGTACACGTGCAGTACCACAAGCATTCAATTCGTGGTGAAGTCTGCTATGTGGTGGACATGTGCAATGTAGGCCAACACAGTTCGCCAGCAGTTGCCGCTGTCAGACGTCACCCCGCGCGTTCCCCGCAGTTGTGAGTCGCTGCTGCTGCGGCGTCCTGGCGTTAGTCCCAAGCGCGGTTGGCTGCGATGAAGCCGTGAAGACGCCGCACAGTGACACTGCTGGCTGTCACCGCGCCAGGCACTGCAGTTGTACCACGTGACCACACGGTGGCGCTACAGCACCTGGTTGAATTTCGATTTAAAACTTTCGTGACTGCAGGGATTCATCTTCTTGGTTCTTTTGGTAAAGTCACATAGAAGGGAATTAATAAAATAATAAAAATAAAACATAAAAAAATATTCTCACGACGTTTCGGCCACAACGCAAGCAGCCGTCCTCAGGTGAAACCAGGTTTGTCCAGGCGAGAGCGTCGCCGTGATAATTATTTTATAATGTTTTATTTTTATTATTTAATTACTTCCCTTCTACGTGACTTTACCAAAAGGACCAAGAAGAAGCACCTAGTTGGTTAAGTTGTTGAGCGAGTGTCCATGATGGTTAGGTTATTTAGAGAGTGTCCTTGTTGGTTAGGTTATTTAGCGCGTGTCCATGTTGGTTAGGTTATTTAGCGAGTGTCCATGATGGTTAGGGTATTTAGGGAGTGTCCATGATGGTTAGGGTATTTAGCGAGTGTCCATGATGGTTAGGTTATTTAGCGAGTGTCCATGATGGGTAGGGTATTTAGCGAGTGTCCATGATGGTTAGGTTATTTAGCGAGTGTCATTGTTGGTTAGGTTATTTAGCGAGAGTCCTTGTTGGTTAGGTTATTTAGCGAGTGTCCATGTTGGTTAGGTTATTTAGCGAGTGTTCATGATGGTTAGGGTATTTAGCGAGTGTCCATGTTGGTTAGGTTATTTAGCGAGTGTCCATGATGGTTAGGTTATTTAGCGAGTGTCCATGTTGGTTAGGTTATTTATCGAGTGTCCATGATGGTTAGGTTATTTAGCGAGTGTCCATGTTGGTTAGGTTATTTAGCGAGTGTCCATGCTGGTTAGGTTATTTAGCGAGTGTCCATGTTGGTTAGGTTATTTAGCGAGTGTTCATGTTGGTTGGGTTATTTAGCGAGTGTCCATGTTGGTTAGGTTATTTAGCGAGTGTTCATGTTGGTTAGGTTATTTAGCGAGTGTTCATGTTGGTTAGGTTATTTAGCGAGTGTCCATGATGGTTAGGTTATTTAGCGAGTGTCCATGATGGTTAGGTTATTTAGCGAGTGTCCATGTTGATTAGGTTATTTAGCTAGTGTCCATGATGGTTAGGTCATTTAGCGAGTGTCCATGATGGTTAGGTTATTTAGCGAGTGTCCATGTTTGTGTGTATGTTGAACTTCCTTCACACCGTACATACCGTACACCCCCTAACCCCTAACCCTAACCCATAACCATAACCTCTAACCATAACCCGTAACCCTAACCCCTAACACTAAACCTAACATTGACCCTAATCCTCCCCAAATCCTACCCTAACGATAACCCCTAACCCTAAACTCTGAACCTCATCCCCTAGCCCTAACCCTAACCTCTAACTCTAACCCCTAACCCTAAACTCAAATGCTAACCCTAAGCCCTAACCCTAAATGACCCTAACCCTAAACCCTAACCCCTACTTCCAACCCCTAACATTCACCCTAACCCCTAACCCCAACCCCTTGCCCTAACCCCTAACCTCTTCATCTAACCTCTTACCTTAACCCCTAACCTTCACCCAAACCCTAACACAATTTGTCCAAAAACGGCATAGATTAGTATGCCAATTTGCTTTTTGGCTAAAAAAGGTGTGCTGATTTTCTGTGAGTTGAAAATGTATCGTGAAATGTTTAATTGTGTACGTAATATGTAGAATACTACAGCAAACACAATGGAGGAATGCACTTGTTGTTGAAAAATAGAGCTATGGGAATTTGGCTCATTTTTGACATAAACAGCAGAGGTTAGTATGTCGTTTTTTTTGGGACGTGAACATTTAGTCCTAAAATTTTCCAATTTTTATCTAATACATAGCATACTAAGGGTAAATACAATGGATGAATTAACTTTTGTCCAAAAAGAAAACTGTAAAAATTTGGCCAATTGTGCCCAAAAACGGCAGAGGTTAGTATGCTTATTTTCTTTTTGTGGGACGTAAAAATTTCATCGTAAAATTTTCCACTTTTAATCTAATACATAGTATAATAAGGCTAATACAATAGAGGAATGAACTATTGTCCAAAAATAAAGCTGTGAAAGTTTGGCCAATATTGGCCAAAAACGGCATAGGTTAATAGGCCGATTTTCTTTTTTTTACTTGAAAATGTCATGGTGAAATTTCCAACTTTTTAACGTAATATATAGGATATATAAGGCTAAACAACTCCGAGGATTGCACTTTTGTTGAAAAAGAAAGCTGTAAAAATTTGGCCAATATTGGCCAAAAACGGTATGCAGATTTGCTTCTTTTTTACATTAAATGTTCATGGTGAAATATCCTACTTTTAATGCAATATACTGTATAACATACTAATGCTAAACAAAAGGGAGGAATTCACTTTTTCTTGGAAAATGTAGCTATGAAAATTTGGATGATTTTAACATAAAACTGCATAGGTGCCCTAATCCTAACTACCCCAACCCTAACCCTCAGCCATAACCCTAACCCCTGAACCTGAACCCTAGCCTCTAACCCTAAACTTAACCCCTAACCCTAACCCTAAACCCTGAACCTCATCCCCTAGCCCGAGCCCTAACCCTAACCTCTAACCCTAACACCTAACCCTTAACCCTAAACCCTAAACCCTGAACCTCATCCCCTAGCCATAACCCTAACCTCTAACCCTAACCCCTAAACTCTAACGCTAACCCTAAGCCCTAGCCCTAAATGACCCTAGCCCTAAACCCTAATCCCTACCCCCAACCCCTAACATTCACCCTAAACCCTAACCCCAAACCCCTTGCCTTAACCCCTAACCTTCACCCAAACCCTAACACAATTTTGTCCAATAATAGCATAGATTAGTATGCCAATTTGCTTTTTGGCTAAAAAAGGTGTGACGATTTTCTGTGAGTTGAAAATGTATCGTGAAATGTTTAATTTTGTATGTAATATATAGAATACTACAGCAAACACAATGGGGAAATGCACTTGTTGATGAAAAATAAAGCTATGGGAATTTGGCTCATTTTGGCCATAAACAGCAGAGGTTAGTATGTCGGGTTTTTTTTGGGACGTGAACATTTAATCGCAAAATTTTCCACTTTTAACCTAATACATAGAATACTAAGGGGAAATACAATGGATGAATTCACTTTTTTCCAAAAATAAAGCTGTAAAAATTTGACCAATTGTGGCCAAAAACGGCATAGATTAGTATGCCTATTTTCTTTTTGTGGGACGTAAAAATTTTATCGAAAAATTTTCCACTTTTAATCTAATACATAGCATACTAAGGCTAAATACAATGGAGGAATGAACTTTCGTCTAAAAATAAAGCTGTGAAAGTTGGGTTTATTTTGTCTATAAAACGGCACAGTATGCTGATTTACATTTAATTCTCGAAAATTTAATGGATGAAATTGCCCACTTTTAAATGTAATATATAGGAGACTAAGGCTAAACACACCCGAGGATTGCACTTTTATTGAAAAATAAAACTGTAAAAATTTGGCCAATGTTGGATAAAAAGGCATAGGTGAGTATGGCGCTTTTCTTTTTGTGGGACGTGAAAATTTCATCGTGAAATTTTAGACTTTTAATCTAATACATATCACAATGCGGCCAAATACAATAGAGGAATTAACTTTTTTCCAAATATAAAGCAGTGAAAGTTGGGCTTATTTTGGCTAAAAACGGCATAGGAGCCCTAACCCCAACTACCCCAACCCTAACCCTTCAACATGACCCAGAACCCTGACACTAACCCCTAACCCGTATCCCTAACCCCTAATCCTAACCCCTAACCCGAACCCCTTACTCTAATCCCTAACGCTAATCCATATGCCTTTAAACGCGTCTCAGTGAGATGAGTTGAATCGTATATGGCTCGACTCTGTCGAGTAGAGTCGAAGGGCATCCACCACTTGCTTGTGTGACTTGTGGAACCGGGCGGCATTTTGCATTGAAGTCAATGATGGGTGTGATTGTTGCCGATTTGAAGAGCACTGTTTGGGAAAGCAGTGCGTTTCACTATTTCAGCACCGATGTTCACCAAATAGTCAATAATGTAAACATATGGGACAGCTTGGGATGTCAATGTAGTAGTTTGTTACTTGAAAATCCGAGAATAAATTAAGAATTGCGGTGCAAATCGGCCGTAGAGATTCGTTTTTTTTTACCGGCGCTTGACGTGTTACGTGTGCCCTCTGGTGGACAAGTGCAGTACCACAAGCATTCAATTCGTGGTTACGTCTGCTATGTGGTGGACATGTGCGTGTGTGTGTGTGTTTAGTGGGGGTGTACTTGTGTGTGTTTAGTGGGGGTGTACTTGTGTGTGTTTAGTGGGGTGTGAGTGTGTGTGTCTAGTGGGGGTGTGTGCGTGTGTGTGTTTTAGTGGGGGTGTGAGTGTGCTCGTGTGGAGGAGTGCGAGGAGATGGCGGCGCCAGCAGAGTTGCTCCGTTGCTGTAGCACCACAAGTGTCCATGATGGTTCAGTTATTTAGCGAATGTCCATGTTGGGTTAGGTTATTTTGCGAGTTTCCATGTTGGTTAGGTTATTTAGCGAGTGTCCATATTGGTGTGTATGTTGAACTTCTTTCACACCATACAGAGCCAACCATGCTCATTGGAGGTGCGGGGAAAGGACAACAAACTAAGCACAAAAGTTTTGCCAAAAAATGGCATAGGTTAGTATTCCGATTTGCTTTTTTTTACTTAAATTTTCGTGGTAAAATTGACCACTTTTAATGTAATATATAGGATATTTAGGCTAAACACAACCGATGAATGCACTTTTTGTTTTAAAATACAGCCGTAAAAATGTGTTGAATTTTTGCAAAAAACGGCATAGGTTAGTATGCCGATTTACTGTTTGCAACGTGAACATTTCATGGTGAAATTTTCCACTTTTAATGTAATACATAGCATACTAAGGCTAAATACAATGAAGGAATTAACTTTTGTCGAAAAATAAATCTGTGAAAGTTGGGTTTATTTTGTCTATAGAACGGCACAGTATGCTGATTTACATTTTATTCTCGAAAATGTAATTGATGAAATTGCCCACTTTTTGATGTAATATATAGGAGACTAAGGCTAAACACACCCGAGGATTGCACTTTTATTGAAAAATAAAACTGTAAAAATTTGGCCAATGTTGGCCAAAACGGCATAGGTGAGTATGGCGATTTTCTTTTTGTGGGACGTGAAAATTTCTTAGTGAAATTTTAAACTTTTAATCTAATACATATCACAATGCGGCCAAATACAATAGAGGAATTAACTTTTTTCCATTATAAAGCGGTGAAAGTTGGGCTTATTTTGGCTAAAAGCGGCATAGGAGCCCTAACCCCAACTACCCCAACCCTAACCCTTCAACATGACCCAGAACCCTGACACTAACCCCTAACCCGTATCCCTAACCCCTAATCCTAACCCAAACCCAAACCCTAACCCCTAATCCTAACCCCTAACCCGAACCCCTAACTCTAATCCCTAACGCTAATCCATATGCCTTTAAACGCATCTCAGTGAGATGAGTTGAATCGTATATGGCTCGACTCTGTCGAGTAGAGTCGAAGGGCATCCACCATTTGCTTGTGTGACTTGTGGAACCGGGGCGGCATTTTGCATTGAAGTCAATGATGGGTGTGATTGTTGCCGATTTGAAGAGAACTGTTTGGGAATGCAGTGCGTTTCACTTTTTCAGCACCGAAGTTCACCAAATAGTCAATAATGTAAACGTATGGGACAGCTTGGGATGTCAATGTAGTAGTTTGTTAGTTTTAAATCCGAGAATAAATGAAGAATTGCGGTGCAAATCGGCCGTAGAGATGTGTTTTTTTACCGGCACTTGACGTGTTACGTGTGCCCTCTGGTGGACAAGTGCAGTACCACAAACATTCAATTCGTGGTTAAGTCTGCTATGTGGTGGACATGTGCGTGTGTGTGTTTAGTGGGGGTGTGCTTGTGTGTGTTTCGTGGGTGTGTGAGTGTGTGTGTTTAGTGGGGGTGTGTGCGTGTGTGTGTTTTAGTGGGGGTGTGAGTGTGCTCGTGTGGAGGAGTGCGAGGAGATGGCGGCGCCAGCAGAGTTGCTCCGTTGCTGTGGCACCACAAGTGTCCATGATGGTTCAGTTATTTAGCGAATGTCCATGTTGGGTTAGGTTATTTAGCGAGTTTCCATGTTGGTTAGGTTATTTAGCGAGTGTCCATATTGGTGTGTATGTTGAACTTCTTTCACACCATACAGAGCCAACCATGCTCATTGGAGGTGCGGGGAAAGGACAACAAACTAAGCACAAAAAATTGCCAAAAAATGGCAGAGGTTAGTTTGCCGATTTGCTTTTTTTTACTTAAATTTTCGTGGTAAAATTGACCACTTTTAATGTAATATATAGGATATTTAGGCTAAACACAACCGATGAATGCACTTTTTGTTTTAAAATACAGCCGTAAAAATGTGTTGAATTTTTGCAAAAAACGGCATAGGTTAGTATGCCGATTTACTGTTTGCAACGTGAACATTTCATGGTGAAATTTTCCACTTTTAATGTAATACATAGCATACTAAGGGTAAATACAATGAAGGAATGAACTTTTGTCGAAAAATAAATCTGTGAAAGTTGGGTTTATTTTGTCTATAGAACGGCACAGTATGCTGATTTACATTTTATTCTCGAAAATGTAATTGATGAAATTGCCCACTTTTTGATGTAATATATAGGAGACTAAGGCTAAACACACCCGAGGATTGCACTTTTATTGAAAAATAAAACTGTAAAAATTTGGCCAATGTTGGCCAAAACGGCATAGGTGAGTATGGCGATTTTCTTTTTGTGGGACGTGAAAATTTCTTAGTGAAATTTTAAACTTTTAATCTAATACATATCACAATGCGGCCAAATACAATAGAGGAATTAACTTTTTTCCATTATAAAGCGGTGAAAGTTGGGCTTATTTTGGCTAAAAGCGGCATAGGAGCCCTAACCCCAACTACCCCAACCCTAACCCTTCAACATGACCCAGAACCCTGACACTAACCCCTAACCCGTATCCCTAACCCCTAATCCTAACCCAAACCCAAACCCTAACCCCTAATCCTAACCCCTAACCCGAACCCCTAACTCTAATCCCTAACGCTAATCCATATGCCTTTAAACGCATCTCAGTGAGATGAGTTGAATCGTATATGGCTCGACTCTGTCGAGTAGAGTCGAAGGGCATCCACCATTTGCTTGTGTGACTTGTGGAACCGGGGCGGCATTTTGCATTGAAGTCAATGATGGGTGTGATTGTTGCCGATTTGAAGAGAACTGTTTGGGAATGCAGTGCGTTTCACTTTTTCAGCACCGAAGTTCACCAAATAGTCAATAATGTAAACGTATGGGACAGCTTGGGATGTCAATGTAGTAGTTTGTTAGTTTTAAATCCGAGAATAAATGAAGAATTGCGGTGCAAATCGGCCGTAGAGATGTGTTTTTTTACCGGCACTTGACGTGTTACGTGTGCCCTCTGGTGGACAAGTGCAGTACCACAAACATTCAATTCGTGGTTAAGTCTGCTATGTGGTGGACATGTGCGTGTGTGTGTTTAGTGGGGGTGTGCTTGTGTGTGTTTCGTGGGTGTGTGAGTGTGTGTGTTTAGTGGGGGTGTGTGCGTGTGTGTGTTTTAGTGGGGGTGTGAGTGTGCTCGTGTGGAGGAGTGCGAGGAGATGGCGGCGCCAGCAGAGTTGCTCCGTTGCTGTGGCACCACAAGTGTCCATGATGGTTCAGTTATTTAGCGAATGTCCATGTTGGGTTAGGTTATTTAGCGAGTTTCCATGTTGGTTAGGTTATTTAGCGAGTGTCCATATTGGTGTGTATGTTGAACTTCTTTCACACCATACAGAGCCAACCATGCTCATTGGAGGTGCGGGGAAAGGACAACAAACTAAGCACAAAAAATTGCCAAAAAATGGCAGAGGTTAGTTTGCCGATTTGCTTTTTTTTACTTAAATTTTCGTGGTAAAATTGACCACTTTTAATGTAATATATAGGATATTTAGGCTAAACACAACCGATGAATGCACTTTTGTTTTAAAATACAGCCGTAAAAATGTGTTGAATTTTTGCAAAAAACGGCATAGGTTAGTATGCCGATTCACTGTTTGCAACGTGAACATTTCATGGTGAAATTTTCCACTTTTAATCTAATACATAGCATACTAAGGCTAAATACAATGGAGGAATGAACTTTTGTCGAAAAATAAAGCTGTGAAAGTTGGGTTTATTTTGTCTATTAAACGGCACAGTATGCTGATTAACATTTTATTCTCGAAAATGTAATGGATGAAATTGCCCACTTTTTAAAGTAATATATAGGAGACTAAGGCTAAACACACCCGAGGATTGCACTTTTATTGAAAAATAAAACTGGAAAAATTTGGCCAATGTTGGCCAAAACGGCATAGGTGAGTATGGCGATTTTCTTTTTGTGGGACGTGAAAATTTCTTTGTGACATTTTAAACTTTTAATCTAATACATATCACAATGCGGCCAAATACAATAGAGGAATTAACTTTTTTCCATTATAAAGCGGTGAAAGTTGGGCTTATTTTGGCTAAAAACGGCATAGGAGCCCTAACCCCAACTACCCCAACCCTAACCCTTCAACATGACCCAGAACCCTGACACTAACCCCTAACCCGTATCCCTAACCCCTATTCCTAACCCAAACCCTAACCCCTAATCCTAACCCCTAACCCGAACCCCTAAATCGAATCCCTAACGCTAATCCATATGCCTTTAAACGCGTCTCAGTGAGATGAGTTGAATCGTATATGGCTCGACTCTGTCGAGTAGAGTCGAAGGGCATCCACCATTTGCTTGTGTGACTTGTGGAACCGGGGCGCCATTTTGCATTGAAGTCAATGATGGGTGTGATTGTTGCCGATTTGAAGAGCACTGTTTGGGAATGCAGTGCGTTTCACTATTTCAGCACCGAAGTTCACCAAATAGTCAATAATGTAAACGTATGGGACAGCTTGGGATGTCAATGTAGTAGTTTGTTAGTTGAAAATCCGAGAATAAATGAAGAATTGCGGTGCAAATCGGCCGTAGAGATATGTTCTTTTTTTACCGGCGCTTGACGTGTTACGTGTGCCCTCTGGTGGACAAGTGCAGTACCACAAACATTCAATTCGTGGTTACGTCTGCTATGTGGTGGACATGTGCGCGTGTGTGTTTAGTGGTGGTGTACTTGTGTGTGTTTAGTGGGGGTGTGAGTGTGTGTGTTTAGTGGGGGTGTGTGCGTGTGTGTGTTTTAATGGGGGTGTGAGTGTGCTCGTGTGGAGGAGTGCGAGGAGATGGCGGCGCCAGCAGAGTTGCTCCGTTGCTGTGGCACCACAAGTGTCCATGATGGTTCAGTTATTTAGCGAATGTCCATGTTGGGTTAGGTTATTTAGCGAGTTTCCATGTTGGTTAGGTTATTTAGCGAGTGTCCATATTGGTGTGTATGTTGAACTTCTTTCACACCATACAGAGCCAACCATGCTCATTGGAGGTGCGGGGAAAGGGCAACAAACTAAGCACAAAAATTTTGCCAAAAAATGGCATAGGTTAATATGCCGATTTGCTTTATTTTACTTAAATTTTCGTGGTAAAATTTCCCACTTTTAATGTAATATATAGGATATTTAGGCTAAACACAACCGATGAATGCACTTTTTGTTTTAAAATACAGCCGTAAAAATGTGTTGAATTGTTGCAAATAACGGCATAGGTTAGTATGCCGATTCACTGTTTGCAACGTGAACATTTCATGGTGAAATTTTCCACTTTTAATCTAATACATAGCATACTAAGGCTAAATACAATGGAGGAATGAACTTTTGTCGAAAAATAAAGCTGTGAAAGTTGGGTTTATTTTGTCTATAAAACGGCACAGTATGCTGATTTACATTTTATTCTCGAAAATTTAATGGATGAAATTGCCCATATTTTAATGTAATATATAGGAGACTAAGGCTAAACACACCCGAGGATTGCACTTTTATTGAAAAATAAAACTGTAAAAATTTGGCCAATGTTGGCCAAAACGGCATAGGTGAGTATGGCTATTTTCTTTTTGTGGGACGTGAAAATTTCATCGTGAAATTTTAGACTTTTAATCTAATACATAGCACAATTCAGCTAAATACAAGAGGAATTAACTTTTTTCCAAATATAAAGCAGTGAATGTTGGGCTTATTTTGGCTAAAAACGGCATAGGAGCCCTAACCCCAACTCCCCCAACCCTAACCCTTAACCATGACCCAGAACCCTGACACTAACCCCTAACCCGTATCCCTAACCCCTAATCCTAACCCAAACCCAAACCCTAACCCCTAATCCTAACCCCTAACCCGAACCCCTAACTCTAATCCATATGCCTTTAAACGCGTCTCAGTGAGATGAGTTGAATTGTATATGGCGCGACTCTGTCGAGTAGAGTCGAAGGGCAAACACGACTTGCTTGTTGTGTGACTTTTGGAACCGGGGCGGCATTTTGCATTGAAGTCAATGAAAGGTGTGATTGTTGCCGATTTGAAGAGCACTGTTTGGGAATGCAGTGCGTTTCACTTTTTCAGCACCGAAGTTCACCAAATAGTCAATAATGTAAACGTATGGGACAGCTTGGGATGTCAATGTAGTAGTTTGTTACTTAAAATCCGAGAATAAATGAAGAATTGCGGTGCAAATCGGCCGTAGAGATTAGTTTTTTTTTACCGGCGCTTGACGTGTTACGTGTGCCCTCTGGTGGACAAGTGCAGTACCACAAGCATACAAATTCGTGGTTACGTCTGCTATGTGGTGGACATGTGCGTGTGTGTTTTTAGTGGGGGTGTGCTTGTGTGTGTTTAGTGGGGGTGTGAGTGTGTGTGTTCAGTGGGGGTGTGTGTGTGTTTTAGTGGGGGTGTGAGTGTGCTCGCGTGGAGGAGTGCGAGTAGATGGCGGCGCCAGCAGATTTGCTCCGTTGCTATGGCACCACAAGTGTCCATGATGGTTCAGTTATTTAGCGAATGTCCATGTTGGGTTAGGTTATTTAGCGAGTTTCCATTGTGGTTAGGTTATTTAGCGAGTGTCCATATTGGTGTGTATGTTGAACTTCTTTCACACCATACAGAGCCAACCATGCTCATTGGAGGTGCGGGGAAAGGACAACAAACTAAGCACAAAAAATTTGCCAAAAATGGCATAGGTTAGTATTCCGATTTGCTTTTTTTACTTAAATTTTCGTGGTAAAATTTACCACTTTTAATGTAATATATAGGATATTTAGGCTAAACACAACCGATGAATGCACTTTTTGTTTTAAAATACAGCCGTAAAAATGTGTTGAATTTTTGCAAAAAACGGCATAGGTTAGTATGCCGATTTACTGTTTGCAACGTGAACATTTCATGGTGAAATTTTCCACTTTTAATGTAATACATAGCATACTAAGGGTAAATACAATGAAGGAATGAACTTTTGTCGAAAAATAAATCTGTGAAAGTTGGGTTTATTTTGTCTATAGAACGGCACAGTATGCTGATTTACATTTTATTCTCGAAAATGTAATTGATGAAATTGCCCACTTTTTGATGTAATATATAGGAGACTAAGGCTAAACACACCCGAGGATTGCACTTTTATTGAAAAATAAAACTGTAAAAATTTGGCCAATGTTGGCCAAAACGGCATAGGTGAGTATGGCGATTTTCTTTTTGTGGGACGTGAAAATTTCATCGTGAAATTTTAGACTTTTAATCTAATACATAGCACAATGCGGCTAAATACAATAGAAGAATTAACTTTTTTCCAAATATAAAGCAGTGAAAGTTGTGCTTATTTTGGCTAAAAACGGCATAGGAGCCCTAACCCCAACTCCCCCAACCCTAACCCTTAACCATGACCCAGAACCCTGACACTAACCCCTATCCCGTATCCCTAACCCTTAATCCTAACCCAAACCCTAACCCCTAATCCTAACCCCTAACCCGAACCCCTAACTCTAATCCCTAACGCTAATCCTTTAAACGCGTCTCAGTGAGATGAGTTGAATCGTATATGGCTCGACTCTGTCGAGTAGAGTCGCAGGGCATCCACCAGTTGCTTGTGTGACTTGTGGAACCGGGGCGGCATTTTGCATTGAAGTCAATGTGTGTGATTGTTGCCGATTTGAAGAGCACTGTTTGGGAATGCAGTGCGTTTCACTATTTCAGCACCGAAGTTCACCAAATAGTCAATAATGTAAACGTATGGGACAGCTTGGGATGTCAATGTAGTAGTTTGTTACTTGAAAATCCGAGAATAAATGAAGAATTGCGGTGCAAATCGGCCGTAGAGATTAGTTTTTTTTTTTTACCGGCGCTTGACGTGTTACGTGTGCCCTCTGGTGGACAAGTGCAGTACCACAAGCATACAAATTCGTGGTTACGTCTGCTATGTGGTGGACATGTGCGTGTGTGTTTTTAGTGGGGGTGTGCTTGTGTGTGTTTAGTGGGGGTGTGAGTGTGTGTGTTCAGTGGGGGTGTGTGTGTGTTTTAGTGGGGGTGTGAGTGTGCTCGCGTGGAGGAGTGCGAGTAGATGGCGGCGCCAGCAGAATTGCTCCGTTGCTATGGCACCACAAGTGTCCATGATGGTTCAGTTATTTAGCGAATGTCCATGTTGGGTTAGGTTATTTAGCGAGTTTCCATTGTGGTTAGGTTATTTAGCGAGTGTCCATATTGGTGTGTATGTTGAACTTCTTTCACACCATACAGAGCCAACCATGCTCATTTGAGGTGTGGGGAAAGGACAACAAACTAAGCACAAAAATTTTGCCAAAAAATGGCATAGGTTAGTATTCCGATTTGCTTTTTTTTACTTAAATTTTCGTGGTAAAATTTACCACTTTTAATGTAATATATAGGATATTTAGGCTAAACACAACCGATGAATGCACTTTTTGTTTTAAAATACAGCCGTAAAAATGTGTTGAATTTTTGCAAAAAACGGCATAGGTTAATATTCCGATTTACTGTTTGCAACGTGAACATTTCATGGTGAAATTTTCCACTTTTAATCTAATACATAGCATACTAAAGCTAAATACAATGAAGGAATGAACTTTTGTCGAAAAATAAATCTGTGAAAGTTGGGTTTATTTTGTCTATAGAACGGCACAGTATGCTGATTTACATTTTATTCTCGAAAATTTAATTGATGAAATTGCCCACTTTTTGATGTAATATATAGGAGACTAGTGCTAAACACACCCGAGGATTGCACTTTTATTGAAAAATAAAACTGTCAAAATTTGGCCAATGTTGGCCAAAACGGCATAGGTGAGTATGGCGATTTTCTTTTTGTGGGACGTGAAAATTTCATTGTGAAATTTTACACTTTTAATCTAATACATAGCACAATGCGGCTAAAAACAATAGAGGAATTAACTTTTTTCCAAATATAAAGCGGTGAAAGTTGGGCTTATTTTGGCTAAAAACGGCATAGGAGCCCTAACCCCAACTACCCCAACCCTAACCCTCAACCATGACCCAGAACCCTGACACTAACCCCTAACACCGTATCCCTAACCCCTATTCCTAACCCAAACCCAAACCCTAACCCCTAATCCTAACCCCTAACCCGAACCCCTAACTCTAATCCATATGCCTTTAAACGCGTCTCAGCGAGATGAGTTGAATCGTATATGGCTCGACTCTGTCGAGTAGAGTCGAAGGGCATCCACCACTTGCTTATGTGACTTGTGGAACCGGGGCGGCATTTTGCATTGAAGTCAATGTGTGTGATTGTTGCCGATTTGAAGAGCACTGTTTGGGAATGCAGTGCGTTTCACTATTTCAGCACCGATGTTCACCAAATAGTCAATAATGTAAACGTATGGGACAGCTTGGAATGTCAATGTAGTAGTTTGTTACTTGAAAATCCGAGAATAAATTAAGAATTGCGGTGCAAATCGGCCGTAGAGATATGTTTTTTTAATCCTTTATATTAAGTTCACTTGCTTGCTTGCACGCTTACGACCGTGCAAATCTTTTGGTCGTTTTTTAACCCACTTCCCGTGATCCAATCGAGCTGACATTTTGCACACAGACTCGTTGTGCGTGACAATTTCTTTTTGTGAAAATTTTTCCCAAAATTTTACTTTTTTTAAATTTAAAATACCAATGTGATAAAAATGAAACTCTTACTCAAGAAAAACAAAAATGAATAATAAAATAAAACCGGTGCCACGCATATAAAGGATTTATAGTGAAAAACTTTGTTTTTACTGGTTAATTTTACCGGCGCTTGACGTGTTACGTGTGCCCTCTGTTGGACAAGTGCCGTACCACAAGCATTTAATTCGTGGTTACGTCTGCTATGTGGTGGACATGTGCAGTGTAGGCCAACACAGTACGCCAGCAGTTGCCGCTGTCAGGCGTCACCCCGCACATTCCCCGTAGTTGTGAGTCGCTGCTGCTGCGGCGTCCTGGCGTTAGTCCCAAGCGCGGTTGGCTGCAATGAAGCCGTGAAGGTTCTAGATTTGAAGCTTTCGTGACTGCAAGGATTCATACTCTTAGTTCTTTCGGTAAAGTCACGTAGGTAAAAATGAAATTAAAATTTATAAAAAATAAAAACAATAAAATCACGACGTTTCGGAGGCAACACAAGCTTCCGTCTTCAGGTGAAACTGTCACAGCAAAACATCTGTATCAAGTGAAGAGAAGTCACAAGAGGTACGACCTTATATACTGCTGCTGGAACTACGCCTTTGTAATATAGATGGCATATGTAGATAAGCCAGCTAGGATTAAGCCACCTTTTCTTATGCTGCTGGGTGGGTAAATGAATTAAATCCGAAAAAGAAGAGTACTGTTAAACGCTGGGGATGTTAACACTCGGTAAACCCTCTGGCTACCATCAAAGGTTTGTACACGAAACCATCTATATATATAAAATCGCAAATCTGTCTGTCTGACTGTGTGTGTGTCTGTGTATCGGACCATACGCAGTTTCATTGGACGAAATGTCAGGGATTTGCGAGACACGATTGGTCCGGCGGTTGCCCCTGGCAACGGGTAGCGACGCATTCGCCGCGGGGTGGACGCCATTTTTAATTCCCGTTAAAAATAGGCGCACACATTAACACGCGACTCTGAGGTAAATTCATCAAAGTTTCACGTCCTCTTCACTCCCCCCCCCCTCACCACAATATGTGCAATTACTATTATAGGGTCGGTAGATTATAAAATTATAGCGATTAGACAGTATTATTGTAGCGCGGGGGGGGGGGGGGGGGGGGACGGCACCCGTACCCAGCCTCAGCCGGGTGGGCAATTTAGGCGAGGCCGGAGGCTCTGCACGGTACTAGGCCTCGACACCCACCACGCGACTCTGAGGTAAATTCAGCAAACTTTCACGTCCTCTTCACTCCCCCGCCACCCCAATGTGTGCAATTACTATTATAGGGTCGGTAGATAATAAAATTATAGCGATTACACAGTATTATTGTAGTGCGGGGGGGGTAACGGCCCCGGTACCCATCCTCAGCCGGGTGGGCAATCTAGGCGAGGCCGGAGGCTCTGCACGGTACTAGGCCTCGACACCCCACCACACTTTAGGCCGTACATACTACTGCACAGCGGCCGTGGAGATCGTGGCTGGGGGGGGGGGCAGGGGTAGCAGCCCATCTGTGTATATATGTAAGGTTATTAAGAAATATATTTTTCACCCGGGCAACGCCGGGTATTTCTGCTAGTTCAGATATACAAACACAGACATAATTTCAACCGTGATGATGGGTACAAACTTAGTAATCATTGGAAAGATGTTATCAACCATGCAAAAAATATTTAATTACACATTTTTGGACCATCTTATCTGACAGGCACTATTTTACTTTACCGAGTATTTACATCCCTAACGTTTAACAGTACTCTCTTTATTGTCAGCCAACACTTGTATAAATATAGCCATTTTCGTTCCTTTTCTATTATGTACATCCACAGTGACTTGCTCACAAACACGTCGTTGACCACGAGTACCCCGTCCCTCTGTTAGCCCCCCCCCCCTCCCGATACGTTCCATTCATTGGCTACCACATTCTGATAAGCCCCTCCCCTCCCTGCCCCCTTAACTGGTACTTAAGAGCTTACATCTTGAATCCCTCCCTCACTTGATGCAGCAAATCTGTCTGTGACGGTCCCACCTGATGACGGAGACTTGTGTTGCCTCCGAAACGTCGTGATTTTTATTGTTTTATTTTTATTAATTTTAATTTCATCTTTTACCTCCGTGATTTTACCGAAAGAACTAAGAGTATGAATCCTTGCAATCACGAAAGCTTCAAATCTAGAATTAATACCCTCTACGGGGAGGAATTTCACCTGTCTGTTAGAATTTTTAACAGACGAGACAAGAAGTCACAGCTTCTCAAGACGCTGGCCTTCCTCAAGAGATGCCGCGATAACAAGGTAATACCCATCGCTTTCACACTCACATCTGCTGCTGTGTCCTCACCGAACTCTAAACAGATTTTACTTAAAGCTAGCCTATCACTAATCTCGGAGAAAATAAGGTTACTCCGAGTTGAACTCGATAATTTAGACAAGACTCTCTTACAAACACATTTAATGTTGACACAAAAAATGTCCCCTTCTGATTGGAACCACGTTGACAACATGACTTCTGCTTCTGCTGACTGTCAACCAAATGCAAAGCCAACCTGATTTCTAAATTCAACCTCCTATCTAAGAAGAAATCAGAGCCACAAATCACAAAGCTGGATGTCAACAAGACTGTTATTAATCAGAGTAACATACCAATTTCTGACAATCTGAAAACGGTACTGGCCAAAGGACTAAATTTCGCTGTCACCCCTAAATATATACCAGTAGAGGATGTCATTTCTCAGGTTACTGTTGCCCTCAGAGGCATAGGATACATCCATGCAGATGTAGCAAGAGCTGAAATAGCCATGATTCTTAAGAATGCTAAGAAACCCACTAGTAACATTAGCAAAAACGAACGCTCTGAACTCGCGAACTTAAAAAAGAGAGATGATATAGTCATCCTCTCGGCAGACAAGGGCAATGCCACGGTCATCATGGATAAAGAATCATACAACAACAAAATCCTGGACCTACTTAATGATAGTAGTTACTCCAAAATTAAAAGCGATCCTACTAACAGCCTAACGACAAAAACCAACAGGATCATCACTAGTTCGACTTCCCTAATCAAACCAACTAAACGTCCCTCTCTAAAACCCTCGGCGGCAAGACCTCCCAGACTCTATGGTCTTCCCAAGATCCATAAAGAAGGCACCCCGCTACGACCCATCGTGTCAACGATTAACTCCCCTACCTACAAACTAGCCCGGTTTCTATCACATACTCTGCTTCCCTTCACAGGCAAAACCTCTTCGGCAGTACTCAACTCAACCCAACTAGTCTTTTTGGTCAAGGACATGGTACTATCTCCTGATGATATCCTCGTCAGTTTTGATGTAGTATCTCTGTTTATCAAAGTTCCAGTGCCTGACACCTGAACAATAATTGAGGACTTGGTCCAACATGGATTGAATTCGGATGTATCTGCACTGGTTAGGCATTGCCTCACCAACACTTATTTTACCTGGAATGGCACCTTCTACAAACAGAATAAGGGTACCCCTATGGGCTCCCCCTTGTCACCAGTGATAGCCAACATGTTCATGGAAAAGTTTGAATCAGACACCATCCAGACATCCACCCTGCGTCCTTCCCTGTGGAAGAGGTATGTGGATGACACTTTCGTCATTTGGCCACATGGCCTCCCAGCATTGAACCACTTCTTGGACCACATCAATTCCAGACATCCATCCATCAGATTCACCATGGAAGTTGAGAAAGATGGCAAACTACCATTCTTAGATATTCTGTTTGAGAAGAGACCTGACGGATCCTTGGGACATTCTGTCTACAGGAAATCCACCCACACAGATTCCTACTTGAAACCGGATGCCCACCACCCATCTCAAAATAATTCTCTCATCAAAACGCTATACCACAGAGCTCATGGCATTTCTGACCAACACCACCTGGCCAGTGAATTGAGACATGTACATCGGGCCCTCAGGATGAACGGATACTCTGAACGCACCATCCACCAAGCTGTTTCTCCCACCATACAGAAACAGCCACTTGAAACGCCGATCAAAACTGTCACGTTACCATACATAGCAGGCGTGACCAAAAAGATCTCCAAAATTCTAAACAAACATAAGATCCAAGTCCGATTCAGTACAGTACATAAAATCCGTGATCTAATTCCATCTGTGAAGGATGTCATCCCTGACTTGCAATACCCTGGAGTCTATAAACTGAGTTGCAGCTGTGGTGACTGTTACATTGGGGAACCGAAACGTCATGTCTCTGATCGTGTCCGCGAGCACAAGTCAGATTTGAAACACGGCAAAATTGAGTCGTCCGCCGTTGCCGATCACCGCTACAGCGCGGTGGGCTCTCATGAGATTGTTTTCTCCGAGACTAAGGTGCTCAGCAAACCCTCTGGCTACCATCAAAGGTTTGTACACGAAGCCATTCAGATATACAAACACAGACATAATTTCAACCGTGATGATGGGTACAAACTTAGTAATCATTGGAAAGATGTTATCAACCATGCAAAAAAGATTTAATTACACATTTTTGGACCATCTTATCTGACAGGCACTATTTTACTTTACCGAGTGTTTACATCCCTAACATTTAACAGTACTCTCTTTATTGTCATCCAACACTGGTATAAACATAACCATTTTCGTTCCTTTTCTATTATGTACATCCACAGTGACTTGCGCACAAACACGTCGTTGACCACGACCACGAGTACCCCGTCCCTCTGTTAGCCCCGCCCCCCCCTCCCGATACGTTCCATTCATTGGCTACCACATTCTGATAAGCCCCTCCTCTCCCTCCCCCCTTAACTGGTACTTAAGAGCTTACATCTTGAATCCCTCCCTCACTTGATGCAGCAAATCTGGCTGTGACGGTCCCACCTGATGACGGAGACTTGTGTTGCCTCCGAAACGTCGTGATTTTTATTGTTTTATTTTTATTAATTTTAATTTCATTTTTTACCTACGTGACTTTACCGAAAGAACTAAGAGTAAGAAAATGACTTTCCGGCATGTCACTGCAGTTTGGCTGTAACATCCAATCCATTACCAGATAGCAATATTGCGGGGTATCTAACATCGCTTTCAGTTCTTTCTTCTCACGAATTAAGACATCGCTTTAACATTAAAGTGGCGTGCCTGCAAACTCATGTCACACAGCTTTGAACACGCAACGAAAGTTAATATGTACAAGATAAGAACTCGATTTACTGCATCTTCCATTGATGTCAATGACTATGATTACAGTAACGTGTCGTGAATCTGCGGAGTATGAAAAAGCAGAGTGGTGGCAATGGAAGATATGATTCCAGCGATCGCTTCTATGTACTTAGCGAACCAGTAAGTACGAGAAGTGCAATGACCACGATGGCCGTGGATGCTTTCCTTTGTGCCCCCTGAGCCAGACCCTCCCCCTGCACCCTGGGACCCCTGTGGTGACCCGAGACAGGAATGCCTGTGGGGCACACGATGCTGGTGTTCAGCGAAGTCCAGGGCACCTGCACCTCAGGGTTTGTGACCATGCCTTGCACCTGTACAGGAGGAACATATGGAGATGAGTGATAGTGAGTTTGCGGATTCCAGTAGATTCCATTAACATTTGCTTACACATAGATTGCAGTGGACTGCATTATGTTAAAGAAACATCCCTGAAGATGACATCACAAAATTATTTATGCATTTTATGTAAAACCGAAATATTATATCTCAGAGCTGGAATATGCTGAATTAATAAACCAAATTTAATGTTTTGTGCAGTCATTGGTCACCAACTAGCTCCTCTTGAGAACCCGACACAAAATTTGGTTTGGCATAAGAATTGGGTGGATGCAAGGGTTGCGTGATTATGGGGTTCAGGCGGACACGGGACTGACTGGACAGAAACGACATTCGGGCGGACAGACAGAACGTTCGGGTGGACACGAGATTGGTCAGACAGACACGGGGTTTGGGCAGACACGGGTTTGGGCAGACACGGGATTGGTCAGACAGACACAGGATTGGTCAGACAGACACGGGGTTTGGGCAGACATGGGATTGGGCAGACACGGGATTGGTCACACAGACACGGGATTGGTCAGACAGACACGGGATTGGTCAGACAGACACGGGGTTTTGGCAGACAGACACGGGGTTTGGCCAGACAAGGGATTGGCTGGACAGACAAGGAGTTTGGGTGGACAGGACTGGGCGGACGTGGGCCTCAGTGAGTCAGAGAGAGCTACTCACAGACCACTCCTCCAGCTCATATTTGGAGCATCGGATGTTAACGGGCAGTCTCAGCACGAGCTGGTTGAAGTGGCGGCGCTGGCGGCGGCCCCAGCGGAAGCGGTCCATGGCCTCCGTGAATGTCAAATTGCGGTACTGCATGGGATCCTTGATGAGGAACGGCCATGTCCTGAATTGTGGGCAGCAGAACAGGTGCCCACAGTGCATTGTGTTTGGTACAATGGTAGCCAAGAGCAAACCATTTAGAGAGTGCAGAGAAAGCAGTCACTACCTTGCCTTTCCTATGTGAGATCCCCAAGTGGTGGCATGACAGAGAACAGCAACGTCACTACTTGTATCACACAATTCCATTAGTCTATAGGCTGGTTGCTCGACTACGTACATAGTACTTGGTGCTTTGGATATCTGCATAAGGGGCCACATGATTCTGCACTCTTTGGAAACTCTCTGGCAGTTTAATTAATGAGTCATGCATACAATAATCGTGCAGCTACCTCCAAAGTGTTTAAGTTGTTGTCCTTCCCCGAACCTCCGATTATCAAGGTTGGCTATGTATGGCACAAAATAAGTTCAACATACATACAAAGGGTGGAATGTTTTAATAATGTTTTCATGATTTCAGAAAACTTCTTTTCTTGAGGTCAATGCTGATTTAAATAGGTGCATGGACTGAGGGAGGCATTTCTAGAATAGATGTGACATGATGGCAAAGTTAAACATGGTTTGTTATTATGGCTCCATAGTTATACTTCACCAGTCCTGTAAGATTTGTTTTTGTCTTCTGAGAATGATGATGATAATGACATTGGAAATAGCCCTTTAGAAGGGGGGCAGCTTTTTCACTGGTGTTATTATCAGATAGGGTTGATAGACATGGGGGAATATACACAGTGCAGAGAAGACACTCACGTGACTGGCTTGTAGATATCAGTGACGCCAATGAATGCCAGCTGCCCATTGATTTCGGGCAGGCTCTGGCAGCGGGATAGGTTGACGCGTGGGTAGTAGAGCACATATGCGAGGCACATCTCGTTATGCGTGCTTTGACCACCCTGCGACGCACAAGAACACATTCACACACACACACCATGGAGGAATGGAATTTTAAAACATCCCAATATCGCGTAACCACATTCATTCAAGAAATCTGACAAACCTCACTTGTTTGGCCATATTCACATATAATGATGAAATTACCCATTTCTACACTGCTATAAAGAGGGACGGGTCGATTCACAGGACAACCACTGTTCACTTCCACTAAAATGTGGTAGCTAAGTTACTGACCTGGAGGGATGATGGGAGTTAACCCCGACCAGAATTTGAACTTGCAACCTCCCAATTGCGAGCTGCTCACTCTACTACTGAGTTACTTAGCAAGCAAATAGTACATTAATATGTTATTAATGTAACCTTGTTATCATAGAATTACCTTTTATTAACAATAACAAATACGAGTTATTTATTTATCTACGTAGGCATCACTTGTTTCACAACATTTCACTTGGTTTGTTAATGTATACTACAAACTCCTAAATATTAAACCATCTGCTATCGAATCTATCATACAGCTGAGCAATGTCAATGCTCTCATCTGTATATTCTGGAGGGAAAATGGCAATGAAGTACTTTCAACATAGATTTTTTTTTATGTAACATTATGTGTACCAGTGGAATTCACTCATAATAATGATAACACGAGCATGTGTGTTACAAATGAGCATTGAAGTAGTGCACAATTCCTATTTACAGCCCTAAGTCAGTGGTTGAAATTACACATTCCTATGTTAGAGGAACGTTATCCATAGGACGACCACTGTTGACATCCCCACCAAATGGTAGAAATTTTATTGACATAGGGGGGTGATGGGCTGATACAACCTCCAACGAGGGTTTGAGTTCCCAACCTTCCAAATTCGAGCTGCTCGCTTTACCGCTCACCCACCAATTAATTATCACAATTTGAGTTGTGGTGAATGTGGTGCCTCTGGTATTACAATGATTAATCACATGCAAATACATTATTTTGAATGCTAAATAATCTATTTGATGAATTTATTGTAAACATAGCAATTACATTGCATAATCATTGTATGCCTAGCTTGGGTGTCAATCACAAGCACCAAACACGCATGTGCTTGTGTTCCCTGTGCACATCCTGTGCAGTCGAAGCCCCTAAGAGTGTATATTGTTGTGCTGGCCGTTTGCGACGTCCTCCTGTAAGGCAATGGTGAGGTGCGGCCATCTTACCCACGTCATGTTCACTCGCCCCTCCGTATTGTACACGCACTCCGTGGTCAGGTGATCTCCCTGGGAAACATAGTAGGAGAGGGGTGCAGGTGAAATGTTAGCTCACAAGAATTGTCAAAAAACCCTAGTGATCAACTCAGCATGGGTAGTCCTTCACCCAGCAGGAGAGCTTTGGCAGAGCTGTTAATTATCATGGCTATTGATTACATTTATATTTATCCACAAAAGCTTAAATGGGTTAAGACTTTTTTGCGTCACTCTTGTGGAAAACGTCCGCTGCTACGTGTCATGATGCGTAATGTAAAAGAGGGTTTAAATTTCGTGTCAAGTGTTGCATCGAGTGTTGAAGGGTGTGGAGGAAAACAGGGAGACACATGCTACTTTAAACAGATTTTGTTGAGCTTGTGTTTTTACACTCGCGGTTACACTAAAGATTCGGGTTATGGAGTTCTATTTGTTATAAGACCATCCTCAGTAAGTTCACGACTGTATTAGTTAGTTAGGTGCCATGGAGAGGAAAATAGACAACACTCCCAAAGCAACTGTTGCTGCAAGATGACAGAAATACCAATTACAGAAAAGAGAGTCTTGAATCGAAATATGCAGCTTTTATTACTACCCCCTCATGTGTGTGCGTTTTCATTGAGTACACTGGTATCCTTCCACCCACAAAACACATATGAATGAAATTGCCCAAATTTTCCAATGTAGGATATCAGCTGGATAGGTGATGGAGCAGGGGGTGCAAAGAATCACAGGGTACGAACAGAACACCTTCTAGATTTGACGACAACTACGCACAACACATGGACTCAGTCTCGTGAATTAAACCTTGTTAAATTTGAGAGAGAATTGACAGATATAAATTGGGCCATACTTGGTAACAATGAAATGAGAAGGGAAGAACTCTATATTTCTGAAGAGTGGCTATCTTTCCAATTATAGAGTTATTCTTGAAGAAGAACCTTGAGACTCAGCGGAGCTTTCCTGGATATATCGTTAAAATCTTCCTGCGTGATTCCGCAGCCATGCCCTCAGCCTGGGGACCACGTGGTGTGTCGGGGGTCTGGGTACCGGCAAGAGGAGCCTCTCGGTGGGCAGCATATGCAGCTCCTGGAAGTTGAAGTCATACTCCGAGTCTCGCGCCAACAGCGATAGCTCACGGTTACCACGCCAGTGTCGCACGAGCAGCTCGCGCCCCGCTAAGTGCGCATGCAGCAGCACAGCGAACACTGACACACCCTGCGGGCGCTCCGTGCCCAGCGCCTGCAGGAACATGCGGAGACGTGGTGTGGGGAACACAAGTGACAAACAACCCTGACAAGGCAACACTTACCTCCTCTATTTAGATGATTACTAGTTTAGTTTCACTAGGTAAGGCCCACTAGCTCTTTTTCAGAATCGACCTGGTGACAAATTATAACTCAACAAAGTGGCTTATTACGTGGAAATGTATAGCAGGCAAATAATATAACGCATATTTCTAAATGCAGAGAGATAAACATTCGAAACTCCAAATGTACAGCAGGCATCAAGGTTGGAATCGAACCCACAACCTCCTTCATACCAAGTGAGGGAGATAATACCTCTCCACCGAGATGTTTCAACAAAATTAATGTGCCTCACTGCTCAATCCATGAGGTGATCCTAACTCCATCTAAAGCCCTAAACTAGTGGTGAAAATTCGAGTGACATGGCAGTCGCCAGTATATCTGTAGAGGTGCTAGACACACTCTATTCGGTAACCTGCGGGGCCGCTATGTATCAGAGGGGCAATGCAGAGTTACCACTCTGGGACCAACGGCCGGGGTCAGGGAGAGGTGAGAGCGGATCGTAAACACAGATTCCCGCCAGACCAACGGCCAGGGGTCAGATGAGGTAAAAGAGGATCGAAACGACGGATTGTGAAGAACCAATCAGAGGGTTCCACGAGGGAGCGTGGGATTGGATAAAGACCGTTACAAACGGGTATAAAAGGGTGAGTGCGGGGAGCACGCGCCAGTTCTCCTCACACGAAGATAGAAGCTTGGGCTGAAGACGCTAGGACCCTGGACCAAGCCTTCCAGCTCTTCTAAGAGCTCAGGCTCAGTGTTCCAGTGGTCAAGGGGAGAATAGGTCCTGGCAGGCAGGACCCTGGCTCCCCAGCCTTCCAGCTCTTCTAAGAGCTAAGGCTCTGCGTGACCAGTGGTCAGGGGACCCACCGAGCCAGCGGTGGGTCAAGCAAGCCTCCCCTCGGTCCCAGCCGGAGGACGCTAAGGTAGCAGGTAGACTGAGAATAGCTCCCACCAGTTCGGAGGCTGTACCTCCCTAGGCTATCAGCCAGACCCTTGTATAGGTCCTGCCATGTACGGAGGCTGTACCTCCTTAGGCTACGGGTGAGGGAACCGTATATCCCTCCGTGTGTATAGGGACTGTGTCGAAAGAAATACAATAAACCAGTGTGTGCCTTAAGGAGTTTATTCATCTGTTATTTACAACACTACATATCCATGGGATAAGCGCTGCTGACACTCTGCAAAGTGGGACACATTTTAATTATCTCTAGAGGA
Source organism: Lethenteron reissneri (assembly GCF_015708825.2). NCBI lineage: Eukaryota > Metazoa > Chordata > Hyperoartia > Petromyzontiformes > Petromyzontidae > Lethenteron > Lethenteron reissneri. The sequence continues at coordinate 13,009,260 of NC_083820.1, read as the reverse complement.
ATGATAGGCTGTCAACACCTGGCTAGGATATGAACTCGCAGCTTTCAGATTGTGGGTCAGTCTCCTCTATTTAACCAGAATATTAAATAAACCCATGGAGACACATTAAACATCATTGCAACGGTGACCTCGCGTAAACAAATCTCTAACAACATTGCCCGCTCTTAAAGCTGCACATAGAAATATTCGCTCAAGTGATATCCAAAACCATCGCCTATGTTTTAAAATCCCACTGGTATATCTGTTTACATGGGGATTAAAGTAACAGTGCTTTCACAAAATGTGAAAACATTACTTGTTAATTGGGTCAAATTTATTGCTGGTGTGTTCTCAACAGCATTATTTTAATGTAGTTTATTGCTAACTGCTGCTATTCAGGAATTAAATTTATCCATAAGAATCATAAAGGTGCTTTAGCTTAGTCTGGTACTCTATAGGTAGTTGTTTCACTTGATGTGCATGTTGTACTTGAGAAACTTCGGGAAAGACAATGGCTGGCAGTTCCAATGTCCAAGGCTAGACAGTAAGAAAGGAGGAGAAATGTTGCATCCTACAATATAGTCGGCGAGCCCAGCATAGATAACAGGAATTAGTCAATGTAGTAGAAGAGTGTACCTTATTCTAATTTGGGAATTTTGACGTCGCATCATACATCCGAGGACACACGCACCAGCTTATCCACTTACCAGCTCGCCCACTTACTTACCAGCTCACCCACTTACTTGCCAGCGCACCCACTTACTTACCAGCTCACCCACTTACTTACCAGCTCAACCACTTACTTGCCAGCTCCTCCACTTACTTACCAGCTCACCCACTTACTTGCCAGCTAACCCACTTACTTGCCAGCTCGCCCACTTACTTACCAGCTCACCCACTTACTTACCAGCTCGCCCACTTACTTACAAGCTCACTCACTTACTTGCCAGCTCACCCACTTACTTACCAGCTCACCCACTTACTTACCAGCTTACCCATTTACTTACCAGCTCACCCACTTACTTACCAGCTCACCCACTTACTTACCAACTAACCCACTTACTTACCAGCTCGCACACTTACTTACCAGCTCACCCACTTACTTGCCAGCTCACCCACTTACCAGCTCACCCACTTACTTACCAGCTTACCCACTTACTTACCAGCTCACCCACTTACTTACCAGCTTACCCACTTACTTACCAGCTCACCCACTTACTTGCCAGCTCGCCCACTTACTTACCAGCTCACCCACTTACTTACCAACTAACCCACTTACTTACCAGCTCACCCACTTACTTACCAACTAACCCACTTACTTACCAACTAACCCACTTACTTACCAGCTCACCCACTTACTTGCCAGCTCGCCCACTTAGTTACCAGCTCACCAACTTACTTACCAGCTCACCCACTTACTTACCAACTAACCCACTTACTTAACAACTAACCCACTTACTTACCAGCTCACCCACTTACTTACCAGCTCACCCACTTACTTGCCAGCTCACCCACTTACTTACCAACTAACCCAATTACTTACCAGCTCACCCACTTACTTACCAGCTCACCCACTTGCCAGCTCGCCTGCTTACTTACCAGCTCACCCACTTACTTACCAGCTCACCCACTTACTTACCAGCTCACCCACTTACTTGCCAGCTCGCCCACTTACTTGCCAGCTCGCCCACTTAATAGCTCGCCCACTTACCAGCGCGCCCACTTACTTGCCAGCTTGCCCGCTTACTTACCAGCTCACCTACTTACTTACCAGCTCGCCCACTTACTTACCAGCTCACCCACATACTTACCAGCTCACCCACTTACTTGCCAGCTCGTCCACTTACTTACCAGCTCACCCACTTACTTGCCAGCTCGTCCACTTACTTGCCACCTCGCCCACTTAATAGCTCGCCCACTTACTTACCTAGCTCACCCACTTACTTACCAGCTCACCCACTTACTTACCAGCTCACCCACTTACCAGCTCGCCCACTTACTTACCAGCTCACCCACTTACTTGCCAGCTTGCCCGCTTACTTACCAGCTCACCTACTTACTTACCAACTAACCCACTTACTTACCAGCTCACCCACTTACTTACCAGCTCACCCACTTACTTACCAGCTCACCCACTTGCCAGCTCGCCTGCTTACTTACCAGCTCACCCACTTACTTGCCAGCTCGCCCACTTACTTACCAGCTCACCCACTTACTTACCAGCTCACCCAATTACTTACCAGCTCACCCACTTACTTACCAGCTCACCCACTTACTTGCCAGCTCGCCCACTTACTTGCCAGCTCGCCCACTTACTTACCAGCGCGCCCACTTACTTACCAGCTCACCCACTTACTTACCAGCTCACCCACTTACTTACCAGCTCACCCACTTACTTGCCAGCTCGTCCACTTACTTACCAGCTCACCCACTTACTTGCCAGCTCGTCCACTTACTTTCCAGCTCGCCCACTTACTTAATAGCTCGCCCACTTACTTACCTAGCTCACCCACTTACTTACCAGCTCACCCACTTACTTACCAGCTCGCCCACTTACCAGCTCGCCCACTTACTTACCAGCTCACCCACTTACTTGCCAGCTCGCCCGCTTACTTACCAGTTCACCTACTTACTTACCAGCTCGCCCACTCACTTGCCAGCTTACCCACTTACTTACCAGCTCGTCCACTTACTTACCAGCTCACCCACTTACTTGCCAGCTCGTCCACTTACTTGCCAGCTCGCCCACTTACTTACCAGCTCGTCCACTTACTTACCAGCTCGTCCACTTACTTACCAGCTCACCCACTTACTTACCAGCTCACCCAATTACTTACCAGCTCACCCACTTACTTACCAGCTCACCCACTTACTTGCCAGCTCGCCCACTTACTTTCCAGCGCGCCCACTTACCAGCTCACCCACTTACTTGCCAGCTCGTCCACTTACTTACCAGCTCACCCACTTACTTACCAGCTGGTCCACTTACTTGCCAGCTCGCCCACTTACTTAATAGCTCGCCTACTTACTTACCTAGCTCACCCACTTACTTACCAGCTCACCCACTTACTTAATAGCTCGCCCACTTACTTACCAGCTCACCCACTTACTTACCAGCTCACCCACTTACTTACCAGCTCGCCCACTTACCAGCTCGCCCACTTACTTACCAGCTCACCCACTTACTTGCCAGCTCGCCCGCTTACTTACCAGCTCACCTACTTACTTACCAGCTCACCCACTTACCAGCTCGCCCGCGCACCAGCTCGTTCAGGCACCAGCTTACCCATGCACCAGCTCTCCCGCACACCAGCTACTCATGCACCAGCTCGCGCTCGCACCAGCTGCCCACGCACTAACTCACCCAGGCACCAACTCGCCCAGGCACCAGCTCGTCTAGGCACTAGCTCGCCCATGCACCAGCTTATCCAGGCACCAGCTCGCCCACATACCGGCTCATGCTTGCAACAGCTCACCCAGGCATCAGGTCACCAGGTCAACCAGGTACTAGCTCATCCACGCACCAACTCGCCCGTGCATCAACTCATCCACGCACCAGTCCACTCTTAGGCCTTCTACAGTGCAGTTTTAACGGTCACCTGTGCCAATCAGTGCTTAAATTACAAAAATTACCACTGGAATCATATCTGACTTTCGGGCCAGTGAATCTCACCTCGTTGAGGCACTCGCGTGTGCAGTGGCCCTGGGAGACCCAGTGCGGGGCGTGGGGCGGCACCATGTGATACAGGCTGACCCAGACACCCGTCTCCATGACACCCGCATCATAGGCACGCAGCTGTGCCGTGTAGTGGAGACGCAGCCCTGAATTGTCCCGTATACCTGGGCATCATGCAGACACAAAACCAGAGATACACACGCTTGTTCGCATGTGTTACAGCCATGTGCATGTGCATAAACATGCAAACTCATGCACAACTATCTGTACACAGACGTGCACACTCTTACACATGTGCATATATGCAAAAGTGCACCACATAGTAAGTGCAGAATCTGAAAAATGGGTCTGGCTTGGTCATTTGGATAATAACTAAAATAATAAACACATCTTCTTGGTTCTTTCGGTAAAGTCACGTAGAAGGGAAATAATAAAAATAAAACATAAAATAATTCTCACGACGTTTCGGCTACAACGCAAGCAGTCGTCCTCAGGTGAAGACCAGGTCTGTCGGGGAGACAGCATCTGAATGAAACACCACCACGCTTGGAGCGTCTATTTAAGCTGGGTTGGAAGGGGGGGAAGTGCGCCTTGACAAAAGAATTTGCATATCAGGAGGAATTTAGCATATTTATGGGAAATGCAGGTATGTGATTAGTACTACTTGTGAAATGCGTAGGAGATGGGCGGGGGGTTTCAAAGTCATATTATGCCCGTGCATTATGCAGGATTAGCAGCATCAAAGGGAGGGGATAGGGGTAGTATTAATAAAGGGAAGGAATGTTAATGGTTTATTATTATACAATCTGCTATACACTATACCATTGACCGTCGAGTGAAAGATACTAAGAGGAAGCAACGAAATATGTCAAAGGGAGAGTGGTAGTATGAGATTTGCAGCGGAGCAAAAAATCCATTCCTTGCGGAGAATACAAGATATATAGTCATGCCAGTGAGTGGACTGCGGTCTGAAAGTCACCATAAACGTGAACACAATCAGTTAAGATCCGAAATGGTTTATTACGTCCTTCCAATGATTGCTGAGCCAGAATCCATCTTCTCGGTTGAAATTGTCTCTGTGTTTGTATATGTGGATCGCCTCATGAACGAATCTCTCATGGTAGCCAAATGGCTTGCAGACTGTCGATGCGGCGACCAGTTGTTGAGATGCAGACTGAGAAATGTATTAACTGCTGCTGCAACCACAACTCAGTTTGTAGACACCAGGGTATTGCATGTCAGGAATCACATCCTTTACAGATGGGATTAAATCACGGATTTTGTGTACTGTGTTGAAACTAACCTAGATATAGTATATAGATAGAGAGTGAGAAAAGTAAAGGACCCAAGAGGATTCCCTGAGGGACACCTGCAATGCATGACCGGAAGTCGAGCACTTTTAATCCTTCATATAGGAGCTTCAGTCAGAGAGCCATAAACTATAAACTAAAGAACTACCACGTGAGCCACAGCAGAGCTATGCTGCTGATGAAATCGGATGCTAAGCGTTCAATCAAAATATCATTGATTAAAGTGTCAAAGATGGCAGAAATGTCATGGCCAACAAGAGCAATGATGGAACCAGAATCGATAGAGGCCTGGATGTCATCAATGATCTTCATTAGTGCAGTCTCTGTAGAGTGAGCTGGGCGGTAGGCAGACTTAGGGGAGCAGAAGTTAGGGGATGAAGTGATGTGATCTTTGATTCTAACAAGGGCGAGGTGCTCTAGAAGGAATTTGGAGATGGCTAATAAGTTTGTGATAGGGCAGTAGTTTTCAGTTTCAGGGTCAGAGCTAGATTTCTTTAGTAGAGGTTCAATTGGCCCAATTTAAGTGACGGAGTGAAAATACTGGACTAAAAGGAGGTGTGAGCAACATGAGAAAGTATCGTTGTACATTTGTAATGGATGTCAAGAGGCAAACCCTATTCGGAAACAAATAAATATACAATCACCATGTCTAACGGCTCGTAAGTTTGGATAGCATACTCGACTCTCATTGGCGAGAAGCTATCAGAGAGGGAGCTCACATAGGAGTACAAATCATATTTGAAGGTGGAGAACATTCAAATAAGATTGGTCGTCATGGAAAACTAAATGGAAATTAGGGGTCGGTTTGGGAAACCATTATGGGAAATTAATGGGATTGATGGAGAGTCATGGAAGGTTTGGAAAAGCATGGTGAAGAGAACAAAAGGAGGTATGACCTGAGAATAAGGTTTTCCCCTTTAATCTGGCAACAAAACAGTTGTTAAAACACCAAACTGAAACCTTTTACAAGGAATCATGTCTGCATTAACCACAATACTTGTGATCAAAATGAAAAAAAAACACTCTGTTGCCAGATAAAAGGGGAAAAAACCTATCCTCATATTTTGGTACTGGCAAAGGAGGTCCCATGATGAGGTATGACTTGTTTGGAACTCATTTACACATTCATCAGCACAATGCTTGAAGCCGCTGGCTGTTAGGAGATCTAAGGAATTAGACTGAGAACCTCTCGGGGTGTCACAGGTGGGAGGGAGGAGAGGATAGAATGAGGGTCAAGAAAAGGAATGGCCGGGGGTTGATGATGACGGGCCGACAGAGAGTTCCTGATGGTGGAGAAGACGCTGGTGATCTTGACTCTTGAAGGATGAATGATGAGTCGGTCAGGTGATTGCACCAAATCAACTCAGGGTTGAGATGGAAAATGGCATCAAGTGTGGACCAGAGTTGATGCAGGTGGTAAGCTACAGTGTTAATACAATTGTTTGTGTATGAAGTGCGTGGGGCCATGATGAGCTTGTTGGTGGATTTTCAGGCAAGATGATATGTAATGCAGTCAGCTTCAAGTCCGGAGCGTAAATGGGTTTCCAGTCGGCATCCGCTGCACTTTGATATAACAGCTGCTGCCGAGGGCCAACGGTTGTCGCGAGAGGTGAACCAGTTGGTTAAGCGTTAAACTGGTGCAAATGTATCAATGACGTGTTTAACGTTGAAGTTACGTTTATTGGAACAGATTATGGCATCAGATAATGGTGAAGAAAAGGAGAAGATAGAGGTTCATAGTTTCTTAAACATGGTATAATATAAACAGGCAAAGTTGCGAGCATGATGAGTAATTTTCTGGGGTGACTGGTTGACAAATGGTGCCTGGACAACTATGAGGTGATCAATAGGATTATCTCTTTTCTTGTTAATAAATCACAATTCCAGCTTTGTTCTATCAGTTTCACTTGTAAAGAACAGTTGAATGGTTTCCTATTCGTTTTGTATGTTGGGGTAAGGAGGGCCAAATATGGATCCCTGCCCACATTCATTTAAAGTAAATCTTTGTCATCTGGAAGACCCCTTGACTTCAACTCCTGTCATACAGCTACAATTAAGAACCATGTTGTGCAATCTATGTGCTACAAAGCAGGTTTACTCGACAGCTGCACTTCTTATAAAATAAATTCACAACAGTGATACATGACTTAAAGCCAATAGATATACCCATTGTTTACTCACTGGTAAAATGATCATTGACTTCAAAATGCACACATTAATGTTCAAGTTGTTATAACTGACCCTACTACAGACTACATACTACTGTGGGACTTAAAGCAAGGGAAAGTAAATATTTGGTAATGTACAATATCATACATATCCGGTCTCGAGAAAACAAATGGCCACATATTTTGTCAACACAAACTATCAGAAACATTTCAGCCTTTGCTCTGCCAAGGATTCAGTCCCACACACAGAGGAGTGGCGTTATATATGCCACCAAATTTGTGAGGAGCAACACATTGGTGGAATCTTGATTTAAAGCTTTCGTGACTGCAGGAATACATATTCTATGGGTCTTTCGGTAAAGCCATGTAGATATAAAAATAATAAAAATATCACGACGTTTCGATCGCAACACAATCAATCGTCGTCAGGTGAATCTATCTACGTGGCTTTACCGAAAGACCCATATAATACATTGGTGGAAGATGAATGTTACTATAATGCTGGGTTTGTGAACACAGACTTGCTGCTGATAATCACTTGGTCATATGTGACTCTACAGATGGTGCCCCCTATTGTGTTCATACAAACGGAGATATTTTCTGTGATGTCTGCTTCTGTTGGCGGTTCCCTGACACTGCCTTGTGGGAGTTCTGAATGGACGTCTCGTTAAAAAATGCAAACGCATATTTGAAATAAAATCAGGAAAACAATAACAAAATGTAAATTATGCAATTGATCCTTACCAGACAATTGGAGCGGATTGTCATAGTGCGTCTCCATGAGCACAAACACTGGGTCCCCTGGCTCACCCAGAGACAGTCCCACATGCGGTGGGTAAAGAAAGGCCTGAGAAAGAGAGCGTGGAGGGGAGCACGTAACACATCAGTGAGCGGCTCGCAAACGGAAGTTGCGAGTTCCAATTCTGGGTTGCGGTTGAATCAGTCAATAATTCCTACAGGGTTCATAAAATTGGTACCACTGTGTGGGGAAGTCAAAAGTCATTGTCCAATTTGAGAGACTCACCCCCGCCATAGGAATATGGAGTGTCTACCTCTGGCCTAGGACTATGAGATGAGCACCAACTTAATGTTCATTCGGGCAGGTAATCACTGAATGAACTAAGGGGTATCGGTGTTAGGGCACAGTGACGACCAGTAACAGGCTTCGCCCACTTTATTTTGGCTTTAACACCACACTCCATATGATCGAATTACTTGGTACATTTGTGATGGGGACCATATCTTTTTAAAGTATTTAGCGCAAGACTAAGTAATTTTTTTTTTTCTGAAACCAAGCAAAATTTGGAGGTAAAACTTTGTAAAAAGTTCAGGTTATAAGCATAGATTTATAATATGCAAAATCTGCAGCCTTTCCAAAACATTGTCATAAATGAACAACTATGGAAGTCGCTCTCATTTTTATGTAATAGATAGTGGATAAGCGGGTGCAATGGTGAGCGGGTGAGTGGGCGTGTGTCCGGTTGAGCGGGTGAGAGGGTGGATGGGCAGGTGGGTTCACGGATGACTGAGCGTGTGGGTATGCTGGTGTGCGCATAGTGGCTGTTCAGGCACCGCGGCATGCAGGTGCTCTGTTGGGAGATTTGACCGATGTCAGGGTAAGCAGATGAGCCAAGGTGCATGTGGATGCGTGAAACTATGGAAGTGTGTGGGGAGCAGTAGTGCAGCGATTAGCACGTTGCGCAACAAATCAGGCGACCCGAGTGTGATACCTGTCCTGAGCCTCCCTAGCTCGAGTAGGGCACGGTGCTTGCCACCCACCTCCTCGTGTGCCGTGCCAGCCTTCATATATGCTCGCCAATAGCACTTGCCCCAAAAGCTTTTTAAGGCTATAGGAGGATCTTTGTCTTTGTATGGGAGTGTGAGCAGGTGGGTAGGTTTGTGGGTGGGTGTTCAAGAGGCTAGATGGCTGAGTGAGTGGAGAGCGGTGTGGGTGAGTGTACGCTCGCACTCCGCCGCCGATGGCCCAGGCAAAGAGGATGCTCTCGCAGGAGCGGAACTCCTCTGGCATGTTGGCCTGGTAACAGCGGTGGCCCGACTGTAGAATGGCCTCACGTAGGCCCAGGGCGCATTGGTACAGCAGGATGTGGTGCACCATGCCCTCGTGGCCAGGCTCCACCAGAGGTTCCACCTGTTCTCCGAGTGACCACAGAATCGGCATTATCAGCATCGCTAACACTGTCAGCACCAGCAGCAAGAAACATAGACAAGGTTTGACTGTCAAGCCTTACCAAACTGTTTGTAAAATAAGGTGGTTGTGCGAACTTGCGTCAACCACAGGAAGATGGATTCCTTGACTGATTTATGGCCACAAAGGCAGAACCACACACATTTGGCCACCTTTGTGGCCTTGTTGCCGATGGTGATCACTTTGCAGCAGTACGGATTATTTTAGGCTAAGTTAACCTAGGGAAGACCGAGACTCTGCTCTGAAATCAACTGGCACTGCCGATGAGCAACATGGCAAGGTACTGAACCTGGCTAATTGTGAGCATGTAGGTCTATAATTAGTTTGACCAACTTGTTGCTGACTGGATTGTGAAAGATCTGGGGCACAGTCCCACCGGTGAGCTTCTCCGGCTGGCAAGGCTGCGTTGGATGGGTTATGTAGTCCACATGTCCAACCACCGCATGTCCAAGAAGTTTCTGTTTGGCCAATTAGTACGGTTGGCTACATACGGTATGAAAGAAGTTCAATGTACATTAATACAGGGAGCTAAATGGGTTCAGTAAGGGCTAAATAAGAGATGCGCTGATGCAATACAGGAGGATCTGGAGCTGAGTGGACTTGGTTTAACACGTAGGCTTTCGCGACCAATATCATCCATAAGAGGTTTTTTGGGTTAGATCGCGTAAATATATGTGTCGTTAAAACCCGCCACCACCTGACACAGCCAACTAGGAAGGATTGTCACGTAAACAGAACGTGCCAATTCGTCACTTGTACAGCACACCGGTGTGTTGGAGAGCCAAGCCACAACATTTACAATTTTAAGAACGACATTTCGCCGGTAATTATAACTAGCTTCATCAGGCAACAGCCAGATTTGTGGAGAAGTCAAACTGTTTTGTTCCTTATATAGAGGCGTAGATGTGGTGACCACACGCTGGCAGTGCCCTGTTTGTTGGGCACAGATTTTTTCGTGCAGGATGCCCCTCAGGGATGTATCGAGATGCCGTCGGGGCAGTGCCTGCATTTTTTGAAATCCCCCACAACATATACATTGGTTAATGTGTTTGTGCTGGCTGCAGTTAGCCAGACGGTGTGCGTTCCACCAGTCACACAGATGCTTGTACCACTGCGGTTGCGTAAGAGCTTGGCCCTGCTAAATCTGGAGGAGGGGATCCTCTTGACCCCCTCTAACGCGATATCGTGAACACCCTCCTTAGTGGGGGCACTGGCTGTCGTGCCGGCAAACTGCGATCCCTTCCTCCAAGTGGTTAATGCAGGCTATACACCGGTAGTTATCCAGGCAGGCACCGTGTTGGCACATGCGACGGCAGCTCAATGCACGGAGCGAATGGTGTGCATGTCAGGTGTTGTCGAGGATGTCTCGCCTGCTAGCGACATCGAATCTGCGTGGATGCAGAGGTTATGTCAGAAAAACAGCGATTTATCGACAAAGCAGCGAGCGCGCCTTCGGCGACTTTTGCACAAATTCCGGGACGTTTTTAGCAATGGTAAATACGACATAGGCCGGACCACCCTCTTGCAGCACCATATTCATACGGGGAACTCGCCTCCCATTCGATTAAATTCTCACAGAATGAGCCCTCATGAAAAGGAATGTGTTCGTCAGGCTGTGGATGAGATGTTGGCTGCAGACATTGTCTCTCCCTCCACCAGCCCTTGAGGGGCGCCCATTGTATTGGTCAAAAAATGTGACGGCTTTATGCGATTTTGCGTTGACTTTCCTAAGCTCAACAAAATTTCTGTAGCAGACGCATACCCGCTTCCTCGCATGGACGAATCCTTGGTGCACTGTTCTTCTCAACCCTAGATTTGCTGTCAGGATTTTGGCAACTGCCCTTGGATGCAGAATCTAGACCTAAAACGGTGTTTCGAACACCACAGGGATTGTTTCATTTCAATTGTCTCCCGATGGGGCTTCACTTTGCGCCGGCTACCTTTTAGCGCGTCATGGAATTGGTTCTATCTGGTTTGCAATGGGAATTGTGCCTTATTTATTTAGATGACATCATTGTCTTCGGTCGCACTTTTGACGAGCACTTGCAGCGGATGCGCTCTGTTTTCTCTCAAGTGCGTGATGCAAACTTGAAATTTAAGCCGCAAAAATGTCATTTGTTGCAAGCTTTGGTGAAGCATTGGGCCATGTCGTCAGCACGTCAGGGGTCGCTACCGACCTGGATAATACGGCCTGCATGCGCACGTGGCCAACCCCCAAATCGGTGGCAGAGGTCCGCAGCTTTATGGTGTTTGCCTCATACTATCGCAGGTTTGCAAATAATTTTGCGACAATTGCCAAACCGCTCCATGCTCTAACAGCCAAGGGACAGAGATTTCGTTGGGACAAGGCGGAGAATGATTCTTTTGTAGCACATCGTGACGCTCTGGCCAGTGCACCACTGCTCATTTATCCAGATTTCGCCAAGCCCTTACCCTGGACACTGACGCCAGTAATACGGGCATAGGTGCTGTCCTGTTCCAGGTCGTCGATGGGGTAGAGAGGGTTGTGGCATACGGCAGCCACGTTTTGTCTCCCGCTGAGCAGCGGTATTGCGTCACACGCAGGGAGCTGCTTGCCATGGTCCATTTTATGCAGTTGTACCGCCCATACTTGTACGGCAGGGACTTCCTTGTTCAAACCGACCACGGAGCACTCCAATACTCCATGCGTGTGGACCAACCCTCCGGTCAAATGGTCCGTTGGATTGAAATCCTCCAGGGATTCTCCTTTACTGTACTGTATAGGAAGGGGGCGTGCCATGTGAATGCGGATGCGCTGTCCCGGCTGCCGCCGCCCGGCTCATGCAGGTGCGTAAGGGGATCGACTCGGTGCAGACCGCCGCTGCAGAAATCGCCTGAGATGGTCGCCGCAGATGACTCGGTCCAGGCCAGCCATGCACAAGCGCCGGCCGACCGCATATTAGGCCTGAACTACAGCGAGTGGGGACGGCTCCAGGTTGAGGATGCCTCCCTGCTGAAATTGCGACGCCGTACCTGTCGACAACCGAGTGCAGCGGGGTGACCTTTTCTGCAACTCAGTGAGGGGCTCCTCCTACGATGGGATGTAAAGCTCCAACTTTTTGTTTAGTGGTGCCCACGAGCCTACGAGGCAGACTTACGCACTCGTTGCATGAAAAACGTATACATTTGGGTGTCAAGAAAACGCTCTCAACCTTAAAGATGGATTTCTATTGGCCAGGGATGGACAATGATGTGTATCTGTTCATTAAAGCTTGTTCAGAGTGGGCGCGTTGGAAGTCACCTGCACAACCACACAGGGTGCCGCTGCAGTCCATAACGGTCTCGCGTGAACGAATTGGTGGCATTGGACATTTAGGGACCGTTTCCCATTACCCAGAGGGGTCACAAATATTTGCTGGTTGAAGTTGAGTATCTTACCTGATGGCCAATGGTGTGGCCTTTGTCTGATCAGTTGGCTGTGTCATAACTGAGGCCTTTCTGCAGGGGTATGTGTTTGATAAGGGTGCCCCAGAAAAGCTGCTCACTGACCAGGGTAAAACATTTTCCTCCAAGCTACTGAAGGAGGTGTGTGACTCCCTGGGCAATAAAAAGATTCGGACGTCCCCCTACCACCCACAAACAGATGGAGTTGTTGAGCGATTGCACCGGACCTTGACGACCATGTTGTGTCAGCAGATAAACGCGGCTCAGTCCGATTGGCACATCCCGGGTGTCCTTGCTGCATATAGGCTGGCCCCCCATGCCTTGACGGGGTTTTCGCCCTTTTATTTAATGTATGGTAGGGAACCCGAACCCCCCATGCAGGTACAATTGGGCGTGCATCTACCGGGCAAGGGATCCACCGTGCCGGTTCCCATGCAGGTGACCCTCGACTGGCTGAGAGAGGCTCGAGAGGCCACCATAAATAACTTGGCCCAGCGGCAGGTGGTCAACGAGCGGGTGCAAGGTACACAACCGCCACGTGACCCGCCATCGGCACACAGTTTGTCATGGAAGGGACATCGCTCCTCGTCCAGGTTTGGCCCTTCTCCTCCTCCGGCCGTGCTGGACCCGGTTCGCGGGGACAGGACGGCCGCAGGAACCCGCTCCCGGAGAGTTACGTTCCGCTGAGGAATGTGGAATCGACGGAGCCATGGACCGTTGCGCCGTGCTATCCTCGGCAGAACAGACTGCACTCTTACACCCCCACAAATAGTTTTTATTGTTCTACGGTTGTGGTTTTTATTCATGGTTTTTGTTGTTACCTGTGTCATGGGTTCGCACGTTACTAAAGTTGTATTTGAGGTCAGCTGGGATGGCTGGGTTTTACATCACGGGGGGGGGGGGGGTAATGTAGTGGTGTGACGCGCGGGGTTAGTGAGGGGTGATGTGAGGTGACACTGGTGTGGCGTGGCGCCAATTAGGGGGCGAAGGATAGATTGAGTGTGTGCATTTGGGGACGAGCAGGTGTGAGCATTGGGGCACGGGGTAGGCGCCGGAAAGGCGGGAGATGGAGGCGATAATTGGAGGATAGCGCATGCCGGAGACGCGTGGAGGCGGTAGCTTAATGGGGGGGTAAGTGAGGAGTGATATATAAGGGAGTGTGCGGAGCAGCACGGGGTTGGTTATCCAGGGATGAAGAGGACAAGAGTCGGGGAGAAGACACCTGGGACCTCGCCCTCTTCAACTCGGCCTCGTCAGCAGTGTTGGCTGATCCCCTGCTGGGGCAGGAACGAGGGCTGAGGTGTGAGGGAAGCAGGACAGGCGAGGGGAGTTAGGACAGTGAGAGGGGATAGGAGAGTACCGTGGGGTAGACAGAGTGGTTACCGCTCACGGGGTGCGCGAAGGTGAATAGGGAGAGTCGGGGAGTTCGGAACAAAGGGTGTGTGTGTGTTAACGTGAAGTGAGGAGCATCCACACTGGATGCAAGGTAATAAAGTGACACAGGTGGAAAGTTAAGAGTGTCCGTGTGAGTACAACACTACACATACATTTATATAAAACACACAGTGCGTGCACATGGTAATATTTTCGCAGCCATGGACATTTGAAAGGGCGAGGTAACACGAGGTTACAATGTAATTAAATAAGTGGGATGCCCCAAGTGGTTTCCTCCAGGAGATCTCCCACATCAACAACCTCTGCCAAAAGGAATAAATAATTAAATAAAATCCACGAATGGGGGTGGCTAGGGGCCTCCAGGGGCTGATGCTGTCTGTACACCGAGCCGGCAACACTAAGATCCTGGGTTTGAATTCGAGTTTCAGGACCTGAGAATTAAACTGGGTTCTTCAGTGTAAGGAGTTGGCGGTCTTGAGCCTGAACCACCAATAAATAATCTAATATCATAATGAATTTAGTTTCAAACTTAACTGAAGATGTTCTAGCTCTGAGAATTAAAAAAATCAGTTCTGTAAGCATACGACAAACACTTATTTCAGGGTACATCAGAGCAAGCCAGTTAATTAATTTTAGGTTGTGTCTTACTTTAATATGCATCACATTTTTTTTAAACAAAACTTCTGAAAGATGCTTTTATTTGCAAACTAAGGCTCGGTTAGATTAATCTTCTCCACTGCCATTCTGCAGTAATCATCGCACCTCCGATAACTAGGGTTGAGACTATGTATGTTGTGAGAGAAGTTCAACATACAAAAGATCAGCCATCATTCTAAAATTACACATCATGGGAAAAGAAAAAGCCGCACCCTGGCCTCTTTTCAAACATTTCAGAACACGGAAAATATGGGCAACCAAGGCTCTTTCACTGTTAACTATTGAAGAAGGGAAGCGAGACCAACAGCACAAAAGTGAAACAAACATCCTCCCCATGATTATGTTTCGCGACCCAGCCCGTTTCCAAAGAAAGAGCAGAGATAATGAACAATAAACAAATGCAAACAATATCCGGTCAGGCAACACTATCTGAAGAATGTTGGTCTTTTGCATCAGATGGCTAAGCATTAAAACCTATTTGGGGGTTGATGCAACCCATCATTCCAGGTCTCCCTTGAGAATGAGACTGCAGCATTCAATGGCCTCTTACCTGGCCACAGAAAACTCAATTATCTAGCTATTTAACAATTTTATCATTCGTATTTTATTTTGTAGAGTGTACCTTGTATGCAAAGTCTATGCAAATGTAACCTTAATATGAATAAGGTTAATTAGGCAGAAAAAAATTAAAATACAAATGAGAAAGACAGAATCAGCAGACAGTACAATCGTGACAGACAATATAAACGAGATGGAAAAGAACCCATTCTTTGATCGAACTGTGACCCCGAGTCATGAAAATTCGTCAAATCACAGCAGATGTCCTATGGAATGATGATCTGACTGCCACTATGGGACTGTGGAATTGTAACCACTAGAATATGGCCAGCAATTGAGATGAATGCCACGCAATTGCTTGTTAAGAGTGGAGACACAACGACTGATATCACATGTATGTATATGCACATAGCCAACCGTGCTAATCGGAGGTTAGCAAAAGTTATTTATTTAAGCATTTACTGATTCACTCCATTCACTCATTCACAGGTGGTGAGTCGTCTCCTTATCACTCTTCTATTATTACTATTCTAGTTACTGTTGTTGTGAACTTCGATCATGTACTTATCCTCCGGTCTTGAGGACTGTTGACCATACTGTGTCATCTGATCCACACAGTGTTCAACCTGCTGCAGGTCACAGTGCTCCTCTAGCTGCTTCTTCCCTCGCACTGCCCGACTTTGCAATGATCTCCCATTGTCTCTTGTCCCACGCTCTATTCTAAACCTTGCTCAATTCAAAAGATCTGTGTACTCACATTATAGAACTTTGAAAGTGCTATTTTTCCTGGTCACTTGGGGTTTTGGACCTTTTGGCCTGTGCTCAGCAACTATTCAATAAAGTAAAGCTGCTCAGTGCAGCAGACAGCCGGAAGGAATGCTGAGCTCTGTGCTCACCCTGTGCTCACCCTGTGTGTTCACTCTGTGTTGTCACTCTGTGTTCACTTTGTGTGTTCACTCTGTGTGTTCACTCTGTGTTCACTCTGTGCTCACTCTGTGCTCA
The DNA here is from genome assembly GCF_015708825.2 of Lethenteron reissneri. Classification (NCBI taxonomy): domain Eukaryota; kingdom Metazoa; phylum Chordata; class Hyperoartia; order Petromyzontiformes; family Petromyzontidae; genus Lethenteron; species Lethenteron reissneri. The sequence continues at coordinate 12,992,904 of NC_083820.1, read as the reverse complement.
CTCTGTGTGTTCACTCTGAGTGTTCACTCTGTGTTCACTCTGTGTGCTCACCCTGTGTGCTCACCCTGTGCTCACTCTGTGTGTTCACTCTGTGTTTACCCTGTGTTCACTCTGTGTGTTTACTCTGTGTTGTCATTCTGGGTTCACTCTGTGCTCACTCTGTGTTCACTCTGTGCTCTGTGCGCTCACTCTGTGCTCACTCTGTGTGCTCACTCTGTGCTCACTCTGTGTGTTCACTCTGTGTTTTCACTCTGTGTTCACTCTGTGTTCACTCTGTGTTCACTCTGTGCTCTGTGCTCACTCTGTGTTCACTCTGTGTGCTCACTCTGTGTTCACTCTGTGTGTTCACTTTGTGTTCTCACTCTGTGTTCACTCTGTGTTCACTCTGTGTTCACTCTGTGTTCACTCTGTGTTCACTCTGTGTTCACTCTGTGCTCACTCTGTGTTCACTCTGTGCTCACTCTGTGCTCACTCTGTGTGTTCACTCTGTGTTTTCACTCTGTGTTCTCACTCTGTGCTCACTCTGTGCTCACTCTGTGCTCACTCTGTGCTCACTCTGTGCTCACTCTGTGCTCACTCTGTGTTCACTCTGTGCTCACTCTGTGTTCACTCTGTGTTTTCACTCTGTGTTCTCACTCTGTGTTCACTCTGTGCTCACTCTGTGCTCACTCTGTGCTCACTCTGTGTTCACTCTGTGTTCACTCTGTGTTCACTCTGTGCTCACTCTGTGTTCACTCTGTGCTCACTCTGCGCTCACTCTGTGTTCACTCTGTGTTCACTCTGTGTGCTCACTCTGTGTGCTCACTCTGTGTGCTCACTCTGTGTTTACTGTGTTCACTCTGTGCTCACTCTGTGTTCACTCTGTGCTCACTCTGTGCTCACTCTGTGTTCACTCTGTGCTCACTCTGTGCTCACTCTGTGTGCTCACTCTGTGTGCTCACTCTGTGTTTACTGTGTTCACTCTGTGTTTACTCTACGTTCACTCTGTGCTCACTCTGTGTTCACTCTGTGCTCACTCTGTGTTCACTCTGTGTTCAATCTGTGCTCACTCTGTGTGTTCACTCTGTGTGTTCATTCTGTGCTCACTCTGTGTTCACTCTGTGCTCACTCTGCGCTCACTCTGTGTTCACTCTGTGTGTTCACTCTGTGTGTTCACTTTGTGTGCTCACTCTGTGCTCACTCTGTGTGCTCACTCTGTGTTCACTCTGTGTGTTCACTCTGTGCTCACTCTGTGTTCACTCTGTGTGTTCACTCTGTGGGTTCACTCTGTGGGTTCACTCTGTGTTCACTCTATGTTCACTCTATGTTCACTCTGTGCTCGTTGGGGCAGATGCTGTTACAGGAGAGACTGACCCGGATCACATGGTGCTTGGTGTGCAACTCGGGCAGCCGGAAGATCTGGCACCAGTAGGTCGTGTCACTTGATGGCACCTCCACCTGTGAAACAAAAAGAAGACAAAGATCCCCTGTATAGCCTTAACATACTGTAGGGGCAAGTGCTGTTAGCGAGCACCTATAAAGGCTGGCACAGCACACAAGGGGGTGGGTGGCCAACACCACGCCCGGCCGCCTTCGTCTCCCTAGTGGCAATGTTTACACACCGCGCCAGGTACATAACAAGGTTGATCAATAGGGAGCTATCCCTTGACCACACCCAGGCAACGATCAGCTTTCCATTGTATCTGTACCAGATGGAAATTCCTCTAGTTCAGCCATGGAAAGCTTCTCAAACCATGTGGTCAAAAAAAATCTGTTCAATAATGAGCCAAGGGACGTCCCTGTCACACCCCAAGTTGAACAGGGAATGGCTGATTCCCTGCCATGCAGCTTTATCTGTGCCTGCCCACCATCATGAAGGTCCTTAATGATTAAGTTTAGACTTAAAACTTTCGTGACTGCAGGAATTGATATTCTTGGTTCTTCAGTAAAGTCATGTAGATAGAAAACAAAAATCTAAATGAAAAGCAAAAAACCCACGACGTCTCAAACTCAACACAAGCGGCCGTCTTCAGGTGGATTGTGAGCAGAGGGTCAGGGAACCCAAAAGCATGAACAATATCCCAGAGCCCTGGCCTATTGATGGTCTCAAAGGCCTTAACCAATAAACTAGAGATGTCGGTATACACACCTATAAATACATGTCTACACGTAAGTGTATGCAGGGTAGATTTTCTCCATATACTCTGATTTTCTCCCACACATAAAACTGCTAATTAAAAATGAAAGAGCCATATTAAAGCAGGTTCTGAATTGTTGTAAGTTGAGTCTTATTCTGGTTACAAATGACTGCAAAGAACAATCATTATATATCTTTCACTTAATGTAACAAAATGTCCAGCTCTAAAATAAATATCAGTTGTATCGCTATGTGACAATCGTCTCTACAGCAGGGCACACGGGACAGTGCAGCACCCCGAGTGTTGATAAGAGGTCACCAGGAAAGGATCTCAGAAGTAGTTCTGTGATGATATTGCCTTCCGCAGTCTGTTCACTCGTGTGCTGGTGCAATCAGCACCCTACATCTTCTTGAACACTTCTGTAACTTAATTTTACTGTGAACAATTTCAAAAAGTAATATATCTGAGCCAACTTTCTTTGTAGGAAATGTATTTTAATCAATACTTGATTATATTTATAATTTATTTTGTCATGCAGTTGTTTTTTGCATCGATTTCTGTAAGATGTTTTGCCCTGTACTTTGTTTTGTGTTTTATTGTTTTGTCATTTAGGTGACCAAGGTCACTCTTCCATGTCTCTTGAGTTTTCACCTGGTTAAACAAAATAAACTTAACGCTAGCAATTTGAAATCCAACATGGCATGATGGGCTGCTGAACAAGCATTCCGATTGTCTCAAGTCATACCACAATAGAATTTGGAATAGATGAAGACGTAACATTCTGGCTACTTAAGTGGGGATCACAGCCGAGCAACCGGCACGGTCTCCACGTGGCCGTGTGATGCGGCAGCTCACGTTACGGTTGCATAGGTCCACGGCGTCGGTGAGACCCAGGTTCCCCGGCACTTCGCTTGCCGGGTTCAGCAGGTTGAGGCTGCGGACGCCCCGCACCACCCCATGGTACTGGGCCCTTGCCCCAGAGGGGTCCCCCAAGGGATCCCCCGGAGAATCCTCCACATCCTCCTCGTGCAGGGCCCAGAGGACGCGCACCGTGCCGCTCTGATGGGCGACAGGGGCCACGGGTGTGTTGAACCACCCAGGAAGACGATGGTGTCACACAGAGAGATATTTATTTCTAAATAAAAAAAAGACATTCTTTCAATTGCATGGCCATCACCGAACCATTCCCGGGGTGATGCGTGTCACTTTCAGCTCGGCATTAGCAGCATCCGAAGCGAAGGAAAGTCACCAAAAGCAACCGAAATACATTTACTTTGAAATGGGACTTGCATGGACTGGAAATTGTCAAAAACTATAGTGCCGAGTTAGATTTAGTTTTGTGAGATATGCGCAAAATATCAACGGTCAATACATTCCACAAATGTACTATAAACGTAGTTTCAGAGCTCATGCAGAAATTGTTGTCCGAGTCGGAACAATTGGGCAAACGATTTAAACAAAAAAATCATCAGAATATATATAAAAAAAAGAGAACAATAATAATGTATTGCCCGATATGGCAGGGGGGTCCCCAACCCCCGGACCGCGGACCGGTACCGGTTCATGGCCTGTTAGGAACCGGGCTGCGCAGCAGGAGGTGAGCGATGGGCAAGCGAGCAAAACTTCATCATCTGTATTGACAGTCGCTCCCCATCGCTCGCATTGCCGTCTGAGCTCCACCTCCTGTCAGATCAGCGGTGGCATTGGGTTCTCATAGGATCGCGAACACGACTGTCAACTACGCATGCGAGGGATCTGGGTTGTGCGCTCCTTATCAGAAGTCAGAATCCGACACTTATTTTAGTCTGTGCGTGACCCACCCATTATTTTATTTACCACTTCCGTCCGCGCCTCTTTCCCGCACTGCGCACTTTTCTCAGTCACAGTTTTGGTGAGCCCACACGCTAACCCCCTCGCCAAAATGAGTAAAAAAACAAACCCAATGATGACCCCCCCCCCCCCCCGTGAAAAAATTGTCTTCCACAAAACCGACCCCTGGTGCCAAAAAGATTGGGAACCGCTGCTATATTGCATGTTTTGACAATATAAACATTTCCAAAAAAGCATACCGAATCTATTGATACCATTTTACAAACAAGACTCGACAAGCCAATTACGGCACATGAAGCACAGCCCGTCAAGCTGACAGCTCTCCTCTCGTGTGCACAGCTCTGTCTCTGCAACAAGCCAAGACCCCGAGGCTCCCCACACCCCCTACCCGTCAACGCCAAGTCTCTCACGAGATGGAAAATGCACCACAACACCACGAGTATCACAGGGTCCAACAGTTCCTGCACATCCCATTCAACCCACAGATAACGTCCACACTTAGATACAAACAATGTCCCTGAGATAAACGTAATAATAACCTGGACAAATGCATGATGCTGTTTTGTCAAAAAATGTTTAATGCTCAATTAAACGGAAGTGGCGAAACACCCATTGCAGGACACTTGAAATCAATATCATTGAGACTCAGTGAGGCTCTTTTGGATAAAAGGCATTGCTACAACTTCTATTCTTAAGTGGTTTCCTTTTCAAACACGCATGCAGTGCTAATCTCCTATTTACAGTTCAGAGCCAGTAGTATCGATTCCACATTCCTATTGCAGACGACAATGACACCTAAGGAATGTTGACTTTCCATTTAGTGGTATTTATTTTGTTGAGAAGTAAAGAAATGAGATCCCCCGCTGAAATTTGAACGTACACGCTTCCACATTTGAGTCGCACTCACAAACCAAGGCAATGCCAGCCAGCTGTGCTGCCTTGCCCCATGTAGGTGCGTGCACATCTTTGATTGGATCTTTCTACATTTCATTTCACGAAAAGTGCTTCGCAAGGAATGGCCGTAATAGAACACTCTCCAAGACAGAATAGTAATTTTTACTCTAAGCCTTAATAATGGAAGCTGGACAACACTACAATTTAATATCGTTCCAAGATGCTTCTCTGGCACCTGCTACTATGAGATTCTATTGCGACCAGACTTTCACGATGTCAAAAGGAAAATGACTTCCATCTTCCAAGACCTTCACAGTAAATAGTCTCTAAATGCCTTCTCGAAGCTTTACATGACCACAACTTAACAAGTTACATTTTCGCAGAAATTTCACCCAAAATGTACACATTTTTAGGGCAGTAAATGGTCTCTTCTAGGCTCAGCAGTCCTAATATGCACACTATACAATGTCAAGTATTAATTGCATACTAAAGCAATATTTCCCACACAAATTAACACACCATAAGGCGCTCTTTTGCTGTTTACAATATTCAGGCAGATGTGGAAATTGCAAATTTATCGACCCCAGAGAATGAAAAATAAAAACCAACCCCGAACAGGAATTTTACCTCATTATGTTCCGAGGGTGAGGCGCACACTCTAACTACTGTGCCACTTGTCCAGGTGTTTATCTCGCCTGGCACAATTACACAATATTCTGACCTCAGGTCACTTTCTTTATTTGAATCTTTCGTGACTGCAGGAATCCATACTCTTTGGTTCTTTCAGTAAAGTCACGTAGGTAGAAAAAATAATAGATCACGACGTTTCGATCGCAACAGGTGGGACAACCACGGCAAGAAAAAACTGCTGAAGTAGGCGAGAGATCTGCCGTGGCACGAGGTTATATAGTAGTGTATAGTGTAGTGTATATAGTGTATAGTGTAGTGTTTAGTGTATAGTGTAGTGTATAGTGTAGTGTATAGTGTAGTGTAGTTTATAGTGTAGTGTATGGTAGTGTATAGTAGTGTATAGTGTAGTGTATAGTGTAGTGTATAGTGTAGTGTATAGTGTAGTGTATAGTGTAGTGTATAGTGTAGTGTATAGTAGTGTATAGTGTAGTGTATAGTGTAGTGTATAGTGTAGTGTATATAGTGTATAGTGTAGTGTTTAGTGTAGTGTATAGTGTACTGTAGTTTATAGTGTAGTGTATAGTAGTGTATAGTGTAGTGTATAGTGTAGTGTATAGTAGTGTTTAGTGTAGTGTATAGTAGTGTATAGTGTAGTGTATAGTAGTGTATAGTGTAGTGTATAGTGTAGTGTATAGTGTAGTGTATAGTAGTGTATAGTGTAGTGTATAGTAGTGTATAGTGTAGTGTATAGTGTAGTGTATAGTGTAGTGTATAGTAGTGTATAGTGTAGTGTATGGTGTAGTGTAGTGTATAGTGTAGTGTATAGTGTAGTGTATAGTGTAGTGTATAGTGTAGGCCTCGGCAGTAGGGGGGGGAGAGAGAAGGGGGGGGGGGGAGGAGGCGGGGCAGAAAGTGGACCCCGCAGCAGCACTCGGGCCACACGAATGGGATGTGCAGGTTTTTAGACTGCATACATACAAAATGATTTGCATTTAATTGCGTGGTAACAATGGACATCAACAATTGCCCTGAAGTCCCTGAGCACCCTCGAGGGATGTGCGTCGAGTGCCCCTCCCTGGAGTTCCTGGCTGCTGCCTCCATGCCAAGACGCGTGGACATGTGTAGCCCCCGTCATCAGCAAGAGAAACACGGAGAAATGTGATCTCCATTTGTCAGTACGATGCCCTTTAGACACTTCGAACACTAATACCATGTTTTATCTTGACAAGCACTCACCTGTCAAAGTAAAAAGAGAGCTGTATTTACGTACAGCCTGGACAGGCGGCACGGTGGTCAGAGTGCAGGACTCCCAATCAGGAGGTTACAAGCTCAAATCCTGGTCAGAGATGGACTCAACACATCTCTACTGCAGGGTAAATAAAATTAGAATAAATGTATGCAAAGCCAGTAATGATTGTCCCATGAAATAATTCACCAACACCAGAAGAATGTAGAATTTACACTCTTGATTTCGAAATTAGTACTGCTCAATGCTCGTTTGAGGAGGAATCTGCTGACTCTTTAACTATAATTGCACACTGTGCAGTGGTGAATGGTGACCAAGAACTATGAATCAGAGACCTGGCTATACATTTTGGATTCTGGCTCCACATTTTGCTAATTGTGACTTACTTCTTGGACCATCATGGACTTATGATGACACCCTGCTGATGAGACTTAGTGAAATAAAAACTAGTCCATAGCTACGTTGCTTAAACCAACACTACTGGGAGATGAACAATGAAACATTCTGAAGCTCGTCGAGAGGTGGATTTAGTGTAATTTACTTTAACCGTAAAAACAAAACCATTGTGTATACTGAACGCACACCAATGTAAGACAGCAAAGACGCACACACACCTCAATAACCGGCAATCACTAATTTAGTAAATGATCAAATGTGCATAAGCGGGAGTGACCCGTGATGACCACAGGATGCCGTGTGGGTGTGTTGCTGCTGCACGGAAGCCACGTTGAAAGTTACTGACTGCGCTTGCATTTGTAACGGCAATGTGCCAAGCAGCAACAAGCAACAAGGCACCAGGAAATAAAGTGATCCACCCTATGGGACACATTTCACAAAAACCCAGCCAAAATATCGTACAGCAGGGCCTGAATCCCGTTTTCTGTGTGAAAACATCATAACGGAGTGTGACATTTCACGTTTATTCAGCACTCGACAATAAGCTGCTGATCTGTTCTGAAATATTTGACTCTGGAGGATTAACACGTGCCTGGACCATAGAGGCTCAGATAGAAAGAAGAGTAAGCATTTAAGTGGACAATGGTAAATTTTCACCACAGCAACCAAAAAAGCCTTCTTTGCTTTTGTTATTACACAATGCAGTCAATGCGATATAGATGAGTCCTGTATTGGGGCGTTTGTCCAATTTCCATTTTGAGCGGCATATGGGAAGAAACTGGAAAATCAAGAGGAAACACCAAACATATGAGGGTGTAAAATAATAAAGCTCTGCAAGTTTAGATTCACGAATCCACCCCTGCATGGTCATCGCCTGGCCACCTCACCACCCAAAGAGGCCACACTTGGCACTCCCAGACAGTCTCCCATTCAATTGCTAACCAGGGGCAATTTTCCTTAGCCTCTGAGATCGAATTAGATGGGTACATTCAGGGTTTGCACGAGGAGGTAGAACTTGTATCAGCTGTGGTGGTAGAGGCACGAACCCTCGAACTGGACGGGAGAAAACCTCCTGGGTGGCGAGACCGTACTGGCTACTTTTAAATCGCTTATCCCCGTGCCAACAGCTGATTTCTTATCAATTGCAGAGCTCTCCGCTGTTTTTGTCTTCTGCTCTGGCCTCCTAAACCCAGCTGTACTGCATTCCACACCCCCCCCCCCTTCCCGTGAAGCTCAGAAGAAGCAGCCCATAGCTATCCGTGGTCCCAATAGCGATGCGAGAGCAACCCACACACGCAGGCTACCACTGCCTAGCCAGGGTGTCAGATATGTATGTGGGTGCTTTTTTGGGTAGACGGGTGGGTGGGTAGGTAGGTAGACAGGCAGTAGGTTTGTTGTAAGATGCATGGATGAGAGCGAAGATAGATGGGTGGTGCAATAGGTAGGTAGGGAGCTTAGTAGGTAGGTATGCGGACATGGACTCGCCAGACAAGTAAGTTTCACGTCCGTGGGTATAGTTGGGTGAGTAGGTAAGTAGATATGCAGGCAGACAGGACAGCTGGTAGGTTGGCTGGGAGGCGGGAAGGTATGTGCCTAGGTAGGCTGCAGGTAGGTAGGTAGGTCGTAAACAGGCAGACAGGTAATCAGGTAGACCGGTTCCTGGTTTACCACCTACCTACCACTCACCGTGATGATCTTGTCACGGGGGTCACACGTGTCGAGCGCCCGAGAGAAAATCAGCTCGGTGTGCGTGGAGTTCTGGGATGCGCTCTCCAGGCGGTAGTCCTGCCTCTCATCCAGCAGTGGACGCTCATTCCGTTCAGCAAAGTAATCCTGCCAAGAGGAGGTACATGTGGGGAGTGACATTTGGACTTTGTAGCTCTACGTATCCACAGCAGTTTAAATGCATTTGTGAAACACTCAGATACATTGGGCTGCAAGGTGGCCAATATATGGCAGGACAGCAACGTATTCTTGGATCCATCTGTGCCGAGCATTGCGCCTTATCCACTCATTTGTACGAGTTTTCTCCAGCTACACCAGTTCCCTGCCATGTACAATACACACGACCCTGAAATGAAATTGGCCAAACATTTTAATTCAGGACTCTCATGAGGGTCATGACTGAATAAGGCTCCCCTCATAGAGTATGTTTATAGTACAGTAATACTTGTCAGCCATTTGTCATTCCACTGCCAGATGAAGGCCTCGCCATGCCGTGTTTGTCATTAGAGTTACTTGACCATACTTCACCATGCTAGTCAGTATGGATTTAACCACTGTGCAATCACTCACACGAAGGACATCATTGGGCATGAATTTATAACCAGTACAGAACTTCTATTTCGTCTTGACGTCTCTTTTGCAATGCAGATCTGGGTTAATAGTTGGTGGAGCCAAATCAGGCAATTTCAAATGTATAAAACAAAACAAAAATACAGAAAATATTATTTGAAAAATATTTAAACACGATTAAGAACAATAATGAAATCAAACCTTAAAAAATATAGGGAAACTCAAATTGTGTGCACTCAAATTTGATATGAAAAATAATTCATAGCCTAATAATAATACCACGTGCGGACTCAGAAACATAATTCTGCTCAAACACTCGTACAAAATTATCAGCCCTGTCCTGAAGTGACCCTCTAAAGCCCAACACCCACAGCCTCTCACAGCCACAGACAGCATTTGGTGTGACTGTTGGCAGACGGCAGTCAGGCCATGTCAATAATAATCGCTTGAAAGCAATGTCATTTGTCTATCAGTCGGTTAGTCTATCTGTCTCTCCACTTGTCACATCATTTGAGTAATTTTCGTCAAAAGGGTCCAGTGATAACGGCTTCTGACCATTCGGAATCATTGACCTATGGTATTGCATTTGACCCATGTATGGCATTTGACCTTTGACCTATGTAATAAAAACTCACCAGTGATCGCCTGCTAAGCACAGTGGTTGTGCCACATGCTAGACACATGCGCTCCTGCTCAGGGTGACCTCAGCTGTGGATGGTAATAGGTGAGTGGTGAGTCCCTCTCAAATGATGAGTGGTGACTATTGAATGTTCGGTAAGTGGTGAATGTACGGTGAGTGCCTGGCGAGTGTTAAGTGGGAGTCCGGTGTTAGAATACTATTGAATGAACCCCGTCTCTCGGACAGGTTACCCTTAATTAACTTTAATAACAAATCTAAACAGTTTTAAATCTCCTGTAGCTATTGCACGGTTACATGAAGGACAATGAGGCATTCATTGTCAAGTAATCCTTTTTGTCCGGTCCTAACAGCACAAGATTCCACAATGGTAATAATAATGCTAGAAATCCTCATGGGATTCAACGCGTAAACTAAAACATATCCGATCAGTGTGCTTGAGAGGGGATCCAACTGTGAGTTTGGAGTGTGAAGCATCTTGTGGGTAGGATTCATTGAAATATAGAACTGATGCGCCTTAGCTCGAGACATGTTTGAACTTGAGCTTTAGATCTCGTGAGAATTCAAGGTGAGGTGTATTTAAATCAGCACCTGCGAGTATGTTTGCCTTATTTGTATGGGAAGCAATGCACAATTTACAAGAACGTCTCACTTGCAGGGTCGGGTTTATTTGTTAAGGACTCACACATCCAGGTATGGTTAAGTATTGCGCAGATCTCATCTGTACAATAACTCACCAAAAGCCATGGCTCGCTTGTAAACACAGCGCACCCGTCGGCATGACTCACCAGTACACATGGCGCTCATGCAATATTCCGCATCTGTATGATACACCTGTTAGCATCGCTCACCTGTATAGATGGCTCACGTTTACTTATGGCTCACCTGTGAGTATCAAAGACAAAGGTGCCTCGTATAGCCTGAACAGACTGTTGGGGCAAATGCTGTTAGCGAGCACCTATTAAGGCGAGCACGGGTGCCCAGCGCCACGCCCAACCGCCTTTGTCTCCCCAGAGGCGATGTGTACACGCCGTACTAGGTACTTATTTAAGACCGAGTCGACCTAGGGGAGGCCCAGGAATGGTGAAGATAATCCTCATTGTTGTTGGCCAAGAACCTTCACACGCGGCTCACCTGTAAGTAGGCTTTCCCGTTTGTCCTGACACCGCCTATCACCAGGTCTGCCCCGGCCATAGATCCCGCGGGAGAAAACCCGAGTCCGACCCATCCCGTGGTGCGCGCCTCCACCCGGAAGGCGATCGTCTCCCCCGCCGCCGCATCCCCCCCGGGGGCCCCCGCTCTGGTCGCGCTCCAGCTCAGCCGCACGCGGCCCACCTCGTCCAGCTCCGCGCTGCGCTCCCAACTCCGCGCGTCGCGGGAACTCGGGGAGCCGAGGCCGGCGGCGAGGCAGAGGCAGAGCAGCGCCTCCACCGCGCGCGTCGTCCACCAGGGCATCGTCCACCAGGGCATCGTCCCGCTCCCCGGGGCTTCCGAGGCGCTCTCAGCCCTGCAGGGGTTCAAAGCATTCCGAGTTCTGAGTCTCGAGTCGGTGTTCGATTTGAGTTCCGTCCCTTAACTCAAGGTGCAAACGCGACTCCTGCCTGCAGTCTGTGCACGTCGTGTGTACAACACACAGCACGTGCGCGGTTCCAGGCGAAAGCACAGCTCTACACACACACACAGTTACACACTTTGCACAGTTACACGCATACACAGACACTTATACACATCGTCATACACACGACGTTACATAGATACACACACATACATAGTTACATACGCACGTACCCAATCACACACGGTCACACATCTACAATACACGCGCCATGATCGATCGCGACCTCCACGCGTTTTCTTCTCGATGCAAGGACTCGGGCACCGAGTAGCAGCAGCAGCGCCAATTTCCCGTACTGCCTCTCCCGACTCTCTCCCCACTCACACTCTCTCCACTCACCCTCTCTCCACTCACCCTCTCCCCACTCACCCACTCCCCACTCACCGTCTATCCACTCTCTCCCCACTCACCCTCTCCCCACTCACCCTCTCCCCACTCACCCTCTCTGTCTCTCTCCCCACTCACCCTCTCCCCACTCACCCTCTCCCCACTCACCCTCTCCCCGCTCACTCTCTCCTCGCTCACCCTCTCCCCGCTCACCCTCTCCCCACTCACCCTCTCTCCACTCACCCTCTCCCCACTCACCCTCTCCCCACTCTCTGTCTCTCTCCCCACTCACCATCTCCCCACTCACCCTCTCCACACTCTCCCTCTCCCCACTCTATCTCTCTCCCCACTCACCCTCTCCCCACTCACCCTCTCCCCACTCACCCTTTCCCCACTCACCCTCTCTCCACTCACCCTCTCTCCACTCACCCTCTCTCCACTCACCCTCTCCCCACTCACCCTCTCCCCACTCACCCTCTTCCCACTACACTCTGTCCCCACTCACCCTCTCCCCACTCACCCTCTCCCCACTCTCCCTCTCCCCACTCTATCTCTCTCCCCACTCACCCTCTCCCCACTCACCCTCTCCCCACTCACCCTCTCCCCACTCACCCTCTCCCCACTCACCCTCTCTCCACTCACCCTCTCCCCACTCATCCTCTCCCCACTCACCCTCTCCCCACTACACCCTCTCTCCACTCACCCTCTCCCCACTACACCCTCTCCCCACTCACCCTCTCCCCACTCACCCTCTCTCCACTCACCCTCTCCCCACTCTCTGTCTCTCTCTCCACTCACCCTCTCCCCACTCACCCTCTCCCCACTCACCCTCTCTCCACACTCACCCTCTCTCCACTCACCCTCTCTCCACTCTCTGTCTCTATCTCCACTCACCCTCTCTCCACTCACCCTCTCTCCACTCACCCTCTCTCCACTCACCCTCTCTCCACTCACCCTCTCTCCACTCACCCTCTCTCCACTCACCCTCTCTCCACTCACCCTCTCTCCACTCACCCTCTCTCCACTCACCCTCTCCCCACTCACCCTCTCTCCACTCACCCTCTCTCCACTCACCCTCTCTCCACTCACCCTCTCCCCACTCACCCTCTCTCCACTCACCCTGTCCCCACTCTCTGTCTCTCTCTCCACTCACCCTCTCCCCACTCACCCTCTCCCCACTCACCCTCTCTCCACTCACCCTCTCTCCACTCACCCTCTCTCCACTCACCCTCTCTCCACTCACCCTCTCTCCACTCACCCTCTCTCCACTCACCCTCTCTCCACTCACCCTCTCTCCACTCTCTGTCTCTATCTCCACTCACCCTCTCTCCACTCACCCTCTCTCCACTCACCCTCTCTCCACTCACCCTCTCTCCACTCACCCTCTCTCCACTCACCCTCTCTCCACTCTCTGTCTCTCTCCACTCACTGCTCCACCAGACCCCGGGGTGCCCGGGGCGGCAGCGCCTCTCCCCGCCCGCGTTGCCTGCGCTCCCCTGCCACCCCCTTGCCGATCTGCATGGCTGCCCGCCTTTGTCTCTCTGGCTCTTCCTACTGCGTCGTGCTTTGCGCGGCAAGGCTTTGCTACCCGAATGTATGGACCGTTGCACTGGCACTGATGCTTCTAAAGTCTCGCAGCACGAACTACCATCCCGCCTTGAGCGTGTCCCGACAGAGCGTGGCTGCGACAGACGGAGTCATGGGCAAGTGATCCATAGAGGCACGCCAGGTCTCCCGCTCTCCCCCTTTCCTACCCCGAACCCAACAAGCCCCTTCCACTCCTACCCCCAGCCAACTGCGCCGTGCCCTCCCTTCCACCCACCCCCCATGCCTCCACAGCAGCCCAGCCAACCCTGCCAGACAATACTCACACGACAGGCCTCCCTGCTCCCTTCCCCCTACCCACTCTCATTCCATTCTTTTATGGACATTCTTTTCTTCTCCCCGATCATCGGAAAACAGCATTACGTAAAATTGTTGCCCGGCTTTTCGAACAAGGATCCGGCAGAGAAATGTAAATCGGTTTCCAAGCGTGAGGAGGAGTGGAAGACGCGTGTGCGAGTTCACTGCTCTTGCTAGAGAACATTCCCCGTGAATACTCCAGTCGAAGATAAACAGAGCCCCGCCTGTAGCGCCAGTACGTGTGTGAGTCCATGACTGCTCCATGTGTCTGTATGTGTTTGCCTGTGTGCACATACGTATCTCTGGGTGGGTATGTCTCCGTGTATGTCTTTGTGTCCAGTGTGTGTGTGTGCCTGGGTTGGTGTGTGTCTTAAGTACAATATGTATGTCTACTTGTATACTGCATATGCCTGTTTCTATGTGCGAGAGGCTGCACTCACACCGAGAAATGTGGATCTATGGACGCGGGCAAAGTTGGCCAGCAGATGTCTTCTATGACCTTATCCAGAAGATGGCTAAAGTGGCCCCTCAGGAGTCATCTCATTTGCTGATTCTAATGTCCGAGTAGGTCATGACAGTAGCACTTGAGCAGGAGTGATTGAAACACATGGACCAGGTCATCTCAATAACGGTAGGAGGCTGCTACTGTCACCAACTCGCTGTTCCGGCATCGGTACATCCACAGATCATAGATGCATGCCAGATCTGAGCAAGAACTTCGACTGGACTAGTGACGGAACGGCGAATGTGGGGGCCATTTCCTTGACACCAGGACCTACCGTGCAGAAGAGTCGTCCACTGACCGTTTGCTGCCATATGCAAGCACCGATATGCCAGAAATTCATGCACTGTGATGGTGGGCATTCACTTAAGACCCAACTCAAGTCATAATAGCCCGGTCTCCTACACAGCAGCACTCTTCCACGAGGCACAGGCTTCAGAATAAAGACCGAAGTCTTGCAGAGACGTAGACAGCGCCCTGGACTCTCACCACATTCCGCAGTGCCCTGTGGCCTCTCCCGCAGCCCATGACATCAAAGCCCTCAGGTTTTGTGCACGAATCAGATGCGGAATATGGTCCCGAATCCCATCAGATTCTGCGTCCTGCCGGGCAGGCCAAGGCGTGGAGGGAGTGTCGTCTGCCCATAGCCGCACTACAAGACCGTGGCTATCATTACAGTGAACCCATCGCCATTATCCAGTATATAAAGGCAATGTCTCCTTCACATTAATTCTAGATTTGAAGCTTCACATGTCTGTCTCTCGACATACAAAAATGAATAACTTCTTAGACAACCCATCGGCCCAACATATTTATGGAAGTGCATCATTTTAGCAGCATTGATTCAGTACAAGCAAACTGTGGGCCAGTTTGATGTATGTTGAACTTAATTCACATCGGAGGTGCGGTTTGACATAAATAGGCTCACCAACATTCATGAGTTCTAGACAAGAACCCTTTCTTTAAGATACGATCTCAATTCAACGCAAAATTATATAATACATAATACATACATCACGGAATAGATAAGCATACAATATAAATATAGACACAGAAACAGAGAGAGAAAAGACAAAGACCCCCCGTATAGCCTTAACAGATTTTGGGGGCAAGTGCTGTTAGCAAACATATATGAAGGCTAGTACAGTACATGAGGGGGTGGGTGGCCAGAACCATATTCTGCCTACTAGCTCCACAAGGTAGTTTCGTCTTCGACCGCTTAGAAACCGCGTTATAACGGGAGCGTTCTGGGGTACACGGGGCGCGTTGTGTGAAGTGTTACTTTCATGGAAGAACCGCGTTATGACGAAAACGCGTTGCCTGAAGACGCATTAAGTGATGACTAACTGCATAAGCAACGAGAACACAGAAATACACGTAAATAAAATATCCAGACACTGAGGTAGACTTTGCAGCAGTGCCATTGGCGACTCCTGTGCTGACAAACCGGTTTACATTTGTTTATCTCTGCATCACTTTTGTCAGTCAGTCACTTTTACTTTGATGGTGACCTAACACAACAGGACCATAATGAACTTCTTCAGGAAATTATAATGCTTTTGATATTTAGAGGGGTAAACACAAATAAAACGCAGAGCCAGAAAGAAAGAAACAATGACTGGGGCCTCAATAAAGGTGAGGGCGGGGGGGGCTTGAGGGCAGCACTGGCTGTAGAAAATAAACAAAAACCCAAACTTCACACGAATGCCTTCATAAAAGCAACGCTCTGGCATGGCTATGAGCCCACCCGAGGCCACTCAGCCATGTGGAGAGACATGCTCTAATTAAGGTGAACACGCAGCCCCTAGAGGACCGCGAATGGAAGCAGACACAGCATCGTCTCCCCCCTCATCGTGGAGCCGCTCGCAGGATCAAAGCGCTCGGGGTTTGCGCGCCCACTGCCCGCATGAGACGCGTCGAGAAGAGTGGCAGCCGCGTGATGTTCCCGATCCATCTCAGCGACTCTGGAACTCGGCAACCCCACAACCCTCTCAGCCTGTACCCCCACCGGCCATGGATACCAATCAACACATGCGTGACACGCGATGCAGCACGCCAAAATGCACATTTGAATTGATTGATTATATCGCGGAAGCAGAGAACGAGCAGCAATGAGCTGTAGCTTCGTTGTATTGCTAGTCGTGGTCCGTGTGTGTGACAACACAGGGGCCAGAAGAAGGCAGCTGCCGCCCCACACATTTTAGAATGGGGGAACGCCAATTGCTGTGCACTCTCAATGAATGTCATTCATGGACCCCCCCCCCCCTTGTATCCACATCGTGGGCTCCCAATACACACACCAGTAGGTATTTGCATGAGTACATTGATTCCTTACTTTATTTTCCCACTATTATGATTGCTCATTCACTTGTTCATTCATTCATTTGCATAACCCATATACGAAACCTCAATGCCACGTGTATACTCTGTACCCATAAACTAACTCAGGTCCGACAAACGAGCATGGGACCTATAATCTTATAATACATAGGAGAACCACCGACTTACAGTGGACACAAACTAACATTGGACCGATAAACGTATGCATAAAGACCGAGATTGACGCCTTCGATTAGCAGGTTGGCTACGTAGGGTGCAAAAGAAGTTCCACATACATACAACATAACACATAGCTCAGTTGAAATATATTGGTTAAACATTTAGAACAAAAATCGGAACTGCGTATCAGAGGAAGGGATGCATCGACTCTCACGAAGTCATTCCCTGCGATATTAGTTGTCTTCTGAAAACTGAGTTACAGAAATAAAGGCATTCAAAAAAAGGATAAAATATGAACCATCTCAGATTTTGTGATGACGGTAATGATAACAAGCAATGGAGATAAACTCTCAATATAAATAATACAAAAGTATAAGTTTGAAAGAGAATATTTGTTGGAAGAACACAAATCGAAAACACAATTGATTGGTTTTGCTCGCGTCAGTCATTGAATGGAGTGCATCGCGAACCATTTACACGATCAAGTAAAACTTTCCAGAAGAACTCCAACCTGCTCTCGCCCACCTCTGTATACCATGTTCTAGAATGCGGTACGCCTTCAACAGCTGTGCCATATCGCAATTATATTGTCAGTCTTGGCCAAAAGTGCCTGTGTACCGAACTTGTTAATCTGCCGAGGTAGACGCGACAGCCCCCGCACCGCACACAGCACGGCACGGGGTTTGCACGAGTGGCACGAACGCTGCGAGCGCAGCTCCTCGGCTGGCGGGGACAAACTATTAAAAACCTCGCTGCTCAAAGCCGCCTTTGTTTGTGCTTCGGTGCGTGCAGTTTTTTCTTTACCCCTGCCTGTAAATCGCATCACAGCTCTCGCTGTCAGCAAATTTAGTTGGGTTGAAGAGAGGCGAGTGCAGAATAAAGTACGTGAGCTGGAAGGAGAGCAGTGGATTTCCAGGAGAGTGGTGTGGTGAGCACACCTTACTCTAAGCCATATTTTGTCACTGAATATTGAATATTTTCTAGGTGGTTAATGCATTGGAGAAAAATATGCACCTTAATGAGGAGATAGTTCATGAAAATCAGTCCCTAATATACTTACAAATTGTATTCGTAATTCACTTGCTTACATAATGCAATAATTGTGGGAACAATCTCCGCAAATGTACAAATACATTTTTTTGTTATTTTTCAACCAGAGATGAGAGAGCCATTTTACCATCTATAGCCCTTGGTGCTCACACAATAGTGTACACGCGGCGTAAACAGAAGCAAACGTGCATTCTACCATTGGACAAAACACAGTCTGTCACTGCAGAAATATTGATCACGACACCAACTTTTATGGGAACTTGTGGAGGGGGTGGGTGGTAGAGTGGTGCCCGATGCATGAGACATTTCCCATTAAGAAGCATTGAAAGTCACCTACACTTCCGTGTAAACCCATATTCACACGATCACCGGGTTGATTGATATAAACATCTGGAATTCTTATAAAATACACGCAAGACAACACAGCTACACTATCATTTATTCACACAATACCTTTATTTCAAGGGGTAAAACAGCTTTCTTTAAAGTACAGCAAGTCCTTGTTTAACGCGATAGATGTGTTCCTGAAAAGTGCTGCGTGAAGTGAAAACAATTTCCGCATAAACAATGTAACGATAACGTTTGGCGAGATACGATGTACACACACACAGTAAGATGGCGGGAAACATGACTGAGGGTTCACCACCACATTACTTTATCATTCCACGTACTTTTATCGCACCGCTCAGCCGTGCAGCTCAACACGGTATAGTTTGTTTGCGCCTGAGGACGACCGTTTGTATTGCGATCGAAACGTCGTGATTTATTTTATTTTATACCTACGTGACTTTACTGAAAGAACCAAAGAGTAGTGTAATAGTTTGTCGACTGCTCAGAAACCGTGTTATAACGGGCGCGTTCCGTGTTGTGAAGTGTTCCCTAATGAAAGAACCGCGTTATAGCGCACGAGCATTGTGTTAACACGCGTTTAGCGAGGAATTACCGTAAACCTACAATTGCATTCCCAGCAGTGTTTTCCAGTTGTATCCCTTAGATATACAAATTGTTTCACAAACTTGTGGAAACACGTTGGTGTTTATACTGAGGGTACTTATTAAAGGCGGACCGGGATCAAAGTGTTTAATCAGTGTATATTTGCGATGAGATATTGCCCAGAAACAGACAGACAAGGAAAATGTATCAAAAGCTGAACGGTATAAAACAAAGCATGGACAGATTTACCGAGAGACAAGAAGAGGGACACGTGGATTTAAAAGCACAGCAAGACAGCAACATATTGACTGAATAAAAGTGGGCTTGGGCAGGCCTCGTTAATAGAAGAAATTATTTATTTATATCAGTACTAGCAGGAAGTACCCGGCGTCACCCGGGTCTTAAAAATATTTCAAAACTACTCGTAAATATGTAACAGCAGTGCGTACTGACTGTGGTGGTACCTGCTATGATTACAGCAGTGCATACCGACTGTGGTGGTACCTGATTTCACTGCAGCAGTGCATACTGTGGTGGTACCTGCTATGATTACAGCAGTGCATACCGACTGAGGTGGTACCTGCAATGATTACAGCAGTGCATACCGACTGTGGTGGTACCTGCTATCACTACAGTAGTACATGCTGACTCTCTAGCAGTATTTATCGACTCTATAGCACAAAGTGAGTACTGACTGTGGTGCCTGCTATGATTACAGTCGTGAATACTGACTGTGGTGCCTGCTATGATTACAGTAGTGAGTACTGGCTGTGGTGCCTGCTATGATTACAGTCGTGAATACTGGCTGTGGTGCCTGCTATGATTACAGTAGTGAATACTGGGTGTGGTGCCTGCTATGATTATAGTAGTGAGTACTGACTGTGGTGCCTGCTAAGATTACAGTAGTGAGTACTGGCTGTGGTGCCTGCTATGATTACAGTAGTGAGTACTGGCTGTGGTGCCTGCTATGATTACAGTAGTGAATGCTGACTGTGGTGCCTGCTAAGATTACAGTAGTGAGTACTGACTGCGGTGCCTGCTAAGATTACAGTAGTGAGTACTGGCTGTGGTGCCTGCTATGATTACAGTAGTGAATGCTGACTGTGGTGCCTGCTATGATTACAGTAGTGAATACTGGGTGTGGTGCCTGCTATGATTATAGTAGTGAATGCTGACTGTGATACTTGCTATGATTACAGTAGTGAATACTGGCTGTGGTGGTACCTGCTACATCTAGCGACTGTATAGTAGTAATAACTGCACGCATCGGGGTGGGGGAGACATCACACAGTGAATAATTAACGTGAGTGTTTAGTGTATTTGCATAGCATTTTCAACGCGAAAGAAAATGTCCCCCTCACTCCCACCGAAGTCGTGCGACTTGGCATGGGCCGTCCCCCCCACCAAAGGTGCGTAAGTTGGTATGGTCGTGCACGCGTCATAAGTAAATAAATAATGGTGACACACAAAAAAATCGCACTAAATCGTTAATTTAACTAATGAAAAGTTGACCGATGTGAAAAAGGAATAGCGCTTGCTGACCGCGGGGCTTACGGCGTGGTAACTGGCTATTTTTTTTAAACGTATACCCCACCGTTGGAGAGCCAAGCGAGCGACCACACACAAACCCACAATTTTTGACTTATATATATATAAATATCAGTATAAAAATTACGATACTGGCAAAAAGGTTCCATAGATATAACTGCTCGACTTGAATTTTGGTATTCTCAATATTCCGATTGCCTTTGAACTGTTTGCCTTTGGGCATTCTCTGGTCTCACATTGGTGAGACAAGGCCATAAAGAAGGCTGCCTCTGGTGTAGGCCAATCAGTTTCAAAGACAATGCCATATATTATCAGAGCATGTTTGGCCACAAGTATGTGTGGTTAATGCAGACTTGATACCTTGCAAAAGGTATCTACGTAGTGTTTGAACATCTTAACACATGTTTAACACGTAGGCTTTCGCGACCAATATCATCCATAAGAGGTTTTTGGGTTAGATCGCGTAAATATATAAATGTGTCGTTAAAATCCGCCACCACCCGACACAGCCAACTAGTAAGGGTTGTCACGTAAACAGAACGTGCCAATTCGTCACTAGTACAGCACACCGGTGTTGGGAGAGCCAAACCACAACATTTACAATTTGAATCACCCCTTCGTCATCCTCCTCATCAGAAGACGCCCTGGTGAGTTGCCTTCATCTCAATAAACATTTTAACTACGCTAAGGCAACCACCTCGCTATTATTTTTCACTTGACGCCAGATGTAGTGGTTTCCACGGAGGCACGCACTTTCGCTTGGAGGCAACACTTTTATTACTACACCCCAAAAGGGTACTACATAACACATAACGATATAGGTGGTAACTACCACGGTTAACTCAGACCCCAACGGGATAACTACTCATCTGAGTCAGGTCAGTAATGTACTGCCCGACTCACAATGCCAAACGTGATGACCGAAGACCGAGGAGACGGAGCACCGCGGGTTGATTCCTGAAGACAGCCCGGATCGGCTCTCGGGACCTCCCTTATATGCCCCGGAGCGTGGCCCGGCTCCACCCCCTTCTGGATCCTTCTAAAAGGTTCTGGGCCACATGTCACATGTCCCTCTTGCCTCCCCCTTGATACCCTCACCTGGTCACGTGCCCTCTCGGGTTCACCCAGACTGGTAACGGTCAGAGAGGACATGACAGAGAGACTCAACAGTTCCGCACTTCCCTCAGTGGCTGGCGCTAGACGCCGTAGTGGCTCAATATACACACCACTACACTTGTACACGCTATTCTTTGGTTTTTTCGGTAAAGTCACGTATAAAAATAAAATAATAAATTAAATAATAGCATAATTTATTATTTTATTTTTATACGTGACTTTACCGAAAAAAACAAAGAATAATTCCTGCAGTCACGAAAGCTCCAAAATTAAGATTGTACACGCTATGTTTGAAGGACTTGGGTCGCCACACTCTGCCTGCTCCAAACTTCCACCTAGAAGCCTTAAGATTCAGCGAAAATGCTCCGATATGGACCTACAGAAGGCCTCAAACTATGGAATTAACCTGCTTTGAATACAGCAACTGTGGGAACATACAAATCCTCACCCATGGAAAGGATGCACTTTTGCAATACTGTACTAGACTACGCATTTCTTCACCATTTTACTATCCGACTCGAGGAAGCAACATATGCATTCTTATTCCGTTGTATGTATACATTTATCTTAATGTTTTATTGATTACATTATCGTGCTTACCTTATAGTGGCGTTTTTTATATTCACCGGAAATGCTAAAACCTCAAATTAGCAACAATACAATCCTTAAGGTGCAGTGGAAATGCTGGAGCCCAAGTCAGTTATTTCCTGCTGAAATAAGCAGAGGCAATTGCCATATTTATAGCAAAGAAATTCCACATTCACATTGCGTGCAAATTTTAATCTATCCAAAGGACCACTGTTGACTTCCCCACAAAGTGGTACTAATTTTATCCCAGAGATGATGGGCCAAGTCAACCCCAAAACATAATTTGATTGTGATTGTAAGCTGCTCGCTCAATCGTTGAACCACCAGGACATATAAACCCGTATTAAAGCAGAGCCAACGGCAAGTGTCTAGAATCGTAAGAGCAGCAGAAGAAATATCCACACTGGCTAGTACATCTGCCTCACTACTGCTGCTGCTTGCGCAGCTCGAAGCCATGAATCCGTGGGAACTACATCAACTGCAGACACATTCCAATCACGGGCCCCAACCAATGTGCCCTGCAGCAACACGAACGATCATTAACTTCACAGATTTCCCACGGTCGCATCCAGAATTGCATTATTTTCAAATATGCCAACAATGCAACAGAGTGCTGTTATCGGTGATGAACGTATTCTGAACTTTGGATAACTGAATTTACTGATGAGTACTTGTATAGTGGACTGTGAGAGCGGATCGTAAACAAGGTTCTCCCGCTCAATCAAACGGTCAGGGTCAAATGGGGTGAGGTAGGATCCAAACGCCAGATTGGGAAGGACCAATCGGAGGGTTCCGCAAGGTGGCCGGGGATTGGACAACCCGGCCACGAACAGGTATAAAAGCCAGAGCGCTGAGAGCTCTTGGCCAGTTCTGCTACACGAAGACCCAAGTCGGCCGAAGACATCTAGGACCCTGGACCAAGCCCTCCAGCCCTTATCAGGGCTAGGGCTCAGTGTAACCAGCGGTCGGGGAGAGATCCCCTAGGTCCAGCCAGAGGACGCTGGGATAGCAGGGAGATTAGAGAGCCTGCAAGGTCCGGAGGCTGCACCTCCTCAGGGTAACGATGAGGGGACCATATACCCATTTGTGTGCTAGAGACTGTATTAATACAATAAACAGTGTGTGCCATAAAAAAGTTTAGAAGTCCGTCCTTTCAACACACTTGTAATTTCGACTCAAGGCCGCTGTATTGGGTCCAGTGATTGTGTTGTGGGTAAACACAGCTCGTTATGATTGCTGTCATGCCTCCCATTCCCAATGAAATGTCTCTTCCTATCATTTATCAGCACCTCCGATTAGCACGTTTGGTTTCATACGATACGAAAGAAGTTCAAAATACATACATTTATTTAGTTATCCAGGGAACCACGAATCTCCACTTTTTCATGAGGGTTCGTCATTAATATGCAAGGTCAATTACATTGAAAGGAGCATTTTATATCCGGGAGAAAACTAAAGTACCCAAAGAGAATCCACATGGGAGACTTAAAACGTAGATGGGTTCACAATGTAGATGGGTTCACAAGAATACTTGCTATATTGCAATATCCTCACCACCTTGCAGCCTCAGTGTGGGAGTATCACAAACCTGTAATCCATCCTTTGTCTACAAAGCCCTGGATTACACAATTATGCTCTCCTCCGAATGGCTTTGAGACACTCGTGACATATTGAGTGCAACACCAACACTGAGACATCTTGCATTTTTAGAAGGTAAAATGTATTTATTTTATATTATTTTATTTCTACCTACACGACTTTACCAAAAGAACCAAAGAGTATGGATTCCTGCAGTCAGGAAAGCTTCAAATCAAGATTAAAATGTATCAATTTAAAGCTGTATGTTTAAAACAGGAATGCATGGAACTTAATGACATGATCTGGACCACAACATTTATTACACTTTGAATTACAACCTTGATCAGCGTGGAATGCAATTTCTTTCTTATTTTATAAACACACAGTGCGCTACTCCGAAACAATTATTCATATATGGACAGGGTGCAACCCGGCGGGAAAGGAATCACGCCAAGTGCCCTCAAATATGTATCGTGCTTGACACGGCGTTGTGCCCATCGTACTGGTTGGCTCGTACGCTGGCTTCACACACATACGAGCACAAGTCAAAACTGCTTAAAACCATCATGGTAATTGGCTTTGATAATAAATAAACTATGGCAGCCGAAATTCAAGTTTTAACCGTTTTGGCAGGGCAGAATGAAAATCGCCCTCAAAACCATCCTCATGTGCAGTCACATGCGATCACAATTTGCAAAACTCTAAACATGTTCTAGTGTTTGGTTAAACTTCTCAAAAAATGACCAAACTCCGTGAAGCACTGTCACTATTTCTCAAAATCTTTTTTTTACCAAGCTTGCACAAAAGCCTCTAATTTTGAGACTGACAAAAATCAGACAAGCGGGCAGCCACTGACACTGCCTAAAAGGACAACTGCCACAGGAGCAAGACGGTGATCCTGCGTAATTGACATCGTAACTTTTTGGAAACAGCTCAACTCTGCTGACAAAAAAAATGTTGCATGCGTCGTCAAACGGCCTCCTCGCAGGTACGAATGGGGAGTCAACAGCGTCCTGTGCACTGGTCTTCATACCTGCGATGAATGGGGTCTACACGGCACGCTCTCATGGACCACCATGACAACTCCGTGTGCAATCAGACCTGCTCACAACCATGGACTCGAGACACAAGTGGTTGCGATTTTGCTGAAATTAAGTTAAGGACAGTGTAACACGCAGTGCAATATCAAGGCAAAGTACAGAGGGACCCGGCATGCCGCCGTGCTGCCCGAGGCAGGAGTTCCGCCCGCAGCCAATATCATGCCTGGCTTGGTTGTATACGTGTTTACACAAACGTGTAAACACAAACGTGTAAACACGTGCACAACTTCCAGCTGTGTCCACCAGCATGTATACGGAGCGTTTTATATAAAACATTATTCAATATGGAACAAAAAGGCTTTTATTAAACATTGATGTTTTTGTCTATAAGGTTTGCCAAACAGGTGCGCTTCTATGTAAACAAGCCAATGAGCAGAGCAGCAAAGCCACTGAAGTTCATGAAGAGAATGTGATTGAATGTGGGTTTTGGAAAACGCACTGGTGCATGGACACTGTATTCACTTAAGCAACCGTAGCAAATTTAAAACGGGATGGTAACTGGAGTGGGTGCGCAAGAGGCCTTTACAGCAAAGGACAGAGTGGTCAAGTTAAAACATATGGCAACAAAGCATGTGCAAACAACTGTTAACAGTGTTAAACAGAATTCCTGCTTTGGCAAATGTTACAAGGCTGTGTTAAGACTAAATTACACCATTCTCTACAGCTACATACATTGCAATATAATCGCTAAGAGTATGGTTAAGATTAATCTATTTACTTTGTTATTCTTTTTGCCATTTGGCTATTTTCTATATGTAATCACACAAAGGCTTACCTAACACCATCATGTGCCAGACTCCTTTAAACAACATGTGCTATTAACAGCCAACGGAAGCCGACTTAAAATCGACCTCCACAGCAATACAGATGCTCCGTCTCAGACTCCACGAGCTACTCTCATAAGGGCTCAAGGTCCCAAAGGTGACGTGCAGGTATAGGGGTTCAGGTTAGACACATGGTGAGCTTGGGCGTTGAGGTTATAAGAAGGGTTAGCATTTGGGCTAAGTGCACAATTGGGGCAAAGCGA
This sequence comes from Lethenteron reissneri, assembly GCF_015708825.2. Taxonomy (NCBI): domain Eukaryota; kingdom Metazoa; phylum Chordata; class Hyperoartia; order Petromyzontiformes; family Petromyzontidae; genus Lethenteron; species Lethenteron reissneri. The sequence goes on along the minus strand of NC_083820.1, from coordinate 12,967,074 downwards.
AAGGTTAGGTGCAGTGTTGTGGTCAAGGTGCACAGTTTGTGCTCAGCATAGGAGTAGGAGTTCCAGTACAGGTTCATTCATATGGCCAGCCATTGGAGTCAAGTGATTGTTAAGTGCTAGGGAGATGACACAAGCAGCTGTTATGCCAGTGGATTGCCGTAATTCCAGTGGATTGGCGGCAAGCCCGTGTTCCCATTTCATCCTCCCCCATCCCCACACGGAGCTGGCAAACACTCACGATCGCACTTGTGTCGCTAAGATTAAAGGTAGACGCAACCCAAATAAACCAACAGCTCTTACTTTGTGGATACACACCAAAGCGGTGTGTCCCAGGTCATCCAACGCAATCGTGCAGTGTTATACACAAAACGCTTTAAAGTAATGGTCAAGCATGCCACTATAGATCTAGTGCCAATGGCACATTGGTGTTGTAAATAAGTGTATGGGAGTGATGTTACTAGTGTACATTTTAACCCTTTCCCATTCTGAGAGGTCTGCAAGTTGCAGGGTGGGTCTTGTTCACCGCCGAATCTCGGAACGCGTAAGCGGTTACAGTAAATTTGATTTATAGGCGTAGCGCTGCTGTTTTTAAAGACATTGTACGTACTCATCGCAGAGAATTGTAGCGACAGGACCGCACTCAATGATAGCTGGCGCCAAACTGTGCCACATGCCCTCCCGTGTGGCCTTTCACTTCCAATTCCGTTCGAAATGCATTCCTTTCCGATGACGTACACGTATGATGGGAATGGGAAAGGGTTGTGTATTTTCTCAATAATGTAGCTTTAAATTCACGACAGACTGCCTGGGACACGCCACAATCTACAAAAGATATTCATTTATTTTAGATTGCAAATTTCATTTTAACCCAATCACTTTGCCTCTACCCCCTGAGAAAAAAAGCCTAGCCCTATTTATGCACACCAACGTCATCGTATTGTGAGAGATTATCTTCACCTCCCTACCCCCTCCTCCTTCCATATCGCCCAGGCAGAGTGTTCACGATCCCAACGGCTACTTGGTTGCCTGCCATATGATGATGCCCACGATGGCCACAACAACCGCCAGCATGACAAGAATGATGCAGATCTTCTTACGCGATGCGGTCTGCCGGGGAAGAGGGGGGGGGGGGGTGCAAAGAGCGGATGCACACGCACAAACTTTAACACACACCTGGACACATTCCCCAACCCTTACCTCCAGAGAATATCCAGGTGTTATTGGTTTGGGTTGCGAGGTGGTCAGAGAGAAAAGACAACAATTGAATCCATTTGTAGTGTGAGAAGTCACTGCCTTGTATATATTCTCCAGGTATATTGCTGTTTCCTTTCTTAGGAATACTGATGAATGGAATGGCTGAGCATTCCAATGCAGAACCCTGCTGGAAATGTGAAGTTTTCCTAAGAGGGCATTATCATATTATCATAATCACCGTAATATCTGCAATCTACTGTCAGATGAAGATACAGCAAGGCTTTATTGCGTAATAAAACGACATTAACATGAGTGGAAGAGGCAGTGATTTTAATTTGTGAGCTGGCATTAAGATCAGTGTGGCTCGTAACAGGGTAGCTTAAGCAACTACTATGCCCATCTGCATATATCTCCGCATTGCTACCGACACTGATTTTTGGCTGAGATGATCTAGGGGAGACCAAAGTCTTATTCACATTCCAATTGCCATTGCTTTACATCAAGGGCCAGAATTTCAACTTATAGTTACACACACACTGGCCCACAAAGTTGATTTGCTAGCTGATGAAAACTAGTACCATTGTCTTATCTTTCACATGTTCTGTATTCTTTCAATTTTGTACGGTATTTGCAGCATAGACGTTGTATTGTCTTTCTTGTACTGTCCTCACTTTTGTACCATCTCGTCTGTAGTATAACTGAATGTTTTAAATTTGTGCCGTGTATTGTTCTATTTTGTCCGACTAATTTTTGTACCCATCACATTAACCATAGAGGTTTTTTTGGGGGTTAGATTGCGTAAATATACGTGTCGTTAAAACCCGCCACCACCCGACACAGCTAACTAGCAAGTCACTAGTATAGCACACCGGTGTGTTGGAGAGCCAAGCCAAAACATTTACAATCCGAGTACGACGTTTCGCCAGTAATTACAACTAGCTTCATCAGGCGACAGCCAGATTTGTGGATACGTCCACCTGTTTCGTTCCTTATATAGAGGCGTAAATGTGGTGACCACACTTCTGCGCTTTTGCGCAAAGTGTGGGGGGGGGGGATTAATGTGCCAACGTACATTATGCATGTGCATGCGAGCCCTTCTAACCAAAAACAAACCTCTACAGTGAGGGACAAAAGTATTTGATCCCCTGCTGATTTTGTACGTTTGCCCACTGACAAAGAAATGATCAGTCTATAATTTTAATGGTAGGTTTATTTGAACAGTGAGAGACAGAATAACAACAACAAAATCCAGAAAAACGCATGCCAAAAATGTTATAAATTGATTTGCATTTTAATGAGGGATTGAGAGGGGGTCAAATACTTATTTCCCTCATTAAAATGCAAATAAATTTATAACGTTCTTGACATGCGTTTTTTCTGGATTTTGTTGTTGTTATTCTGTCTCTCACTGTTCAAATAAACCTACCATTAAAATTATAGACTGATCATTTCTTTGTCAGTGGGCATACGTACAAAATCAGCAGGGGATCAAATACTTTTTTCCCTCACTGTATTATGGATGATATTGGTCATCACATTACCCATTTCTAAATGCCATATCAGGGCAGGCATTAAAAAAATGCCATGGCATTATCATAATATGTGCATGTAGTTTGCAGATTAGAAAAGTGGACTTTTGCAAAAGAGATTTCATGCGTTTATTGTATGTTTAAAGAATTGATTTCCATCCCCATTGAAAAAACTTCTCAGCATATGGCACAAAACACTTCTTTCCAGTTAACAGGCAAGGGTGCAGGAAACAATGCGGTCAAATGAATCGGAACGCCAAACAGAAATTGTAAAAAGAAACCAATTCAACTGAATTTAATGAGAATAGCAATACGCATATTCCCACACCTCCATTTGGCTACATACTGTGTGAAAGAAGTTCAACATACATACATACATATTATACTTCTTACGTGTTAGGGGGTGACCTGTGGTAACATCGTAGCCTGACACGTGCAGCACTGGTACTCATGTTGAGGAAAATTCCTATTTTTTACATTTATTAAATATTTACGAATTTGAAAAATCTACATCAAGTGGAAAAAACCTACAACACAAGATCAAAACGCGAAGACGCTGTGCAAAGGAATGTTGATAATTGTAGGGCGTCAGATTCACAGAGGTATAACAAGATCATGCAAGTCTGCAACGCGCATGAAAACATTGCAATCATGAGACGCCCAGAGATGAGGGATTAGCCAGTCAAGAGAGTGGGGAGTGAGGGGGCTGCTGGGCAGCCACTGCCACATGACAGGCTGACACAAAGAGAGCCCCTGCCACACCTGGTACTGTGCTGCTCGGCGCAATTGCTGGTTCGCCTGCTCCACATGCACCTCCGCAGTCTCCACGTTCGCCTCGATGCTGTCTGCACGAGGAACGCAGTAAGGGTTACAGCCGGGCAAAGCTGCACACACCTGCAATCCAGTGACTTGGAGAAGATTGGTACATCACGTAGGTTTGCAAAACTTCCAAACCTGTTGGGTGGCAACGTGGCTGAATGGCAGTACAGTAAGCATGTCCATGAACGTGTTGCTCCTCGTGTGAATTCTACCTAGGTGCTCCGACTTCCTCCCACGTGCAAGCCACTCATTAAAGATGTTGGACAAAAATCTGAATGTAAGACTCTCCTGAAAGTCTTGGGAATGAGAGCCTTTCCTCGGAAATAATTGACAGTATACCAATGACTTGGCTTACACTGGGGAGGTTCAATTTAGTGGTGTTTCATTGCAATTAAATGTGGTGTCATCATCAGCCTTGATCATATACTGCTAGGTGAATGCCTCCATCTTATTTATATTTAGCAAAACTTTCCAGCCTTCTTTAAGTTCTTCAATAATTTTTGTGGATAACTTTCACCAATTGCTATGATGGTCATCAGCAAATGTATGCATAGTCTATATTTTTGTTTATTATTTATTTTTCCAATCAAGGAAAATGTTAATGACAGCTTTGGTGAGAGGCAATCTTCTTGTAGGACACCTCTCCAATTTGAATGTTGCTGCTTTAATCCTGCCATCCAACTACAAGCTCTTCTAAGGTATAATGTACCAGTCTACTTACAATGGTACCATCACATTAACCATGTTATTTGTAATCTAAATTATTTTTAAATCTTAAAACCACAGATGACAGCTCGAGACCAGCAGGAAAATGCCTGTGGCTTATTAATCGATTGCCTGAACAGAAAGAGCACCCAAACAAGTCAGCCTGGTCACTTGCAAGGTGGTTAAACTGCCTGGCAGGGTCAACAATGGTGCTCCGTGTACATATGGATCCTCACCAATCATGTCCCCCTGCTCATGGATCATGGTTCCCAGGTCCTTGAAGATCTGGTTGATGTCCATGATGTCAGCCTGGCAACCCATGAAATACCATCAGATGCCGCTGGCCCACTTTCCTCTGCAAGGCCTCAGGAGATCTTCCATAACGATATGTTTAGTTTGTTTAGTTTGTTATTGCGTAAAAACAAGACAAAATTCACGTGTTTACGATTTCCAGTAAATAGCACAGGGTTAATTGGCTAATTGTATGCAATTAAAGCATGATATCTATGATATGTTAAAGGAAACATCCGTTACGGAGTTCCTGCATGATTGCAATAAGTTGGCAGAAAATTTAATTTAATTTTTATAAGATAAAAACCATGAGAAATTATTACAAAAAAGTAATGTAAGAATCAGTGACCAGCGATCAAGCACCTCAAGCATTTGGATGGCCACCTCCCTCTCTTTGATCTCCTCCAGGTCCTCCTCTGTGATACCCTCATCCTGCGCCTGTGACTGTAGCGTGCGATCCTCAAACCTGCAAACATACACACGTGTAAACAGGAGGTCATAGGTTCAATTTTCCTCCGGGTCCTCCGGTTCTTCCCTCCACATTTACAATCGTGCGTTTAAGGAGTATTTGGCTGCTATACATTTCCATGTGATAAGCCACCTCATCATTGAGCTGTCATTTGTGGCCAGGTCGCTTCTGAAGAGATATACAGCTCGTGGGCCTCACCTGGTAAAATCGAAATGTTTCTTAGTTTTTATTGTTTGAATATGCATATATGAAGATGCACACACACACCGTATACACGACCATATAAACAAGAAGAATCGCATGCCACATGCAAGCACACAAAACATAAGTGTCCACAAGCACACGAGCTTGCACATCCACATGACCACACACACGTGAACCCACACGCAACCATACCATCACACGCACAAACGCGGGCAGACACGCACAACCACACAATCACATACACTTCGGCATTCAGACATGCAAAAGAACATACATCCACCCACGTAACAAAACAGACAAAAGACACATGGACAAACAAAACCCCCTTTTGAACCATTGTCGTTAGCACTTCTGCTGCAGCGGCATTTGCACTACGGTTTCACAGTGAACTCTTGCTCATTCAGGGCAACATAGTTATTGTTTAACCATGTATAAAAGGGGTGTAGACGGAGAACGTGTTGTTCTGTTTTGATCATTTCTTCAATCGGTTGACTTGCTGATGTTTCGGTCACATGGGCACCAAGCTACTAACCCTTAAATAGTGACGAGCTGATAATACCATTGATAATACCATTGGATAATACCATTGGATAATAATGAAACGTTTTGTTTACAGTTGCCAAGCACAGGCCTAAAAGGCCCAAAATGTAAAATGGCCAGCGACAAACAGCATGTGTCTTGAATGAAGTAAGGTTATAAGTTAGGAAAAGACCACGAGCAAGAAATCTGCATAGTTAATCCACAATCTGGTTTAACTAACCAAACAGATTAGAGTTAACAGTACAAACGTTGAAAAGCTAGCCAGTTGCTCTCAAAACACTCATAAAAAGGCCGTCGCTGATTGGCCGAGGTCTGCCGAGTCCACTTAGGAGCACTCCGATTGGCCGAAATCAGCAGCCGCGTGATATTGTAAACATATCGATAATCTAAATCTATCGTTAATAGAAACAATGGGACCCTATGGGAGGAGGATCATTTATCGATGGAACCACTGTACTACGGCTGTCATGTGCACGTGTTCCAAAACACAGCACTCAGTGTGGCTGCGAGCGCTGCTGCCGTGACCAGCCAGGTGGCGGAAGGAGTGCGGAGCCGTGCCCACCCCACACGCCAACCTTTGGATCCTCACCGAGAGCCGAACAGAATTAGACAATATCTGTTTGTGTGTCGAGTTAGGCTTCTCTTGCATGCGTTTGCTTTAATACACTGCATACCACTTCAAAGACAGTTGTGGAAAACGCACCTAAACCGCGGGAAAATATGATCATGCGTAAAGCCCGGCTTGAGCGGCAAGTTTGTGCATCTGCAACATCGTACTGTGCGGAAACACAAACCATCGTATTTATTATCAGAGACAACGAAAAGAGAAGACAATGGAAGTGAACGACAGAGGTTATCTATCATGATTTAATATTTATTCTTCACAGAATGTTGTGCAGGTCATGTAATGCTACTCTAATAGATAACACTCAACTGTTCAATTGGGAGACGATAAAAGAGTTTGCCAATTATATTCTGGCCTGCAGTGAAGCTGCCAAACATTGTACAAGCTACAGCAACACTTTACATGGCTGGCAGAGATTTTACTAAACACATCTGCACAAAGAAACGACAAGTAATGTTACACTGTACCACCCACACATCTAGCATATAGCAAGCACAAACATTACTCCACACATTTAATTCCTTATGAACAATATTTATCCCTTATAAATTCTCCTCCACTATTAAAAAATCCACTAGCATTTGAAGCAAAAATGTTACGTTATTGTCTGAAGTTTTCGTCTTGAAAAAAAAAATTCCCACTACTTCAGATTTCACAAAACAGAACCAGTTACGTCTGTGTTTTAAATCACCACTAAAGCAACACAACATGGCTTACTGTTCAGCACAAAGTTCCCAGGAACATTACCACGAATGTGTTTCATTCTTTTTCATTACATTTATGTAAAAACACCCATGGATGCGAGCTGGAAGAGGCAGCGCCCAACATAATTCCAACTGCTCGCTCACGCACGAGCTAGCCCAGTGCTCGCTGCTCAAAGACCTCGGGTGGCTTCAAAGTGCCGCCCTTCCAGATGGCTGTGTTTATGAATTATTCTGAGCAGGGCGTTAGCAAAACCAAAACCAGACACGAAGGCCGATCGACACGGAGCACTCCACACAAGGAGGTGGGTGGTAGCGCACCCCTGCCTCCATTATTCCTTTTTTACAAAAAGCAAACAAAGACAGAAAAAAAATACTGAACAAATATTTACGTACATAGCACGTCACTGTGCGGTTGGGTGCATTACGTTAATGTTCCCTTAATGTGTGGTCTAGGAATAAAAGTTTGGTTTACATACAAGTTTTTGTGTTTATAGTTCACGTGTTATCAACGGCATTACTGAAACAGTTTCGGACATTGTGTTCATTATGGGCCCCATCACTTTCACGATGTCAAGAGTGGTCTTGTGATGCACGGTGTGTGCTGCTGCAGCCGACACAGCTGGGCCATGCACACACATGCCTGTTTATCAAGGAAGCAGTATAATCGTTATATATTGCAATGTAAATCGCCATGGCAATATGTGCATGCTCGTGCAGTGGCATACAATGCAGCTGGCTGCATATGCTTGCAATTGTAAAGAGAGTTCCCCAATGGGTGTAATGTTCTGCTGACGGGTCTGCACTCACCCTTCCCCGACATTCACCAGGTGTCCATCCCGTGTTGCAGTTTCGTCCAAATAGTTTCCCTGATTGAGCCACACGGGAGGAAGGGGGCAAAGATGGCATTGCTCATGACGAATTGGCGACTTTGAATCCCAACCGCTGCCCTTAAAGCGAACTCTCTCACTTGCCCGTAGCATTGCCAGCGTGCGGAGCGGCGCTATAAACACCGCCTCCCTGCTCCATCCGCAGGGACTGCACTGCTCCAGAAATGGCATCTTTTAACCATGGGACTTTGCACACACTGCTTTAACACAGCAACGGGTTTCAAGTAGATGATAAGGAAGCATTGTCACCACTCAGTGTTATTGACGAGGGAATCTAAGGAAGAGACAGTGTAAGCAATCTAAAGTCTACAGATTCAGTTTTAAATAATATAATTGATAACAATAATATAAAATTATTCATTTAAAATGTTGTGCAGAACGTTAAGTTCGTCAGTTTGTATTTTTTCAATGTTAAACTACTTTTTCTTGTTTCACATGACTTATGATTTTGTATAGAAATTGTATCAAATCACTTGCTCAAGTGAATGACTTAAAATATAATTACATGCTGCCCATTATGCACAATTACACACAAGAAAACATTCAGCACCGTCAACACTGCTTTGTTACAGAACACCAAAATGTAGACTAAAGATGATTTTTAAAACGGAGCCTGAAAGGAGTCAAGTCAAAATTATTTGCTGCTCAAATGAGTGTTGACGCAGTAGACATCTCCTGTTATCATCACTAAGCCAGTGGCAAAAATTCCATGTTCCAGTGGCACTGACAAGTGCCTCCATAAAATGCAACCCAAACAAATAATAGCGACAGTGTGCCAGACTGTCCGACAATTGCAATCAGTCTGAAGCTTAATTTGCGAGAAAAAAAGAAACCAGTTCTAGCCACTAACACCACCAGCGCCCTCTAGTGTCGCCACCACTGCATGGACAAACTTGCATGGGAGAAATGTCAGTGACATGACCAACTTTTAATTATTTTTTCACATGAACCAAACTTTGGGCACGACTTAGATAGGACAGAATGCAGAGCGAAGTGATACATCTGCAAAATATAATTTGTGTTTTGAGATGTCGTCCTTTAAGAATAATAACATTCGGAAAGCATGGATGCCTGTATGTGGGTGTGGGGTATGTAGATTGCAGGCGTGCGGTTGTGTATATTGCGCATGTGTGTATAGGGCATATCTGCAAGGATCATGATTTGATTCCAGAACCAACGTTTTTTTGTTGTTGCAACTATGGTGAAAGTGCCACCTCTGGTGACTGCAAATGCAACTGCTTATAAGGGCATTCAAAGTGGGCGGGGCAGCCAGCGCAAATGTAGGAGACAATGGGGGAGGGAGAGGGCAGAGACAGGGGGAAAGAGGGGGGGGGAGCTGAAAGCAAGGGCGCAGTCCAAGTGTGTTAGTCAATGGGAGGAAGAAGAGGGTAGAGATACGGGAGAGAGAGGGGGTGGGGTTGAGATAGGGGGAGATAGAGGGAGGTACAAGCAGTGTGTTAGACAATGAGGGGAGGGAGGGGGCAGAGACAGGGGGGGAGAGAGAGGGGGAGGGTAGAGATAGGGGAAGAGAGGGGGGTAGAGATGGGGGGGGGGGGCATTGCACCTCGCTACACACATCCACACGGACGGTAGAGGTTGACAAGAAAACACAAATCAAGTCATAACCCAAAGTGGTTGATGACATCTTTCCAATGATGCCGCGTTTAAAACCGTCGTCTCGGTTGAAATTGTGTCCTTGTCTGTATATATGGATGGCTTTGTTAACGAATCTTTGTTGATAGCCAGTTGGCTTGCAAAGTACTTTCGTCTTAGAGAAATACATTTCGTGTGAGCCAGTCGCATTAAAGTAATGATCAGCCACGGCAGCAGTATTGGTCCTGCCGTGTTTCAGATCTGCCTTATGTTAACGAACACGGTCCGAGACATGTCGTTTAGTTTCCCCAATGTAACTGCTGCCACAGATACAGCTTAGTTTGTAGACGCCAGGATATTGCATGTCAGGAATCTTGTCCTTCACAGATGGGATCAGATCACGAATTTCATGCACCATGTTAAATCGGACCTGGATCTTGTGTTTGTTCAAGATTTTGGAAATATTTTTGGTAATCCCTGCTATGTAAACCAAGGTGATGGTTTTGAATGGATCTTCAGATGGCTCCTTCCTCAGTTGGGGTGATGGCTTTGCGGATTGTGTATGGTAGTCAGACTATCCATTCGCCTTGAGAGCCTGGTGTACGTGTTTGAGTTCACTAGTCAAGTGTTCAAGGTCGGAGATACATTGAGCTCGATGGTGTAGCGTTTTGATGAGGGAATTCTTCTGGGATGGATGGTGTTGGGATCAGGTTTTAGGTAGGCATCAAGTATGGGTTACTTTCCTGTCGACAGAGTGGCTCAATGAGCCATCTGGTATCTATTTGATTAGGACATCCAAGAAAGGTAGCATGCCATCCTTTTCTTCCTCCATGGTGAATTTGATTGCTGGGTGTATGGAATTTATGTGGTTGAGGAACTGTTTCAGAGCCAGTCGGCCATGTGGCCAGATGACAAACGTGTCATCCATGTATCTCTTCCACAAGGACGGGCATAGAGTGGAAGCCTGGATGGGGTCCGTCTCAAATTTTTCCGTGAAAATATTTGTTTGTCGAATGTTCCATTCCAGGTGAAGTATGTATTGGTGAGGCAGTGTCTCACCAGAGCTGGTACATCAGCATGCAGTCCTTGTTGGACCAAATCTTCAATTATTGCAATGGTATCGGGTACAGGAACTTTGGTGAACAAAGAAACTACATCGAAACTAAGGAGCAAATCACCTGGGGACAGAGAGATGTCTTTAATTGACGATACCAGGTGAGCTGAGTTAAGTACAGAAGAGGTGGTCTTACCAGTGAATGGCTGCAAGTTCTCAGACAGATATCGGGCCAGTTTGTAGGTGGGTGAGCCAGTGGTGGAGACGATGGGACGAAGGGGTGGTACCTTCTTTATGGATTTTTGGTAAGACATCTAATCTGGGTGGTCTAGCAGCAGAAGGTTTTAAGGAGATCCCGTTTGGTCTGTTCAATTAATGAAGCTGAATCCGTGATAATACTGTTAGTTTTTGTAAGGAGGCTGTTGGTGGGATCTCTTAATTTTTGTGTAGCTACCATTATTAAGTAGGTCCAGAATTTTGTTATTGTACGTGTTTCTGTCCATGATGACCGTGGCATTGCCCTTGTCGGCTGAGAGGATGACGGTATCCTCCCTCTTTTTTAATTGAAATAACTCAAAGCGCCCCTCCTTACTACTGATGTTGCCGACTGGTATTTTAGCACTTGTGAGGGTTGCAGCGATTTCAGATCTTGTGACGTCTGCAGCGATGTGTCTCAAACCCTTAAGAGCTACATCGACCTGAGCAATAATGTCATCCACTGGTATGTGTTTGGGGGTGACTGCGAAGTTCAATCCTTTAGCCAAAACCGACTTTAGACCATCAGAAATTGGGCTATTACTCAGATTAATAACAACCTTGTCAACGTCTAACTTTTTAATGTGTAGATCTGGTTTCTTCTTTCAGATTATCTTCACATTTAGCTGACATTGTAGTGGCTGATGAAGCGGTCATGTTATCTACATGTTCCCAATGAGATGTAGACATTTTTTCTGTGAATGTTAAGTGTGATTTTAAGAGTGTCTTATCTACATGATCCAGTTCAGTGCGGAGCAGTCTAATTCTCGAGATCAGGGCCAAGCTCATCTGTTGCCGAGCCCCTAATCCAATTGCTCCACTGGCTTCCATTCCAATCCTAAGCTAACTACAAACTCACTCTCACCATTTTCAAGAACCTTCACAGATTTACCCAAGCCAACTTCTCCCTTTTAATTCTTCTGAATTCCACCCCTTCACACATTCACTGCTCAAGGACCTAATGCCTTCTGGCAAAAACCTCAAATGCCCACTGCTCAATGAGAAGCTAGTCCTACTCTGCTTCTGCCACAATGGTCTGAAATTCCCTACCCATGGGAATTCATGCTGCCTACTCCCTGCCCCAATTAAAGTCCAGTTTCAATACTATCATCTTCTTCACTGCCATTGACCATTTCCTATTAATAAAATAATTTCAATCGTACCTTACTTACAAAATATAAATACCTCCATTTTTGTGGCTGTGATGCACGTCCCACTCTTTCAACAATGTATTGCACTGTATCTGTACTGCAGGAGTGAGTGTGTGGGGGCAATGAAATGGGCATGCGTTGGGCCATGTGGCTGATGGTCTCACCCCCTGGGACTGCCGCGAGTTGGCCCGGGCACGCGCCACGCTCTCGCGCTCCCGCTCGGCAGCGCGTCGCTGAGTTGTCTGGAAGTTGTTTAGCGCCGTTGAGAACTCGTTCATCAAACGATCCCGCTGGATCTTCCTGTGCCGCTGTGTGCCGAGCGAGGATGACATGACCACCGTAATCATGGACATCTGTGTCAACTTTCCATCACTCAATTTCCGATTAACATACCCTCATTGTCTTTTTAAATATTTTCTTATTAAACGATAATTCCAGTAAGCAGCTAAGGCATAGCGCCTGCCTTAATATAAATCCCAGCAAAAATCTGGTCCTATACACAGAAATATGCCAGCACAATAATCCATATCCGTATAATTGCAAAAAAACAGTGCATCCATCAAGCAGTATAAATAGGTAAACGAGTAAGTTGACAGACAGGTTGTGTGAGGTGGTGGAGTAAAATGTGGGTATTCCTACTTCTTACAAAATATCTAATTAGCATGGAAGAGTTGACCAAAAACCCGACACAGCTCTCTCGCGGAAGCCCTTCCACCAGCAGTGGTGTCAGCATGCAACTGCATGGGTGCATCTTTGATCTTTTTTAAAGTGTACCATTAGGTCTTATATTGGAATCAACACATGCAAGAATAAGGGACAAAGTGTTTGCTTGACTAAAAAAGTGCAAGTGCTCAGTCGGTTATCTACGACAGGAGCAGTGATACCTTACCTGCTCAGACTGGCTCGAGGGTGTAGGCAATGAGCCCAGGTCCTTTAAGTATTTATTGGTTTCTTTAGCAAGTTGGTTTGCGCTTTGTTGCAGCTGTTGCCTGCAAAAAAAACAAGGTTTTTAACCTGTAGTTTCACATTTCTATTGCACTGATGAACGTATGAGAAATGAATGCTTCAAAGAAATCTGTGACACCAACATGTTTCAGGAAAAAAAACTGTGAAAATATGAAATCTGAGATTAATATTATGCATGTACAATTGTTTCACCAATGACCGTGCAATTAAAGGAAAGCTGTACTAACAAATCAGACATCTCTTCTTGGCATGTACTGATGCTGTGTTCATGGGTGAGGCGTTGATGAACAAGACTTTTAAGTGAGGGTGATGTCAAAGTGTTCTAGAAACATCACTGCATTGATGCCGTATTCAAAGTGAATTATTATACTTGTTGATACAAGAACGCCTGACCGAGTCACAAAGACTCTTTCTGGAAGGTCCTATGTTTTCACAGAGGCGGTGACGAATGTTGTTTCTCGGTTAATGAACTTGCAAATACTTTTTCGAATGTGGCAAATTTGGACCATGATGTTGGCACACAAAGGCCAACTGTACTTTGAATTATGTCACAGAATCTTTAATTTTCACTAGGAAGAAGGTGGTGCATATTTTATGTAGGGTTGTTAAAATCATCTGATTTTCAGAGCAAGTAATCGATTCTCAAAACGGTTACCAGTTATCATTAGACAAACGTCATTTAATGGATAATACACCTGCAGTATTAACCAGGGCAGCCTGTCAGATTCGAACTGTGAACATCTGAAACTAGCGGTAAGAGCGCTACCACTCAGCCAAGTCACCACCAATGAGGGAATAACATAACTATAGTTCTAAAATGATGTGCTTGACAATGAATTTAAATACTCTTCTCACAAACGATGGTTAAAATCGCAGCAGACAACCCTTTTTATGCTATGTCTCCTCTACATCTGCACAATGTGTTCAGAAGTTATAATAGTGACCATATTGAGTAGGCCACATTCAATACACAATCACTGTGACCAGAGAAAAAGGTACGTACAGACGCTCTAACAGATGTGTGGTATCTTGTGCGGTCCCCAGCTGACTGACCAGCTTCTGGATCTGAGCAGCTGTCACACACGAAGAGGCAGAATAACAACAACAAAACATTTAACACAAAACACAGCCCAAGAAACAAACATTGTAAGTAAATGTATCCAATCTGTGTCCCGCGGTGTTAGAGATTAGGTTAATTTTTGAATAGCGACAAAAAGGGATTTGAAAGTGAATTGCAGGTATGCCACCTTAGCCTGCTATAGTGATGTCACGATGATGAGATATTGGTTTAAAACGTGCAGCAATTGTACTGCAAAGGCATCACTGGAGCATAGACGGTGGCAAACCTTCATGGCATGTTCGTCTTATTTCTCTTTGTAAAAAGACTCCAACTCAAGCTGAACACCTGAGGACACAGCCGAGATAGAAAACCGATTATTTAGGCTGGAAACTCCTATAATTAACATATCTTTGTAACCAAACCTAGATGAAAATCTGAGAGGCAAATACAGACAAGTCAAAGTGGGTATATGGAGGGAGCAGTCACATATCCGAGTGGTGAGATGTGCAGACAATGTGCAGCGACACCCACTGTTCTGCGAGATCTTCTGGATGTTGGTGCTGATGATCTGGGCGAGTCCGCTGAAATCCAGGTCGCCATTGGTGGCCTGACGGTACGAGGTGTAACCCCCATCGCTGCCTGGAAATCCTGACATAGCTGGGGAATGAAGAGCTGGGGGGAGAGAGCGTCGGTGGCAGCGTTAACTGTCGTCCTGTCAAAAGTAGCACTGTCATGCAGAACAACTTACTTCAGCCACGCCATTTGAGCACGTCCCCTTCTTCAGACCACAGCTCCCAAAAAGAGTGAACAATTTAGATTTGTGCTATTTTACTAAGTACTCTATATTTATCATTAACGAGTAAAGTCATATCACACAAACAATTAAATTCAGACCTTTTGCAGCTATCAGGGTACCGTGTAGTATCAGAGAACAACACCAAAGAAATGGGTCAAAGAAATCCGTGATCAAAAAGTCTGGGCAGAGAATGAAAGAAACCATCAAACCCTGAATGAACCAACACTGGAAATAACCCATGTGGTGAAGAAACACAGCCAGAAGAAGTGTGCTTCACAATATGTGAGCTCGTGTTAGGTTTGGTTGGACACAATAAACCCATTTTCAGAAATTACTGTGCTAGAGCGCAGACCACTTTTCAGCACCCCGTACTTCTTCAATCGCTTCAAAAGGCCTAGTCAAGTGTTTGTTTGCATGTCAAACCAAAATTCTCGTCAGTGCTGATCTGAGGTGGAATTTTCACCATAAATCAGCTAGCATCCATACGGTACGAAAGAAGCTCAACGCACACATTTAATACGTAGGCTTTCGCGACCAATATCAATAATAGAGCTTTTTGGGTTAGATTGCGTAAATATATAAATGTGTCATTAAAACCCGCCACCACCCGACACAGCCAACTAGTAAGGGTTGTCACGTAATCAGAACGTGCCAATTCGTCACTAGTACAGCACTAACCGGTGTGTTGGACAGCCAGATTGTCAATGTTGTGGCTTGGCTCTCCAACACACCGGTTAGTGCTGTACTCGTGACGAATTGGCCACGTTCTGTTTACGTGACATCACAACCCTTACTAGTTGGCTGTGTCGGGTGGTGGCGGTTTTTAACCACACATTTATATATTTTCGCGATCGAACCCAAAAACCTCTATTATGAATACACATATAGCCACCTCACATTGGCTTTATAGTATCTAATGTTACACTGTAGATCATATACTATATGTTGCTTATACAACTGGATGAAGTCCTCAGCGCAATGCGAGTTGTGGTAGAAACATTTCAGAGAATGTTGTCTTTGCCTAAAACTCGCCGCTACTTTAAACAAGTCGAGTACTGTACCGTAATGTACCAGTGAACAAGCTGGGTTGAGGGATGACATCAACTTCACTGAGGGCATAGGAGCTGGGAGGAGGGCCGTGAGAGTGTCAACCAGGATACACACCACTCCGAACCATGACGACAGCTCACGCGCACTTACGAAACTTAACACGCAAGCACTTTTACTCTTAACAGCGGCAAACCGAATGCCGTGCTAAACAAAAGTGCTTTACAGTACTGTATAACACAAGCACGGACGCCAGGTGGCAGCCTTTCACCGTTTGTCATTGAATCTAAACACAAGCAATGATTAGCCATGTCATATATTGCGGGTAATTGTACCAACAGCGTGTACAGTACTTCGTCAAATGACTGTAGAAATCGTTTTTTATGCTTTGTATTTCGTCATCTCTCGCAATCATGGGACGTGGTAAACCTGAGCATCCGTACACAACTGGAATATACAAAATAACTGAAAACACATATAAACCAGTGCTGCAGATATTCTGAGGAAGGCCACTACATGAGATGTAACCGATTGGACTGTACTGCAGATGATTTTCGAGTCATTCGCCTCTTGAGACTCTACGGTATGTTCTCGTTGTTCAGCAGTGCATGTAAAATAATAATAGTGCATGTGTTATTTAGGTTGATGGTGGCAAATGTCTCATCTTGTTTCCAGCCCAACGCCAATATAGCCCCTTACGTTACGTGAAGTGGAAAATAACAGACTGTACCGGTGCAGGACGTGTACACGCGCACGCTGCCATCGTGTACTGACAGACGCGCGTTCCGTGAGCCGCGACTGCACGCGGCGAGACTGCGGATGCCGTGGCGAAGTGACTTTCCACGGGCCATGAGCCAAGTCCCTCCATCGAGACGTGTACTGAATGCCCTATTCTACGTACAGACTACTCTACACACCGTACCGTAAAACAAGTGCCTTGCAATTTACTATACACACATTACTACACATGCTAGACGACACACACAGTACGACAATCCAACACTATAGTGCACAATTCACGCATATTTATGTTTGACTTTTTTCGCACCGTACGTAGCCAACGGTGGGGAAAGGACAACTAAACAAAAAACAGTTTTAAAGAAACGAGTTGTCACTCTAGATGTAAAAGTGCATAGCTTCCTAATGTCGGAAGAGGATCCAGACGGCCGCAGAAGCGCATCTGAAAATGCGCGATGCAGTGACCGTCTTTGATGGTGAGCCAAAAGTCATTGCGAGTATGACCGGAGATCGCGTGATGGTTGATGCCACTTGATGAGATCAGCAAGACAGCCGCGCGCTTGTGGGCAGCAACTTTGTGCAACCGGAAACCAAAATGCAGCTCGGCGAGCACGGGACAGACATGGCGAGATCTTGCAGGAGCCGCCACGGCACGTGACAAAGAGAATGTGGCACGTGACAGAGATTGTGACACGTGACAGAGAATGTGGCACATGACAGAGATTGTGACACGTGACAGAGAATGTGGCACATGACAGAGATTGTGGCACATGACAGAGATTGTGGCACGTGACAAAGAGAATGTGGCACGTGACAGAGATTGTGACACGTGACAGAGAATGTGGCACGTGACAGAGATTGTGGCACGTGACAGAGATTGTGGCACGTGACAGAGATTGTGGCACGTGACAGAGATTGTGACACGTGACAGAGATTGTGGCACGTGACAGAGATTGTGGCACGTGACAGAGATTGCGGCACGTGACAGAGATTGTGGCACGTGACAGAGATTGTGACACGTGACAGAGATTGTGGCACGTGACAGAGAATGTGGCACGTGACAGAGATTGTGACACGTGACAGAGAATGTGGCACATGACAGAGATTGTGGCACGTGACAGAGATTGCGGCACGTGACAGAGATTGTGACACGTGACAGAGAATGTGGCACGTGACAGAGAATGCGGCACATGACAGAGATTGTGGCACGTGACAGAGATTGACACGTGACAGAGAATGTGGCACATGACAGAGATTGTGGCACGTGACAGAGATTGCGGCACGTGACAGAGAATGTGGCACGTGACAGAGATTGTGACACGTGACAGAGAATGTGGCACGTGACAGAGAATGCGGCACATGACAGAGATTGTGGCACGTGACAGAGATTGTGACACGTGACAGAGAATGTGGCACATGACAGAGATTGTGGCACGTGACAGAGATTGCGGCACGTGACAGAGAATGTGGCACATGACAGAGATTGTGACACGTGACAGAGAATGTGACACGTGACAGAGATTGTGGCACGTGACACAGATTGCGGCACGTGTCGTACTAATTTTTTTGCCAGACGTCCCGTAGAGGAGTGAGTTGCAATATCGACCCTTGTCGACACGATGCCACACGCCACCGTGTTGGCTATGCCACGTCTCGATGAATGTTTCGTCGAGCTCCGACATGAAAATTGCAGGGCCTGATTATATTTTACACGGAGTGACCAAACGACATTCTGGTCGAGTCTGGTGCCGAGGCTCCGTAGAGGAGTCGGACACTGGATGCTGGAGTCCGCCACCGACTCACCTGATCCTCCCACAAATGTTGTTGCCTGAGCCCAACCAGCAACTCAGAGTTTCCAGGATTAAGCAGAGTATTGTAATATACACAAATACTGTGTACAGTACACACATTACGATACACAATGCGAAACACAATCATCTACAGTCATATTGTACATTGTACACACAACATAACACAAACACGATTCGTTGTTCAACGAGTTAATGCTCAAATGATCACACTATGTAACAATTTTTGTTCCTGGGTACTAAGTGTTATTTTTTATTGCTTATGCCTAAAAAGTATAGAAAAATGCTATTATTAAATACAAACTTTGCTTTTGTGACCAGGACTTTATGTGAATCAAAGACACAAATGCACACCACGTTTTCTCATTGAAAATAGGTAAATTTCTAAATATCACTGTCCTGGTCACAAAAGCAAAGTTTGTGGGGAATAATAGCCAATTACTGTACTGTTGAGGCATACGCAATTAGGAAATAACACTTACTACCCAGGGACAATTGTCTTTGTTACAGTGCCATCATTACTATGGGGCTAATCTCTTGTTTACAACCACGAGCCAGTGGTGGCATCCCCAAATCCTGCGGTAAGGGAAAGTCGAGATCCACACTTTCATCAGACGCACGACACACGACACAAGCCGGAACCACACCGGGAGTCGATGATTAACCAGCCAGTTCCCGTCTCTCTCGGTCTCTCTCATCCACACACCGTCCACTCGTGTATCCTAAACAGACTGAACAAGTGCTGTTAGGGAGCACCTTTGAAGACCGCGACGGCACAGCACCATGCCCGGCCGCCTTTGTCTCCCGCGTGGCGATGTTTACACACCGCACCAAGGACTCGTTTGGGGCCGAGTCGATCTAGAAGTGGCCCAGGACAGGTTCAGATAATACAATCGTCACTGGTGTTGGCCGTGAGCGGGAATCAAACCCGGGTGTCCAGATTCGTAGCGCAGCCCGTTAACCGCTACACTACCGCCCCCCACCACACACCACACAAGACGACACTCCCCGTGGGGGCCCGGCCCGGCCCGGCCCTGCCGGGGCGGCTCTGCCTTGGCTGGCGGGATATCTAGGCAAGACTGGGGACTCACCCGCCCAGCAAGGCCGCAGCGTCAGACAGCCACAGACGCCGATGGAAGCGCCTGGGGTATTGAACCACGGGGCAGGGGGGGGTGGTGTCGTGGGGGGCCGTGCGGGGACACGGACGTCGTCTGTCGCGCCCCTCGCCCCTCGCCGCCTTCTCCGCTTCTATTCACGGGCGGCGACGTCCGGACTCTGAGCAGCGACTCCGGGTGTGGGCGGCGTCACGTGGGTTCACGTGACGTCACGGGGGCGGAGCCGCGACAGCGTTTACACGCGGCGATTAATTAGAGCGTTCATCGATTACCCAAAACGCATATCGATTAATCAGTGATCGATCATCGATGAAGAAGAGGAGATGTCGATTCATCACAGTGGATATCGATTACTGAAAGTGGATATTGATTCATCAGAGTAGATTTCAATTAATCAGCGGATATCCATTCAAGAGTGGATGTCGATTATTAGAAGTGGATATCAATACAATTTCGATTTAAAGCTTTCGTGACTGCAGGGATTAATCTTCTTGGTTCTTTCGGTAAAGTCACGTAGAATGGAAATAATAAAATAATAAAAAATAAAACATCATAAAATAATTCTCACGACGTTTCGGCCACAACGCAAGCAGCCGTCCTCAGGTGAAGAACAGGTCTGTCGATAAGACAGAGTCTGTGACACGTCCTGGGCTTGGAGCGTCTATTTAAGCTGGGAGGGGGGAAGAAGAGCGCCTTGACAAAAGAATTTGCATATCAAGAGGAATTTTAGCATATTTATGTAATATTACACTATGTATTATTCTACCCACCCTACTGCACACCACACTGCTGCATATTCACCATACAACTACGAATTTTAGCATATTTATGGAAAATGCAGATATGCGACTAGTACTACGCATTTCACAAATAGTACTAGTCGCATACTATTTGTGAAATGCATAGTACTAGTCGCATATCTGCATTTCCCATAAATATGCTAAGGCGCTCTTCCTCCTCCCTCCCAGCTTAAATATACGCTGCCAAGCCTGGTGGTGTTCATTCAGAAGCTGTCTTTCTGACAGACCTGTTCTTCACCTGAGGACGGCTGCTTGCGTTGTGGCCGAAACGTCGTGAGAATTATTTTATTGGTTTATTTTTATTATTTTATTATTTCCATTCTACGTGACTTTACCGAAAGAACCAAGAAGATTGATATCAATTGTTCAAAATGGCCATCGATTAAACAGTGGGTATCGATTTATCAGTGGCCATGGATTAATCAGCGTGGATATCCATTAATCAGAGTTAATATCGATTACTGGCAGGAGATATCGATTAATCAGTGTTAATATTGATAACTAGAACACTTGCCTGGTGTTTGGAAACCATTTAAGGAACTATGGCCATTTGCAATGATCGATGAGATCGTTGTTAAGCAATGATAAACTATTCACTAATCAAACGCAACACAATGGTCCTTGTATTTATCAGACCAACATGGGCATATTTCACATTTTATTGTAAATATTCCCATCTGATTGTTGCTGATCGATTTGCAATGCCGATAAATGTAAAATATATATACACCGTACATGTATTGGTCAATGAGAGAGATCAATGACTGGAATGCTGAAGAAATGTGACCTTTGCTACACAGAATGCTAAGCTCCTCAACATGGCCATAATGTTAAATGTTTAACATTTACGTTCATGTTTGCCAATTAATCGATCGACAATGTATTGATTCATTGATTGTAAAATACGTACTGTCCCTGGCCCCTGTGCGTGAGACACCATGGGCCATAATTCGGCCACTTTTTTTATTTCCTTGAATTTATTCAAGACTGCTAAAGATCTTCTTTCGGCCACTTTTTCACACGATTTTAATGTCATTTAAAAACAAGTTTTTGGCGATTTATGAATTAAGGAGGTAACATAAGGGCAGGAGTCAAAATATGGGTTGTAAAAATACTTCTTTATGTGGCGTCCCTCTGATGTCACGTTTTACATCAAGCGCCCTCGCCATACACAATACGGTCACTTCGCGAAACGGCGTTCAGTGTTGGCAAATGTTCCACAAGTTTATCAAGAAGGTATGTTGAAAACAAAATTATATGCTTTAAGAACAAACATTTATTAAAGACGAGTAAATCCACATTTTATTACCATTCTTGTTTTATTACACCATGTCATGAATTCGGGGAATCCAATCACCAAGAGCGATGTGTGTGGGTGGCTGTGCTGATGGACTCATCCCCACGACCCTTTAATCCGTGACGCACGAGGAGCCTTCCCACTGCACGTTTCGTGGGTTCCGGCATTCATATTTAAAGCGGCTGGTAACATATAAACGAGTTTAGACAATTGCAAATTCTAGAGCTAAGGCTAAAACGTGTCCTGCTTCAACCAGTGCAGATAAATATACACTTGGGGTTTTGGTGAAACACTAAAACGTTCGAAACAACTTTGAAAAGACCACGACAACAACCGTCTCCTTAGGTGTGCACAGTGCCACATCGATCTTGTTCATTCAAACTTTCCTCTCCGGATGCCGAAGACAATGCTCATTCCATAGAACAACGTCGTTAAGAAGGCAAAGATCTGTTGGAATGAACATACACAATGTAGAGTTACACTTCGCTCCACAGCCTTCAATGCCTGCACATGTGGTGGTGCATGTATGTTGCATATTGAACTTCTTTCGCACCGTACGTAGCCAACCGTGCTAATCGGAGGTGTGGGGGAAGGACAACAAACTAAACACAAAAAGCAGTTCTAAAGAAATGAGTTTTCAGTCTATATTAAAAGAGCTTAGCTCCAGTGGCTTCCTATTATTGAAATGAAGAGCGTTCATCACCTAAGATTAGCACTGTTGGCTAAGTACGGTGCGAAAGAGTTCAACAGCCGCAGAAGCACATCTGAAAGCCCGCGATGCAGTGACCATCCGTGTTCGATGACGAGACAGCTGGATTACAGGTGCACGCCTATAACACAGTAATTGAGAGCCAAGGGTTGGTGAATCACAGAGATTTGTGAACCTCTCAAACCCATTAGGTTGCAAGGTGGTCAAGTTATATACAGTATATCAAATGTATAACTGAATCCAACTGTGCAAAGCTTTGAGTATTATCCCTTAATACGCGTAAGTTTTCTCCAGGAAACTCCAGTTTCTCCAGTTTCCTTCCCCAAGTAAAAACACCCAAAATAATTTGCCCCAATGCAGGACACTCCATATTTGAAACGGGATGGTAAGCAAGCAATTCATTCCGCTTGGTTGTATATCTGTGAGGCAATACACTGCTTTACACGGGTAGGATCAAGTATAGTCACACCATGACAGCATGGATGCTGAGAGAGGCGGCATTGTCGGCAGTGGCGTGTTTGGAAAAATCGGCATTTGGGACTCGAGCAGCTCAATAGGAATGTTTGATTTGTTTGTGATGGTTCTTTTAATATTTCGCGCCTGCCCTAATGCTATCCCAATCTTGCTTTCAGCATCACGGAACTAGATGAAGAAGCTCTTTGGATCTCTCATAGAGCAGAGCAACCTTCCGTGATGGAGAAAAGCCGATGACAGCAGATATCAAAGCTACATCGGAGATCCCTTCTTCGAGTGTCCTCTGGTCCGCACACAGTCGAGGGCAGCACCACATGACAGAGATGTACATCGCGTGCCAATCAAACCGATATTCGAATTCTCAGAACTGAAGCCAAAATACATGTAAGTGCAGAGCTAAGTTTTATTGCAATTATTTTTGTCCATTTATTGGTGACTGATTCTAGATTTTAAGTTTTCGTGACTGCAAGGATTCATACTCTTTGGTTTTTTCGGCAAAGTCACGTAGGTTACACCTGATGACGGAGGCTTGTGTTGCTTCCGAAACGTCGTAATTTAATTTATTTTAATTTTTTACCTACGTGACTTTACCGAAAAAAACAAAGAGTATTGGTGACTGGCCTGAGACCATCAATGTTATGATGTTTGAAAAAGGCTACTTAAATTTCGATTTAAAGCTTTCGTGACTGCAGGGATTCATCTTCTTGGTTCTTTCGGTAAAGTCACGTAGAAGGGAAGTAATAAAATAATAAAAATAAAACATAATAAAACAATTCTCACGACGTTTCGGCCACAACGCAAGCAGCCGTCCTCAGGTGAAAACCAGGTCCGTCGAGGCGACAGAGTCTGAATGAAACAGCACACGAGCTTGGAGCATATATATAAGCTGGGCGCATTGACAAATTCCTTTTGATATGCAAATTCCTTTGTCAATGCGCCCAGCTTATATATATGCTCCAAGCTCGTGTGCTGTTTCATTCAGACTCTGTCGCCTCGACGGACCTGGTTTTCACCTGAGGACGGCTGCTTGCGTTGTGGCCGAAACGTCGTGAGAATTGTTTTATTATGTTTTATTTTTATTATTTTATTACTTCCCTTCTACGTGACTTTACCGAAAGAACCAAGAAAAAGGCTACTTATTTAAATGAGGCATCACAGTGCTTTAGCAGTCAGAATTAAGGTCGTTCATGAAATATGCCCCGTGGTGCCTGTAACATGAATGCTCCTGAGAGTGCTGTAGATGGTTTATTGTAACGCACAACATGAGCACTATTAGCAACCTCATATTTCATTAACTGTAAAAAAAAATGTACATGCAAAATTCACATTTATGAGAATGAGAAAGAAATGTCTAACTTTGATTCCGCTGAGTGAGGCGTTTTGCTCCGTGACGTTTGAGTGGAAGTGCCCGCCAGTGGCAAGTGCTTGGAGATGGAGAGGGCTACATCCCCAACGGAGGGAGGACGTGCAGGTGGCAGTGGAGTGATAGACACTCAAAGCAGGGTGCAATACAAACAATTCTAGGATAAAATTAAATAAAAAGCCATCGTGGTGAAGTTTCATCCAATATTAGATTGACAAATAATTGAACACAATTATAATACACCACATAAAAGGTGATGTTGCCTTCATGCGGTATTTGCACTTTGAAATTATAAAAAGAACGTGTTTCACCTTGGGAAGCCTCACCGAATATCAACTGTTTTAACGAAGGCGCCGCAATATTTTTTATTCCAATTCTAATAACGAGTGTTTGGTTTCGTGTAGTACACGTGGTAAAGTGTGGCATGTCACTGAAAAGGCATCAGTAGGAGTTATCTTATACGTTTAATTAAAACAAACAGCCTCGGCTACTGATGTGCGAGTTCCGACCGGACACTTGGTATCGTGACATGACACTGGCAGCAGCGTCTGCAACCTGTGTTGCCATGCCTGTGGGTACCGTCTTCGGACTGCAGCAGGACTCACCACAGCAGCCACGTTGAGACCGTAGAAAGAATTCCCTGGAAATGAGGTGGCCAGCAAGTTTGCCAGCAAGACTGACGCGCTGAGGTACATGCCAAACGCCACTGAGTTGTACAGGATATCCTGGGCACATGCACAACAAAGAGGCAGTCAGCTGGGAAGCAGATTTTGTCCCAACATCCCAACATAGGACCACAGAGTGCCGGTTCTGGGTTGCTTCCCACTTATCAGTGGTATCCCACATCTCTGGATGATTCTCTCTATACTCTCTCGCTCGCTCTCTCTCTCTCTCTCTGAGAGTTTACAAAAACTGTGCGAATTATAGATTGTAAATAACTTTTACTGTCAGTTCCAATTTTTTTCCCCTAATTATACCATCTATGTTCGTTCATTTGATTTTCAATCCGCTTGTCCTGGTGAGGGTCGCGGCAGCAGCATGTTAAGTAGGGCGGTCCAGACCTCCCTTTCCCTGGCGACAGACTCGAGCTCTTTCTGTCTGAGAAATTCCCAGGCGTTCCCAGGCCAGCTGAGCGACATCGTCCTGCCAGCAGCATGTCCTGGGCCGGCCCCGGAATCTTCGCCCAGTGGGACGTGCTGCCTGGTACAGTTCTAGGGGGAGTCTAACCAGGGGGCATCCTTACCAGGTGCCTGAACCACCTCCTATCTATAATTTATAAATCTCTCAAAACAACCGTACAATTACCTCCAATATGTTTTGATGCAGCAGTAGTAAATTGAAACTATGATTGTAAAACCCGTGAAGAGAATGCGTTGTTGACGAGGCTCATGACCCATCTCTCAGAAGATTGAAATCGTAATTGTTTAAACACAGACAATGAAGCGAATGAGAAGAGGCTCGATCCGTTTTAAGGGCGTCTCGTCAAGAGATACACGGTAAGCAAAGCTACATTAACACGTTTCTCATTCAATCTTGAATATAGCAATATTAAGTCAAAAACTAAACTGAGTATACATTATTTGCTAAAGCAGCTGAGACCATTTAGAGACCGATTAATTGTTACACCCGAGAACCAGGTTTAATCATGAGCAGTTGCCTGGATTTTAACCCAGAAATTCAGCGGTGCCAACTCTGCACTCTGACACAACGCGAGTCGACTGAGCTTCCCAGCCACCTCACACTGGCTCCAGGTTGAGGAGGCCACAGAATCTGCCTCTGGTTTTAATCTCGGCGACGTGTGTAGCTGAATTGAGTTACGTGAATCCAAGCAGGCGCATGCAGTCGGCTTTTTGTGTTTAATTTGTTGAAGTTCTCCCGCACCTCCGATGAGCACGGTTGGCTGTGTACGGTGCGAAAGAAGTTCAACATACGTACGTACAGTCCATGCAGATTCTTAAAAACACTGCTCACTCGAGTCCAACGATTGTGCAGCATAAAATAATTCAATGGGAACCAGTCATGGTGATTGACGGTGCAGCACTCACTACTTTACTCCAGTTACTCGTTCACTGGTGGTCGGTTGCCTCCTTATCACTCTTCTATTGCTGACACCACAGTTACCGTTCCAGTGAACTTCACTCGTAATGAGGACTCGGTCAACCGGACACCGCTTCGTGTCATCCAGTGTTCAACCACCACACTGCAGGTCACAACAACACACTCACTAACCCACTCACCCCTCTACCCATTCACCCACCCACTCACTCAACCACCACACTGCAGGTCACAACACACTCACTAACCCACTCACCCCTCTACCCATTCACCCACCCACTCACTCAACCACCACACTGCAGGTCACAACAACAAACTCACTAACCCACTCTCCCCTCTACCCCTTCACCCACCCACTCACTCAACCACCACACTGCAGGTCACAAAAATACACTCACTAACCCACTCACCCCTCTACCCATTCACCCACGCACTCACTCAACCACCACACTGCAGGTCACAACAACACACTTACTAACCCACTCACCCCTCTACCCATTCACCCACGCACTCACTCAACCACCACACTGCAGGTCACAACAACACACTCACTAACCCACTCACTCCTTTACCCATTCACCCACCCACTCACTCAACCTCCACACTGCAACTTGCATCTTTTGTATTTTTTCTTCTTCCCTTACGCTAGACTAGTTTGGAATTCCATCCCATCGTCTCTTTTCCCAGCACTTCGGACATTAATTCAATAAACGTAACTAATCTGTTATAACTTTATAGTGCCATTTGTTGCTGGCCGCTTAACGTTTTGGACCTCTGGGGCTGTGCTCAGCAACTATGCAAAAAAAATGGATCACTACCATCACCAGCCCCTATTGTCTTTCGGCTCCAATGATCGATTCAGCCACCTGCCTGCGCCATGCGAGGGTGGACAATCCGAGTTGGCGCAAGCTGCCTCTTCGAACTCTAGCCACAAGCCGTCGCTGCAGCAGGACAACCGCCAGGTGGGACACTTCCAGTGATTGTCACGTTGACAGAACCAATGATGGCCACAGCAATGTGGCATTTAAACCAGTGGCTTGAGACAGCCAGCGGGGATGAGCGTTACCCAGAGCTTGTGTGGGCACGAGGCCTCATTGTAGACGCAATATTGACATAAACGACACTGTAGCTGTGCACTGGGGAGAGCATGCGGAGTGGAAGTCGGGGAACGAGTTTAGCAGCGCCGTGTCATGCGCCTTGGGCAATGTCGATCAGCTCCGCGGGTGCAGCAGTTTGCGTTCCTAGGTGGCGGCACCGTAAGCGGCGCAGCGGCGGCTGCCTCGCCATGACTTTACTGGGGCCGTCAGGACTGCTCACTTTTCATGAGTATCGAGTTGTCGTTTTGTAATTCAGTGGCTTCATTAACAGTTGTGTCCTGGGCTTAACCAGCGACTGGTAACATTACAACACCAACCACCACGCCCGATACGGTCCATGGCCCAGGCACACAACAGTCGAGCATTAAGCTAATTACTGACCATGTCAATGTAATTCCACAGTGGCAGCGCACTCATTTTTTGAATGAACTGATAGGCAGTCAAATTCCCATTGGGTATTACTGTAGATGCAGAGTGAACCCAGGGCATGCATCATTGCAGTAGCCCGATGGTTACAAAGGCTTTACAAGCAACAACGCACAAAGCATGCCTCAACGCAAACGCAAGAATAGTGAAATGCTGTGACTTGTAAAGGTCATGCTATGATATCAGCTTCCATTCAAGTTTCACATTTGAGAATAAGTGCATGCTCTTGTTACGATTGAGAAGACTGATTTTGTGAAATGTTAAGTTGTGTTTCTAGACAAAAGTTTAACCTTTGCTTTCAAAATGTAATTTTAAAATATTCAACTTAAATAAAATGTTGATTTTAAAAACGTTTGTGATTTCCATAAAATAATTGCACAATTTTCGAATATTTGATTGCACCAAATGTGTACCTCAAATTTTACCTAAATATTCTCATGTCTCTCTTGAAGAAGAGACTTGTCAAGTGGTTTATAAATGGTTGTGTGAATGGTATAACTATGATTACCAATTAGTAGTAGACATAGTTGTTAATGATCACGTGCAATGTAATACTCGTTTATAATTATCACTAAAACATAAACTGGCCACTATACAGCTATATTAGAACTAGTAAATTGCACACGTGGGCGTTGCCACACACATCCAAGTTAAAATAAAGTGGTACAGGGCTGGGTTTCTGGCCATACGGTACTGTATAGTGACCAAATTCCGCAATCACAAAATTGCGAGTTCAAATTCTGGTGAGCGGTGAATGTATCCCCTCTCCATTCTAGTGTTGGTGAAATGAGTGCTGCTTAGTGGGAGGTAAAACATCTGTTATATTATATCGACTCGCCCCTGTCATATTTACACCGCTGGCTCAGGATTGTAATTTGGATGAGCAGCACACCACAGGAATTTGAGTGGGAACCAATCTCACATTAAAAACAAATATTTTATTTATCCAGGAAACCATTTTTGAACCTACATTGGGGATATTTGTCAATTAATTATCTTCACTAATTGTTTCTAGATTTGAAGCTTTCGTGACTGCAATGATTCATATTCTTAGGTTTTTTTGGTAAAGTCACGTAGGTAAAAACATTAAAAAGTAAAAATAAATAAATAAATATAAATCACGACGTTTCGGAGGCAACACAAGCTTGTGTACAAACCAAGGTTCTCTGCAAACCTCCTGGCTACCATCAAAGGTTTGTACACGAAGCCATACAAATATACACAGACATAATTTCAACCGTGATGACGGTTACAAACTGAGTAATCATTGGAAAGATGTGATTAACCATGCAAAAAAGATTTAACTGCACTTATTTGCCAATCTTATTTGACAGACAACCATCACAGTTTTACCATGTTTAGTGGTGGTCTCCCTGTTACAGGTTGAGTCACAAACCGCACCTCTCCATAACAAAGGCTCAGCCGTTGTTATGCAGTCTATTCTTAGTCTTAAGCCTCACCTTACCATATTAATAAAAAGTATGCGGCCCTTGCCCCACCACCTTCTCCAACCATTATATAAACGGAGTGTTAGCTCCTGCAATCTCTCATTTACTTGATACAGCTGTCGAAACGTCGTGATTTTTATTTTTTTATTTTATTTTTACTTTTTAATGTTTTTACCTACGTGACTTTACCGAAAAAACCTAATTTACTAATTGTTTTGCATATGGGAGGAGTCCAGGTTATCTGGAGAAACACCAAGCATATGGGGGAGATACAACTCGAAGGTTCTCACAGAGATATTCCTGATCCCACTTGAGGCACTACACCACCTCCATTTAAACGGCAAGGTCGGCAGAGTGGTAATCCTCTCGCCTCAGCAAGAAACACTTGGGTTGGATTTCCGACTTGGGCACATTTCTGTATAGACCTTGTATGTTCAACCCATGTTATGCATCGGTTTCCTCCAGGTTCTCATACAAACTAAATTGGTGTTGGCCAAACATTCCAATGCACCTGAAAAGAAGTCATAGGACTCAATGTGGATTTTCTGGGTAAATAAATGATGACGAACCCACTGGCTGTGATACCGCCTCGCAGCCCAACGCGTTTGGGAGCCTCGCAGGTTCCCACGGTTCACGCTCCCGGGATTGACACGAGCGCGCTGGCTGCTCACTCTATGTTGCACGCGTGCCAGCAGTTGCGGCGCCGCCGCCACCAGCGGCTGAAATCGCCTCTCACCGCTGGAACGCGCTGCGCCCAACATTTAAAATAGACCTGGGCGGTGGCGGCAACTCTGCCTTAAGCAGCTGACATTTGCAGATGGTGCGGTGGCGTTCACACGTTCCCCTATAACCACGCGAGACACTACAGGCGACTGGTTATCCCCAACCAACTGTTTCAATAATGTCTTCGGTGTTCGTTTTTCAAGATAAAATTGCTGTGTTGATGTTCACTTTCTGTTTTTGTAGCAGGCTAGTCTGATAGTCAGCACACGTACATTTGCTCACATTTGGACAATGTTTTAAGTTTCTCGCTGCTTTTGTTCTGCACAGAGTCTAAATCAATTTACCCAGGCCTCCCTTGCACAACAGCATTGCCTTGAAGGACTCTCACCTGATTATAAATAAATACAACTCATTAATAAAAATACATCAAATTGATTACTGTATCCAATATGAAGGCAATCAAAAGACTGGATTTTGACAAAAACTATGATTTTAATTATGACCCATAGGAATTTACACTGGATGATGAAAACATCAAAACGTGGTCCCCAGCACTTGTGTTACTTTATTGTGATTTCGCTTGTTTACCCAGGAGAGCCTCACTGAGTCTCAGGACTCTTTTTTAGGAGGGTCCTGCCAGATGTATGGCAGTAGGGACGATGTCGCTGTGTGTTTAATCCAAATTGACTGCTTTGCAGGTAAGCTTTTAGAATTGTGAGTGTGTGTGTGCTATAGCTTTTTGAGGGGGGGGGACGTGCAAGGTGATGGAGTGATGACTATGGGGCAGAGGGTTGGGCATTGGAGGGAGGGGTTGACTGGAGAAGCAGCGAAGGATGAAAGCAAGAGTCTGGACTAGAAGAGGGGGATAAAGGTGATGGTGCGGAGCCAAATGGGAGTGCCAGGAAATAGGGGTGGCAAAGGGGAAGAAGTGACCTCTGCAGATCAGATATTACTTGTGGGGGTTCGCCAGCGCGCCTTTGTCACTGGAGTGGTGTGCATGGGTTGAGAGATAAGAGAAGCCACAGAGAGGGAAGTAAGACAATTTGGAGCCAGTCGAGGTATCATATACGTAAAGTATAAATTGGCATCTCACGGCCATCTTCCAGGCGTCGATGTTGCGCTCGGGCATGTGGGAGAGGTAAATGACGAACTGGATGAAGGTGAGAATGAAGAATGTCACGGCCACGAACATCACCCAGCCCTGGTATGTGGGAATCGGCAGGTTGGTGCCCGCCTCCAGGAACCACACGAGGGCCCCACACACCTGCGGAGAGCAGACAGCAGAGAGGACTCTCAGCACCGCACCGCCTGGTACACACAGCAGAGAGGACTCTCAGCACCGCACCGCCTGGTACACACAGCAGAGAGGACTCTCAGCACCGCACCGCCTGGTACACACAGCAGAGAGGAGTCTCAGCACCGCACCGCCCGGCCGCGGCGTAATGTTTAATGGTCAGCACACTGCACTTGGTTAATGCACACACTTTAGCTTAAATGCATAAAAATAGGGATATGTTTTATACAATACAAAAACACACTACAGCAAAGGGCATTGTTCAAAAAGATTTGTCACCTGAAATAGATACATATTTAACCCGATATACAAAATATGTCAAAGTGTTTAAAGCAAATAGGCAGTGATCATATCCTATTTACAACCCTGAGCCAGTGGCAGAAACTCCACATTCAAATGGCAGGGTGGGTTTATCGATGACAACTGTTGATTACCCTACAAAGCGGTACCTGTTTTATCAACCCCAGAGTGATGATAGGCTGTCAACCCACAACCAAGATTTGAATTCACAACATTCTGATCGCAAGCCGCCCACTCTCCTGCTGAGCCACCTGGCTGTATACAAAACCCCCATAGATGCATACAGCGATGCAATCATCATCATGGGTCACTTAAGCATGGGCAGCATAGGGGCGCAAGCGATGCTTTGGCAATCCACCCTCTTCATCTCTCGCAGTCTTTTAGGGATCAGCATTAGTCCCTCCGATGTGTACTCTGTATAATAATAGAATGCCATTAACTTTGAAATCAGTTAACAGAGCGCGAGAAGTGAAAATTGTCCCGTCGGGCACCGAGTCAGTTTTAGCGACGTTAACAAATACAGAGTAAACCTGTCGAACGCAATTTCAAGCCAGCGATGAAAACGCGCAATCACTTACCAGCTCTCCAACAATGAGCAGCCCATCGAGCCGGCGGAACAGCAGGGAGCCCAGCGGCAGCGATGGCTTGTGGCTGAGTCCAGAGATGTCGTGGGATCCGGTCTGCATTGCTGCCGCTCTTGCTGCTGCTGCTGCTTTACGCGGGACTCAAATTCAGCCGGACGGCGCTGCTGCTGCTTCTGCTACTACTGATACTGGCTAATGCCAAAGGGATCCGGGCGGGGCACCAACTTGCCCTGCGACCTCCCCCATTCCTCCGCGGTCAGAGCAGGTGTGGACGTTGCCGAACCCTTACCCGACTGGAACAAAAACACGCCGCACGCAGGGCGTGGCCGACCGCCGGCTGTGAAGAGCCCAGGTGGTCGGACCGGCCATGGGTGGGAGTCATCACTCGCATGCAGCCACACCCTGGCTTGGCCCTCACCTGGGGGGCAGGCGGATACAGCCACCCTGACCTCCTCTAACCACGCTCTGCTCCCCACAGCTGCGGCAGTACTGGGGATTTAGGAGCGGTGGATGAGGGATGTGAGAATATGGCAGCTGTTTAATGGGAAACAAGTACAAATGTGAAATAGATTTCCTGCTTACGAGTAATAACTGGTGTGCACATTTCCCGTTTACAGCCTTGATCCAGTCGTGGCACTTCCTCACTCCTATCCACAGGACAGCCGCTGTGCCCTTTCCCACAAAGTGGTGTTCATTTTACCGACGAGCCGAGTCAACCACCGGCCACGATGTGAAAGCGGCAACCTTCCGATTGTGAGCCACTCGCTCTACTGCTGAGCTACGTGGCCGGCCAGGGAAACTCCATTCTGGTTTTCATTTCATCACAAATCTTAAGGATTTATTTCCTAAAAATTGTTCATTTAAATCCACACAAGAGTAGGCTAATAGCATGCTCATTTTGCCAGTGGTTCCGATGTGGCATTACTAAAACTTTACCGTAAACAAAAACCCCATTTAGATTTACAAAGGCCTCTCTGTGTGCAAGTTAAATGTACTTGTTAAATCCTCACTGTCAACATATACGAACCACAAATGGACCAAATCTAGTTAACGGTGCAGTGAAATAAAAACATTTGTTTTTACTTGTAAACCAGTTGACACGTTCAAGGAGCAAACAAACAATCAACTATTTAGGTGCAGTCAGTTTTGCAGTTGAAAAACAAAACAAGGCCAAATGTTTAAATGTTAAAAGCAGGAATTTATTTAGACCACTGTAGATACTCAAAAGATCATGTTTCTGTTCACAAAACTTAAAACACTTTCACATAACGTTTACAGAGTACAGTAGATACCCATCATGACTTGAGGGGCAGTTTCCTAAAAATTTCATGAAATACTGCAGTGACTCAAACCACGAGGCGTGTAACAATCTGTCCCCCCTTGCAATCAGATAAATTGTCGCAATTCAGTCAGAATTGGATTCAACGATAAATGCATGTGATGCCATTGCGGTGAGTGTAGCGCCTCTAGCGGCTGCAGGGTTTACACGAATCAATCATATACAACATATAAGAATCAATAAGAATCGATCCTCGCACCCATGCTTTGATGTACATCGTGAGCGTAAAAATCGATTTTAATCGATGAAATCTGTGCATCATCCAATGCCTATAAACCACTTCAGGAACGAAAACCGCTATTCACCGCGTTATTCAAGAAATGTTTGTAACGTCAAGACGCAGGACCATTGTAGATCACGCTTTGATGCTTCTCCACAACCCTCCAAAGCCTCTTCTCATTTTTACAACCACACAGAAGCATGCCGAAATAAGTGCATTATAAAAATGAGGCACTAACATGTACAGTAAATTTACGTTAATAAGGAAATAAGTTTGAAAACACGATAAGAAAAAAAGAAAAACCTCATCAGTATCATGATTACGAATGCCTTTTAACGGATAAATATGCCTTACAATGGATAAATAGATAGTGGGCCAATGGTTTGGGCAATGGCCATTCTTTGTTAAATCGGATGCTGCCGATGGAATATCGAGAGTGAAAATCGAATCATCGTTACCAAGGGAGATCCGAGCGTTTAATGGCTGACACCAGACTTTAACGACTGCAATCTGTTATCAGGTGATCTCTGGTTATAAGGCAGTGGTAATGATGAAGGTGATGGGTGCTTGCGGTCTATGCTTGTACTCTGCTGCCAATGCAGTCCCTTAAGTTGTTTTTTGTCGTAAGAAAAATCACTAATGGGTTGGCATGGTCCGCCGACCTCCAAATGCTGACGAGCTTTCTTGCTTGGAAAGCACTCGTTCTGTCACATCTGTGAATCATCTCCACCGTCATCACACCCTGTGGAAGGAAATATCATCAGCATCACCACACAACCATCATCCTAATCTTCTTTATAATACTTTGTAGAGGGCTTTTCCTAATTTCTATTAGCGTTAGTAACACACTAGTTTGTAATTGTCACACATGCATCATCATCTTGATATCGGCAAAAAATGGTCCTATAGATATCATCACCATCATCGTCATCTTTATAATAAGTGAAGCCACTGCAGACTGTGTCTGTGAAACAGTGCCTCCATGATAGCCTTGCGCTATGATCACAGTGGGAATACCAAGCGAACTTGTGAACTGATTTTATAACCTGATAAGAGGCTTCGCCTCCTGTCTGCTAGCTGCAGAAGCAGCCATTTAATCGGGATTGGCCATTATCCTCCAATCACAAGAATTCTTCAGCTAAGTTTTGACGGCAGACAAGGAGTCATACAGGGGACGTATGATGCCCTCTACATAGCCAACCGTGCTAAGCGGAGGTGCGGGACAGACGCAGGTGAATGCAGGTAAGTGTAGCTGAGTGTGTGTAGCTGAGTGTAGCTGAGTGAGTGTAGCTGAGTGAGTGTAGCTGAGTGTGAGTGTAGCTGAGTGAGTGTAGCAGAGTGTGAGTGAGTGTAGCTGAGTGTGAGTGAGTGTAGCTGAGTGAGTGTAGCTGAGTGTGAGTGAGTGTAGCTGAGTGTGAGTGAGTGTAGCTGAGTGGGGGTGAGTGTAGCTGAGTGAGTGTAGCAGAGTGTGAGTGAGTGTAGCTGAGTGTGAGTGAGTGTAGCTGAGTGTGAGTGTAGCTGAGTGTGAGTGAGTGTAGCTGAGTGTGAGTGAGTGTAGCTGAGTGAGTGTAGCCGAGTCTGAGTGAGTGTAGCTGAGTGTGAGTGTAGCTGAGTGTGAGTGTAGCTGAGTGAGTGTAGCTGAGTGTGAGTGTAGCTGAGTGAGTGTAGCTGAGTGTGAGTGTAGCTGAGTGAGTGTAGCTGAGTGTGAGTGAGTGTAGCTGAGTGTGAGTGAGCGTAGCTGAGTGTGAGTGAGTGTAGCTGAGTGAGTGTAGCCGAGTCTGAGTGAGTGTAGCTGAGTGTGAGTGTAGCTGAGTGAGTGTAGCTGAGTGTGAGTGTAGCTGAGTATGAGTGTAGCTGAGTGAGTGTAGCAGAGTGTGAGTGAGTGTAGCTGAGTGTGAGTGAGCATAGCTGAGTGGGGGTGAGTGTAGCTGAGTGTGAGTGTGGCTGAGTGTGAGTGTAGCTGAGTGAGTGTGAGTGTAGCTGAGTGTGAGTGAGTGTAGCTGAGTGTGAGTGAGCGTAGCTGAGTGTGAATGAGTGTAGCTGAGTGAGTGTAGCTGAGTCTGAGTGAGTGTAGCTGAGTGTGAGTGTAGCTGAGTGAGTGTAGCTGAGTGAGTGTAGCTGAGTGTGAGTGTAGCTGAGTGAGTGTAGCTGAGTGTGAGTGTAGCTGAGTGAGTGTAGCAGAGTGTGAGTGAGTGTAGCTGAGTGTGAGTGTAGCTGAGTGAGTGTAGCTGAGTGAGTGTGAGTGTAGCTGAGTGAGTGTAGCTGAATGAGTGTAGCTGAGTGTGAGTGTAGCTGAGTGAGTGTGAGTGTAGCTGAGTGTGAGTGTAGCTGAGTGTGAGTGTAGCTGAGTGAGTGTGAGTGTAGCTGAGTGTGAGTGTAGCTGAGTGTGAGTGTAGCTGAGTGGGGGTGAGTGTAGCTGAGTGAGTGTGGATGAGTGTGAGTGTAGCTGAGTGAGTGTAGCTGAGTGTGAGTAAGTGTAGCTGAGTGTGAGTGAGTGTAGCTGAGTGTGAGTGAGTGTAGCTGAGTGTGAGTGAGTGTAGCTGAGTGTGAGTGTAGCTGAGTGAGTGTGAGTGTAGCTGAGTGAGTGTGAGTGTAGCTGAGTGTGAGTGTAGCTGAGTGTGAGTGTAGCTGAGTGAGAGTGTAGCTGAGTGAGTGTAGCTGAGTGTGAGTGTAGCTGAGTGAGAGTGTAGCTGAGTGAGTGTGAGTGTAGCTGAGTGTGAGTGTAGCTGAGTGAGAGTGTAGCTGAGTGTGTGTGAGTGTAGCTGAGTGAGTGTGAGTGTAGCTGAGTGTGAGTGTAGCTGAGTGTGAGTGTAGCTGAGTGCGAGTGAGTGTAGCCGAGTGGGGGTGAGGACTGACCTTCACTATGCGCTTCAGTTGATTCTGACGGAGACACAGACGAGAGCAGTTAGTCGTCGCTGTAGTGCAGTGAGATTGACAATAAACACACAAGTGTGGGTCAACTGTTGAGGCATGTACAAGTCATATATTCACTGCTTTAATCCGATTATTATACTTTTCACGTGCCAAAATCATGTATTAATATCGATTATTTAACATTCAAGCACAACTGATGCACATTTTCCGTGACAACAAATGGAATAAAGAAGACAGAAGAAAGAAAAACGTTGCACATAAAGACTGGCGATACAATACAAGCACCACTGATCCTACACAGGAAAGACAGTACACACAATGCAAATAAAATTATGCAAATGAAACAAAAATTAAAATACATTTTCCTAAATTGTGACCCGGATCGTGGCAAGTCAATGAATCGCAGAGTGAATAATTACAGGCCTAGTGGAAAAAAGTAGAAACGAATAAATCACGCCTGCAGGGTGCTTTCACAAGCCATCACAATGCATTCTAAATTCTGGACATCTGTGAAAAAGAGCTTAATAGCTCATCAGATTTCTCCAGGATAAATACAGATTATGGATCTCAATACACATTGAATAAAAACACAAAAATTGTAAGAATACAACCAGCACTATTTAGAAAATGCAACGTTAAAAGAATTGGTGTCAGTGATACAAACTGGTGCATATTATGAAGGTGCACTGTTGGAAGCTACATCTTTAGTCACAACTTTAAACTATGTACGGACTCTCAGTACCTGATTTTGAAAGTGAAACTGCAATACAAATGCTTTTATTCCAATGAATTAATTCACAAAGAGGGATGCATTTTATAATATAAATTAAACACTTAATGTTACGTATCTATATTCTATTTGTTTTTATCAACATTACGC
This sequence comes from Lethenteron reissneri, assembly GCF_015708825.2. Lineage (NCBI taxonomy): Eukaryota > Metazoa > Chordata > Hyperoartia > Petromyzontiformes > Petromyzontidae > Lethenteron > Lethenteron reissneri. Next base: position 12,929,641 of record NC_083820.1, on the reverse strand, counting down.
CTGTCCATTCACCCTCGTGATTAAACACAGCGTGCCCCCCCGCATTGGAAGCCAGTGGTGGTTCCTGTATCATGGCAAGACTGGGCCTTGCCACAGGAATATCCAATTTCCACCTTAGGGCCAGGACCTCTAAAAGAGATACACTCCACCCAGTGCTCGGAAAAAAGCATGGGAAAATGTTGACCTTTCAGGGTTGGGCAATAAATAACATCTCTCAGTGATTGACAGGTGGGGACAAGGCACAGGGAAGAAAGGGTGAAAGGCGCACAGCTATAAATACCTGGCCAGGTGGCTCATCGGTAGAGCGAGTGGTTTGCAATCGGAAGATTGTGAATTCAAATCCTGGTGAAGTGGTCGACTCAACGCACTGACCCTCCGTGTTGTAAGAAACGAGTCCCACTTTGTGGGGAAGCTAACAGTGGTTGTCCTAAGGATAGATTTGCCCTCGCCATAGGCATGGAGAATTCCCACCACTGGTTCAGGGCTGCAAACGGGAGTTGAGCACCGCCTTGATGCTCATTTTGGGCAGGAATTTACTATGACTCAAGTTGACATAAAGGGAGAAAAGGGGCGTCTGAGGAAAGGGGCAAGTGCGTGCGGGGGATGGGGGGGGGGCCTTCTCACTCACCGCTTGGGGTTGGCGAGGTTGATGCGCAGAGGCCTCCCGCCCAGCCCCACGGCGCTCTGCATCTCCACCAGGGCAGCCTTCTGCTCCCGCTCGTCTCGGAACCTCACGAACCCAAATCCCCTGCACGCAGGCGAACGTCACAGGTTCAGACACACGCAAAGTCCGCCTCTTGACCTCTTAGCGATTGCTTGTGGCGGTCGGTACAGAAATTTTAACTCAAAATAAAATAATATCCCACATTTAGCCCCGTGAATGTACACAAGACAAATGCTCTTAGCAAGCACCTATTAAAGCCCACGTGGCGTAAGATGGGGTGGTGTGAGCAGCACTATAATGGCTCCTCCCATTGTCTCTAGAGTGCTGTTGTTTGACCCAGCAGTAGCGCATTTGCCACTTATTGCAGAGGTCAATGGTTCAAACCCGGCAGGCCACCCTGGTTATTACTGCAGATGTATTAACCTTTACATATGTGCTGTCTGCTTCACAGTGAACGTGAAAGAGCCCATGACATCATTCTAAAAGTGTAACATGGTTCACATTTGAAAAGTTTTGCGACAATTACTCAAATAGGTATACACATAGCAGCAATCAACGTCTCTTTCTGGCAGACATGCGCACTAGCAAGCTGGCACAGTCACCTTGTCCCACACAAGGACAGCTCCTATTGGGGGTTACCTTCTAATGTTTGAGATTATATTTTATGCAAGATGCTTTGATATGTTGAGGCATTTAAGCAAGACCATATAAATAAATGCAAACATTATTATCATGTTTACACACCACACCAAGTAGTAATTTAAGGTTGTGAATTGAAAGCAAGGTGCCAGGTTTGTGACAGTGCGTGAATCGACGCACCGCCACTCCCCACATGCACAGATGTGAGGTGAGGAGGACAAGGCGGGCTCAAGAAAGCCATGCAGTGAAGCACGTCCCATCAGCACGAACTCACTGCACTCCGCAGGGCCCCACAAGATGGGCACGGTGAAACAGCTCCATCTTGTGCTCTGGCTAGTGCCACAATGCACAGGCACTTGGAACAGGGCAAAGCTGGTCCCAAAGTCACCTGATTTAAAGCCGCACACAATGCAATGGCGACATCCAAAGTACTTAGTGCGTGCTGTCCATGGGATATACGTGAACCAGTGTGCTGACTCCACTCCTGCGTTTACCTCCAAACCACACAAGAATAACTTACAGACCGCCTTAGTGCGACGCACGGAGCGTGCGAAAATGCTTATGTATGGCGTGTATCGCACGACGACAGTAAAATGGTCAAGGTGCAGACCTGCCAATGCTCGCTCACTGCTGGTGGAAGGGCCGCCACTATTTGGTTTACTCTTTCACGTTGACCAGGCCTATTCCAAGTGTGAATACCCACACTTTACCTCACCGCACGTGATCTGCTGATCAACTATCCGGTGCATGCCTATTAATTCAGCTGGGTGGACAAAAGCTAGGGGCATCTGAAAAAGCTTCCTCATTGTTTTAACTGTTTTATGTCATCCACACGGTGTGCAACTACTGGACATCTCATTGGATTCCTCCAATATAAATACATGTTCTGATTATGAACCACGACACTGCAGGTCACAACACTGCTCTGCTTCTTCCCCTCCAACTGCTCCACTTTTGAATTATTTCCCATTGTCTCTTTCTATAAGCTTGTTTAACTTTGCTCAATTATAAAAAAAAAAACATGTTAACCCTAATCTATTATAACTTTGACCATGCTGTGTGTTGCTGACCGCTAGACGTTGTGGGCATTGGAACTGTGCTAAGCAACTGTGTAACATAAAAAAGAGGCGCCAGGAAATCAAACCGGCGTCCTTTGCATTGCAAGTCCATTGTGCTCACCACCACCCCACAGAAAGCTCGAACAATAGAGACTGACTTTTGACCAAATTTGCCAAATTTAAAAAAATATTTGCCAATTACTTCACTGTGATACACATAGCAATCACCCTCTACTACAAAAAACTTGGTAGAACCTTCCTGAAAAACAGTTGTATCTCAGCGAGGCTTTTCTGGGTAATGTGTAAAAATTAGAGTAATAATATAATAATAATCATGACCGAGGCAGCTGGCATTGTGGTTACGGATGTCTGAGCCACAATCTGAAGAGATTTAGTGAGAGCCTAGCTGGGGCATGAACTCAGCCCTTCACCCCACTACGGTCAATTAAATATGTAGGACAGCAGTCAATTAAATGCGTAGGACAGCAGTCAATTAAATGCGTAGGACAGCAGTCAATTAAATGCGTAGGACAGCAGTCAATTAAATGTGTAGGACAGCAGTCAATTAAATGTGTAGGACAGCAGTCAATTAAATATGTAGGACAGCAGTCAATTAAATGCGTAGGACAGCAGTCAATTAAATGTGTAGGACAGCAGTCAATGAAATGTGTAGGACAGCAGTCAATTAAATATGTAGGACAGCAGTCAATTAAATGCGTAGGACAGCAGTCAATTAAATGTGTAGGACAGCAGTCAATTAAATGTGTAGGACAGCTTTCAATTAAATGCGTAGGATAGCAGTCAATTAAATGAGTAGGACAGCAGTCAATTAAATATGTAGGACAGCAGTCAATTAATTAAATGCGTAGGACAGCAGTCAATTAAATGTGTAGGACAGCAGTCAATTAAATGTGTAGGACAGCAGTAAATTAAATATGTAGGACAGCAGTCAATTAAATGCGTAGGACAGCAGTCAATTAAATGTGTAGGACAGCAGTCAATTAAATGTGTAGGACAGCTTTCAATTAAATGAGTAGGACAGCAGTCAATTAAATGTGTAGGACAGCAGTCAATTAAATGCGTAGGACAGCAGTCAATTAAATGAGTAGGACAGCAGTCAATTAAATGTGTAGGACAGCAGTCAATTAAATGCGTAGGACAGCAGTCAATTAAATGTGCAGGACAGCAGTCAATTAAATGTGTAGGACAGCAGTCAATTAAATGTGTAGGACAGCAGTCAATTAAATGCGTAGGACAGCAGCCAACTAAATGCGTAGGACAGCAGTCAATTAAATGAGTAGGACAGCAGTCAATTAAATGTGTAGGACAGCAGTCAATTAAATGCGTAGGACAGCAGTCAATTAAATGTGTAGGACAGCAGTCAATTAAATGCGTAGGACAGCAGTCAATTAAATGTGTAGGACAGCAGTCAATTAAATGCGTAGGACAGCAGTCAATTAAATGTGTAGGACAGCAGTCAATTAAATGTGTAGGACAGCAGTCAATTAAATGTGTAGGACAGCAGTCAATTAAATGCGTAGGACAGCAGTCAATTAAATGTGTAGGACAGCAGTCAATTAAATGTGTAGGACAGCAGTCAATTAAATGTGTAGGACAGCAGTCAATTAAATGCGTAGGACAGCAGTCACTTAAATGAGTAGGACAGCAGTCAATTAAATGTGTAGGACAGCAGTCAATTAAATGCATAGGACAGCAGTCAATTAAATGTGTAGGACAGCAGTCAATTAAATGTGTAGGACAGCAGTCAATTAAATGCGTAGGACAGCAGTCAATTAAATGTGTAGGACAGCAGTCAATTAAATGCGTAGGACAGCAGTCAATTAAATGTGTAGGACAGCAGTCAATTAAATGCGTAGGACAGCAGTCAATTAAATGAGTAGGACAGCAGTCAATTAAATGCGTAGGACAGCTGTCAATTAAATGTGTAGGACAGCAGTCAATTAAATGCGTAGGACAGCAGTCAATTAAATGTGTAGGACAGCAGTCAATTAAATGTGTAGGACAGCAGTCAATTAAATGTGTAGGACAGCAGTCAATTAAATGCGTAGGACAGCAGCCAACTAAATGCGTAGGACAGCAGTCAATTAAATGTGTAAGACAGCAGTCAATTAAATGCGTAGGACAGCAGTCAATTAAATGCGGAGGACAGCAGTCAATTAAATGCGTAGGACAGCAGTAAATTAAATGTGTAGGGCAGCAGTCAATTAAATGTGTAGGACAGCAGTCAATTAAATGTGTAGGACAGCAGTCAATTAAATGCGTAGGACAGCAGTCAATTAAATGCGTAGGACAGCAGTCAATTAAATGTGTAGGACAGCAGTCAATTAAATGTGTAGGACAGCAGTCCATTAAATGTGTAGGACAGCAGTCAATTAAATGTGTAGGGCAGCAGTCAATCAAATGTGTAGGACAGCAGTCAAATGTGTAGGACAGCAGTCAATTAAATGTGTAGGACAGCAGTCAATTAAATGCGTAGGACAGCAGTCAATTAAATGCGTAGGACAGCAGTCAATTAAATGCGTAGGACAGCAGTCAATTAAATGCGTAGGACAGCAGTCAATTAAATGTGTAGGACAGCAGTCAATTAAATGTGTAGGACAGCAGTCAATTAAGCAGTCAATTAAATGAGTAGGACAGCAGTCAATTAAATGCGTAGGACAGCAGTCAATTAAATGCGTAGGACAGCAGTCAATTAAATGCGTAGGACAGCAGTCAATTAAATGCGTAGGACAGCTGTCAATTAAATGCGTAGGACAGCAGTCAATTAAATGCGTAGGACAGCAGTCAATTAAATGTGTAGGGCAGCAGTCAATTAAATGTGTAGGACAGCAGTCAATTAAATGTGTAGGACAACAGTCAATTAAATGCGTAGGACAACAGTCAATTACATGCGTAGGACAGCAGTCAATTAAATGCGTAGGACAGCAGTCAATTAAATGTGTAGGACAGCAGTCAATTAAATGCGTAGGACAGCAGTCAATTAAATGCGTAGTACAGCAGTCAATTAAATGTGTAGGACAGCAGTCAATTAAATGTGTAGGACAGCAGTCAATTAAATGCGTAGGACAGCAGTCAATTAAATGCGGAGGACAGCAGTCAATTAAATGCGTAGGAGAGCAGTCAATTAAATGCGTAGGACAGCAGTCAATTAAATGCATAGGACAGCAGTCAATTAAATGTGTAGGACAGCAGTCAATTAAATGTGTAGGACAGAAGTCAATTAAATGCGTAGGACAGCAGTCAATTAAATGCGTAGGACAGCAGTAAATTAAATGTGTAGTACAGCAGTCAATTAAATGTGTAGGACAGCAGTCAATTAAATGCGTAGGACAGCAGTCAATTAAATGTGTAGGACAGCAGTCAATGAAATGTGTAGGGCAGCAGTCAATTAAATGTGTAGGACAGCAGTCAATTAAATGTGTAGGACAGCAGTCAATTAAATGTGTAGGACAGCAGTCAATTAAATGTGTAGGACAGCAGTCAATTAAATGTGTAGGACAGCAGTCAATTAAATGTGTAGGACAGCAGTCAATTAAATGCGTAGGACAGCTGACAATTAAATGTGTAGGACAGCAGTCAATTAAATGTGTAGGACAGCAGTCAATTAAATGTGTAGGACAGCAGTCAATTAAATGTGTAGGACAGCAGTCAATTAAATGCGTAATACAGCTGTCAATTAAATGTGTAGGACAGCAGTCAATTAAATGCGTAGGACAGCAGTCAATTAAATGCGTGGGACAGCAGTCAATTAAATGTGTAGGGCAGCAGTCAATTAAATGTGTAGGGCAGCAGTCAATTAAATGCGTAGGACAGCAGTCAATTAAATGTGTAGGACAGCAGTCAATTAAATGCGTAGGACAGCAGTCAATTAAATGTATAGGGCAGCAGTCAATTAAATGACTAGGACGGCAGTCAATACATGGACAGCCTGCCTCCGCCATGAGCATGTCGAATTTCCCAGTTCAAGGTTATCTGTTGAACCAAGTGAGAACTCAAAATACCCAAAATTTGCAATAGTGACCTAGTTCAACAAGATGAAAAAATCTTATCGAATATGAAAGTACAGCAATGAAGCAAATAGATATCAAAGCAAAAAAACCAACTGCGTTATGGATGAGCACCACCCCAATAGACAAAGCTTTGACCGCGAGGGTTGGCCTGGAAAAGCGACGACTCGCGTAAGCACTCACCGCGAGTGCCCAAGGTCGTCCACCACCACTTTGCCGGCGCGGCATGAAGGGTAGCGCCGCACAAAGAAGTCGTAGAGCTGGAAGTCGTCGACGTCGTGTGTCAGGTCACCAATGTAGAGCGAGAAGTCCGACCTGGTGAACAAAGACAAAGATCCCCCGTATAGCTTTAAGATACTGTTGGGGAAAGTGCTAATAGCGAGCATCTATGAAGGCTGGCACGGTAGACGAAAGGGTGGGTGGCCAGCACCTAGTCGCAATGACTACACACCGCACCAGGTACTGGTTTAAGGCTGAGTTGACCTAGGGAAGGCCTAGGACCTGTTCAGATAATCGTCACTGGTGTTAACTGTGAGCAGGAATCAAATCCAAATCGCCGAGTTCGTATCGCAGCGCGCTAACCAATGCACTACCCCTCCGCAACTGGTGAACACACGCACATACACACACCCCCCTCAGACAGAGAAATCTAATTCACAGCAGCTACACACTCATTCATCTCCTTTCCAAAGCCCCACAAGGTACATTCCGCTCTACTGATGGTATTTGGATTCAAATTAATGACCTCCATTTCGCCTAGACTATGTTAATATTTCTGTTTAAGGTGACACGAAAATATTTAACAAATGGCACCACCGTGAGATGGGGTGACCATCTCCCACCGATGCAATTCAGACTATGGACCATACAGTGAAGCACTGTACTCTGAGCTCCTTCAAAAGAAGAAGATAAAAACTACACGCACTCGCTCCTCAAGCCGTCGTGGCTAGCAGACCTTGGCATTTAGCGACTGAACATATTGCCAAAAGCTTGAAAAGAGACGATGTGCATGTACAGTCTTGCGATACGATCATATTTGGAGACGACGTCAATCCAGGTACTGTTTTTATTGTAATTGGACCACAATGTCCTCTTCTTTTCAAAATTATGTCACGTGATCCACTGTGAAGGAGACAGCGCAAATTATTTTTTAGACGTCGCATGCTTTAGAGATTAAATGTGCTGTTTGTTATGGATTTTGATGTGCTTAATTCAAATATGAGAATTCAAACAACTGATTGGCTACTGTTCCCAAGATATTTACGTTTATTGTTGCTTTACATGATTACATGCCACCTCTCCTGTTCATTTAACACTTAAAATATCAGCAAAAGGTTATAAAAATAAGATGTATTATGAAACTTAAAGGCAAAAAAACTATTACGTATATATAAGTACGTAGTTTAGTTCTTATTCAATGTCTACTCGGCGCTTCTTGGCTTTCGGGTAAAATCAGGTAGATGGTTCAAAGAAAATAACAAAAAACGATGACGTTTCGATCACAGCACAAGCGATCGTCATCAGGAGGGAAGCTTCTTGGCTTGTCTCTTGTATTCAGTAAATGGAGCATCTCTTGATTTGATGCTTTCGTGACTGCAGGAATCCATACTCTTTGGTTCTTTCGGTAAAGTCACATAGGTAGAAAATTAATAGATCACGACGTTTCGATCGCAACATAAGCAATCATCATCAGGTGAGACAAACACAGCAGGAGAACTGCTGAGGCAGTACTTTGTGTATCCAGTCTCCAGACCAAGCAAGAGAGCAACAACCTTCAAATCGCCACAAAGCTGCCACTGATGTTGGTCATAATTTATGCACCTCAAAAGTTGTTTCATGTTGTCAAAGGTTTCCTTCTTATGGTCTGCATGACTAACTGGAATTGATGGCAAAACATTGCCATTATGCAATAAAACAGCTTTAAGACTCATCTTCGATGAATCAATGAACAGTCTCCAATCATCTGGATCATGAACGAGGTTGAGGGCTGCCATCACACCATCGATGTTGTTGCAGGCTAAAAGAACACCTTCCATGAAGAAGAATGGGACAAGATCCTTTTAACGGTCACAGAACATGGAAACCCTAACATCACCTGCCAGGAGATTCCACTGTTCAAGCACTGACAAAGATTAGTTTTGCAAGTGTTGCAGCATATGTGTGGGGCCCACATCTTGTCCTGATCTCCAATTTTGCAGCCAAAATAAAGGTGATATGCTTTCTTAACCATCGTGGTTATACTGCGCTTTTGTGATGCCAAAGTCACTTCACCACAAACATAGCAGAGGTTATCTGCTTTGTTCACACAAGTACGAGGCATCTCTGCTCACTTTGGCTAAACAGAAATGTGTCCCTTTGCAAAATCAAACACTGACAAATAATAGAGCATGACACTGTATGATTTCTAGAGCTGATGTAGGGCAATTTGTTCAGCAGAGGGATGTAAGCCTAGTTATGATTGCATCATCCATGACTTCTAGGAATAACATGATTCAATTCATATCATGTATAATGCAATACCAGGTTCAGATTGCATCATTCATTGTTTTGCTCAAAAAGCAAGTGCTGTCCAAACCCAGTCATAGATGTATTCATAGATCCAGTCAAAGATGTATTTTAGTCATTTCTGGTTTAAATTGAGATCCCTTCCCTTTAGAACTCACTTATCCTCCGCCATTCCCAAGTCAAGGGTCGTATATACTGACCCAGGAGCATATCTTGAATACTAGAGCCAATCAACAATTTTAAGCATAATTTTCATTCTCAGTGACCCGGAATTAGTAAAATTGGACATTTATTTTTGAAGCATTTTGTCTGTACACCAGTGTAACCAGCACCACCTGGTGGGTTTGCACAAATAACCCTTGCAACCTTGTTTCGTCCCTTAACATCGTAAATCTTCCTTTAAAAAATATCCTGAAGCAGAAGATTAGTGCTGGATAGAGTTGATCCTTACTTGTGTATCGATAGTTCAATGTTAATGTGACATTGTACTGAGGCACTACTGCTGCGTGCCGTTGTCTTCGAGTGGTCTTGGACTGGTTTGTTGTTGTTTTTGCTGCATTGCTAAAGCTTGATAAATAAGACTTATTTATGTATTGATATTTAGTGACTTGCTTACCTGCTTCTCTAATTTTGCACACGACGTGTCACACGCCCACTGAACCGCCCACACCGGACATCTGTGAGACAGAGCGTCGTCGTTCATAGGATTCCTCCTCCTGCAGTCGAAATAAAGATTCTGATTCTGAACGAGCAGAGAATATGCTAACACTCGGCCCTGTCACTGCCCATGAATTACTATTATAATACTTACAATTATCCCAGCCTGAAATAAAACAAAAAGGTGGTGAACGAGCGTACCCTTGGGGGCGAGGCGTAAATCCGTCTGACCGAGGAGCCATGGTTGTGGGTCTCTGTGCCCAGTAACTCCTGCCAACACACACACACACATACACACAATATTCCAAGTTGATTTTGTTTAACCAGGTGAGAAAGTAATAAATCAGGAGAGTCTGCTATGGAAGAGTGACCCAGGTCACCCAAATGACTAAAGCAATTAATAAAATAAGATACAACAATAAAGCAAAGAGAAATCAAGAGAGACCCGTAAAACATACACAACTGTGAAAGTTTCACAGTTAAATAACGCAATACGAATTATAACTGGAACACTTGAACCGATAACAATCCCCTTGGCTTGCCTCTTCTGTTGAACATTCTGCCACCAAATATCCACAGAGACATGCAAACTGCAAGGGAGTTTGTAAGTTTTGTTGTCAACGACAACAACCTACCCATCATTAACCAAGATCTCAAAAATATACCTATTTGCCGTTGAAAGTATATTCTTAGGTTTTTTCGGTGCCATTGAAAGTCCCATTTCCCCTTCTGGGATCATGCTGTCACCTTCCTAGAATCTCACCAAGATACTAAAGATCTCTGGCGAACAAAGTGGAACAATGCCAACATCCAGAATAAACACCTTATTCCAAACCCAACTACCACACTCCCTGGCTTTTACATTCCTCCTCAAAGACGTCAGTTTAACCATCAACTCCATCAGAACATCAACAGCCCAATGTGCATTAATGGTGAATTAAAGACAAGTCACAGTGTGATCGTGGCCATGCAAACCAAATTACGAGCAATATAGTAAATCACTGTATTTAGTGCTTCTTCAATGTAGGTTGATCAAAACTACACAAACTCTTTCCTGAACCCTCGTGTGGTTATCAGACCTCGGCAGTGGTATTTAGCTCCTGAACGTCTTGCCATACGCGAGAATAGAAACAATAGGTGGAATCCACATTTGCTATAGCACCTGCTCCTGGCAAGCTAGGGTATGGCACGTCCACACCCACAGGGAGTTAGAACAGATGGACATAAGTCCACACTTTGCTAAATCACATTCTCGTGGAAAGCCAAGTGATGGCACCCCAAAACCCACGGGAAGGGAGTTTCACAATATCTGTGCGATCCACCAACACCTCGCTGCCTCGAACGTAAAGTGCTCACATCACGATTGTGGGAGATAGGTGAAGAGCCTGAGGCTGCACTTACCTAGCCCCGTCGTTCACCGGTGTCCTGTTGTGGTTCGCGTAATTCAGCTTGAAGAGTTTGTGCTGCAAAGTCAAAACACGCATTTGTTCTGCCACCATTCATACAAAACTCAATTTACAAGGCATGCAATGACACATCAGTTCATTGATGACACTCAGGCTACACGCATAGAATCACACGTCATTATTATGCACAATGGAAATTACATTCAATTTACATTTATTCTGATGTAGCAAATGAGAAACAGGATATATACAATGAGAAACAATACAAATGAGATGGCAAGATGATGTGATAAATAATTAAATAAGGTATAGGATACCTCGAGTCTCTTGCTTTTTTCGTTATTATTTTTAACTTTCTTTTATTTGTGGTTTTTAACAAGTGTACAGAGGCAAACAGAACCAGAGTCCGTAATATAGGTTTTTTGGGTGAAATCACATAAATATAAATGTGTTGTTAAGCCCGCCACCACCCGACACAGCCAATTAGTAAGGTTTGTCACGTAAACAGAACGTGCCAATTCGTCACTAGTACAGCACACCATTGTGTTGGAGAGCAAATCCGCAACATTTACAATCTGAGTACCAGAGTCGAGAGTTGTCAAGTAACCGACACTTGGCAGTACGCATAATACCACAGCGTTCCTATGCTGCGTTCTAGATTGAGAAAATGCAAAAGTGGTGAAACAGGAGGTAAAATAGGAGACAGAACAAAGTGAAAAGTAAAATAGGAGGAGGGTAGCAGGGTGACGTGAAGAGACAGGGAAGAGGTAAAATCAGGAGCGAACCAACAAAGCGGAACGGTGTATATCTATCTATATGTATATCTACACATCGTCTATCGTGCCGACAAACAAAGCCCCCAAATGTCTTGCCACTCTTCAACATCAGATTGAACCGATGTTCAAGAGTGGCAGGACGACGTGTCACACGCCTACTCGTAATGGTGGCAATAAAACGAGTGACCATTGCTTGGGGGAAAGCAAGGAAATTAAAACGTCATCGGCTGGACAGCACGCGCAAGCATCGAGGTTGTGGTAGCCTTGCGGGTACAACTCCGAGCTCAATCACAAACCCCTGGGTGAGGTCAGCTGAGTCAAGTTATTCATATGAATTTGCATATGGCTCTGCCACAGGCTACCATTGATCTGCACACGCCTTGTATATAACTAAGTCCTCGTGGCATTAGTAATCCACTCAAGGCGCAGGCATTGGGTTTATAGAGTTCCAGAGAGATCTTGTGCGGGGGACACTGAGCGTTCGTCGTGGGTGTTTATCCTTTGTCTCTCGGTGCTCGCACATCTGTACCTCATTCGGTTGTGAGCTGCCTGCGTGAGAATGACTGAGTAACCACAATCACATCCTTCATTTGTTACAAGGTGAGAGACGTGTAAGAGCATTCTCTTCTCAGGATGAAAATGAAAGGCAAAAAAATCCCAAAATGCAAAGACAATTAAGGATTGAGCACGTAAATATGTGAAATGATGCAAAATATCAAATTATACCAAAACTGACACTTAATATTTTAGTTATTTGTTAAGAATGTTTTATATTATTATGCTTCATTACCTTGGAAAGCCTCACTGAAGTCTCAAGACTTTTGCAGGATGGTCCAGCTAATTTTTAAAACTTGGACCACTGGGACACAGTAAGGTGCAACATTCAAGAGGCCTGGTCCAAAACATTAACTATCACCACTTAGATGGCCAACTTGAATGCTCCCTACCGGTCTCTTGGCATGGCAAATAAAAGTAAAATTACAATATAATCGACTCAACTGAAAATCTTACCACATCATTCACTTCCAATTGCCAAATGAACAATTGTTGAATGGGTATCACGAGAGGTTTTTTGTAATTCAAGTGAAACAACTAATCCAGGCACAAGCACCTAGGGTAGTGTTTATAAGTAGTGGTTGATACTGCAAAGATGTACTTCGTGGCACTGCTCATCAAGTACCATGGTGTGCTCCTGCACATGCAGCCAGGAATGTTAGACATAGTGTTGATGGGTGGGTAAATACTGTTTTAACTTTTTTAAGTTTTTGTAGGTAAGGCCCACTGAGCTATTTGTTTATTTTTCAGAAGCGACCTGGCCACAAATGGTAGCTAAACAAAGTGGCTTGTCATCACCTGGAAATACATAGCAGCCAAATACTCTAAACGCACGTGTCTAAATGTGGAGGGAAAAACTGGAAGACCCGAAGAAAAATCCATGCAACCACAGGGAGAACATGCAAACTCAAAATATACATGCATCAGGGTCGGGACCGAACCCACGACTTCCTGTACACCAGGCGAGGTAGTTAACAACTCGCCGCCGTGGCACCTTCAACGTCGTAGGGAGACTGGATGGCTAAGCATGACGTGGTGGAAAGGTGCAGTTCCGAGGTGTAGTGGGCATCTGTGTAGTAGAGGGGTCGTGTGCTGTGGCGGTGGGGGCAGCCGGAACTCACGTGCGCCGCGCCGGGAATGGGCTGTCCATTGAGACTGTGGAGGCAACGCTCGGCCGTGGACTGATCAAGGAACTCCACGAAGCCATACCCTGCCGGCGCTCTGCGACAAACACCACCGTTAATTAGCGCCTGTCGTGCAGCCACCAACACCCGCACTGCGGAAACTACCGCCTCCGCCGGCTCGTTCGCGATGTCTTGCACGCCCATTGGTCCTCATCCAATGCTACCGCAGTGCTGCTCAAAAACTTGAGTGTGGTAGCACTGTGACATGCAACTGCGGTAGCGTATTCAATGCTTGTTGCACAAGTTCTTCCCCTGTACATTAAGCAGTCTCCCTCAACCTCCTTTCGTTTCTCTCTCAAAGCTTACTTCTTCTCCATTGCCCATTCTCTTCCTCTTCCCTCCCCTCCTTCTCGTCCCTCCCCTGCCCTTTTATGACCCCTATGTACTCTTTGTTACGGTCACTCATTCCTCGACGTTTGAACGCCCCTGGAATCTAAATCACTCTATTCATAATAAAGGTTTTTGGGTTAGATCGCGCAAGTTTAAATGTGTCGTAACTTTCCACCACCCGACACGCCAATTAGTAAAGGATTTTTCACCTAAACAAAACGCCAATTAGTTACTACTTCAGCCCACCGGTGTGTTGGAGGGTAAATCCACTACATTTACAATTTGAGTAGTACGACGTTTCGCTGGTAATTACATCCAGCATCATCGGGCGATTTTCCAGAATAGTGAAGCCATCCACCTGCTTCTGGTCTTAAATCGAGCAGGACGACGTCATCACTGAACCATTCAGGGGCAAAGACCAGAGGCGGAGGAGGGGGGGTATTGTAATTATAGAATAGATTAGTAATCAGTTAATTAGTATGTGTTTCCTCTATACGGAATTGTAATATTAAGATGTATTACTTAATAATACGCTTCTAGGCCGTACTAAGCCTGTAGCTGTCAGAGCAGTTAAAATTATTTGTATTTCTCTCAATTTCAATAGATTCTCGAATTAGTCTTGGCCAGTCATAATTAGTTTTACACAACACTTCAACGTTATCAAAATCAAATGAGTGTCCTTGTTGGCAAGCATGTTCTGCAACTGCCGACAGTTGTGTTTGAGAGTATTTAATATTTTTTGGTGTTCTTTTAGTCTTACGCTAAGGTTACTGTCCAATATAGCATGTCACATAAGCAATTAATCCGATACCCACCTTCTGTTGATAACTTAGGCAATTAATCTTTAGTACAATATACCAGTTTTAGAATTTTGTGTACCGTGCCAAATCTTACTTTGATGTTTTGCTTTTGCAAAACTCGAGCTAATTTGTCAGTTATTCCGGCGATATATATTTTAATTGTTTAAATAACCTGATTGCTTTCAGCAGTATTGCTGTTCGATCTTGGTTTCGCATTTAATTCTCTGTTAATTTGAGAATTGTTGTAGCCATTCCATCGTAGCGCTTATTTAACATGTTTAATCTCTCTCCTCAGACTTTCACCATCTGACACTGTTTTAGCCCGATGTATGAGCATCTTGATGAGAGAGGATTTCTATGCAGGGTGATGATGCAAATCTGCATTCAGATAGGCATCAGATATCTTTCGGTAAACGCTGCGTGTTATTTTACCATTTAGGCCGCGTCCGAGCAAAATATCTAGGAAAGTGTTATTCCCCTCCATTTCCATAGTAAACTGGATGGCTGGATTTTGTGAATTGAGATGATTTAGAAATGCATTGTGTCTTTACCATGTGGCCAGACAATCAAAGTGTCATTTACATTATCTAAACCAAAAATATGGTTTTAAAGTACTTGAAGCAAGTGCGATTGCTTCAAAGTTTTCCATGTACAGATTCGCTATAGCAGAAGATAAAGGAGAGCCCATTGCTGCACCTTCCTTTTGTTTAAATAAAGCACCTCTCCATAAGAAATAAGTGTTATTTAGACAATGGTCAGGTAGTTTTGGAATATCTTTTGGTAAACCTGTCTTATTTACTAGCTTATCGAGTAATTTAAGTGACTCGTTAACTGGAACCTTAGTAAACAGAGAAATTACATCAAAGTTCACCAGACTATCATTAGGGTTAAGTTTAATATCTTTAATCACATTCACAAGATGTTCTGAATTTCTTATGAATGAAGATGTCCAACCGGTGTAGGGCTGTATTTGTTTAGTTACATATTTTGCTAATTTATGTGGCAGAGCCTAATGTACTCACTATGGGTCGTAATAGGATACCGATTTTATGAATCTTTGGTAGCCCGTGCAGTCTAACTGGTTTTGAGTCCCTTGGCTTAATTTGGTAATGCTCAGCCTTGGTAATTAATGAATTTGCAACGATTGCAGTAGTCTTACGTTCTAAAATATTAGTTGGATCTCGTTTAATTTTAATATGGGTACTTTCCTCCAGTAAATCGTTCATTTTATTATCCTAATCCGCTCGTGACATCACTACAGTTGTGCGGCCTTTATCATCCACCAGAATTTGGATATCTTATTTGATCGAAGCTCTCTTAAGGACTTCGCTTTGTTAAAGCTAATATTTATTTTTGGTACTTTGCTATTCTAATTATTTTGGCAACCGCGTGCCTCGTCGTCTCTGCCTCATTATGTGGAGGAAGGTGTCTTACCCCTGATTCCACCTCAGCAATTATCTCATGTACTGGAAGTGTGAATGGGGCAATGGCAAAGTTAAGACCTTTAGAGAGGACTGATATCATGTCGCTGGTTAAATCAGTGTTAGTTAAGTTCATTATAGTTTGTTTTTAAAGTGCTCGTTATTAGTTGGAAATTGTTTGTTATGAAGTCTCGAGAATGTATTAATTTGGTTAGTTTTGGTTAGGTTAAATACAAGCTTCAAATCAAGATTAAATACATTATCAGCGGATTAATGTGTTATAGTGTGGATTATATTCCAATAATGTAATATTGGAATAGTATATGTATGGATACACTATTGCTGATGGGCAAGTGCTTTAGAGATTCAGAAATGTGAAATAATTAACTCCTGTTATTCTCTCTAGTAACAATAATTCTCTAGCTTTGTGTAGTATTTGGTTAGCTTTCACAGACTTTGTGATGTTATTTTAACTGCGTTTGGTATTACCTTTGAATCTATGCACCTTTTGAGGAATGCCAGTGAAGACATCAATTTTACACGCTTAATGCAGAGTTTCTACAATTTTCTGGTTTTAAGAAAAGTATCCTACCCATAGAGGTTAGTCAGTTTAACACGTAGGCTTTCGCGACCAATATTATTCATAATAAAGGTTTTTGGGTTAGATCGCGTAAGTATAATTGTGTCGTAACCCTCCACACATTTATACTTACGCGATCTAACTCAAAAACCTTCATAAAAAATAAGCACTAGTCTTAACTCTACCAAACTACTCTTTGGTTCTTTCGGTAAAATCACATAGAAATTTTTATTTTTATTTAAAATAAATTATTTTCTTTCTACGTGACTTTACCGAAAGAACCAACGAGTAATTCCTGCAGTCACGAAAGCTTCAAATCAAGTTTTCTACCGAACGAGCCTATTGAGATTTGTTCCTAACCAAACATCTGTCCCTTAACCACATTAGGCAAACACTCTCCCTACTCACCGTATAACCCTAAGCCATAACGAGCCAATTAGTCTCTTATACCTGCCCGACCCTAGCCCTACCCTAATCCTTACCTTAGAATTCTTAGGATTCAGTTGAAATTCCAAGGGCTCAGACACTTAGAACAATAACTGACAAAATAGTCGAATTCAACATAAATGATTGACCCATAATGCAATTCTATAAAATATTATATTTTAGATTAATATGATTCAAGATATTTAGTCTTGTTACTGTCTCGTCTATTCTGTTCCATTCCATTAGCATTAGAGTAACAGTATCATATAAGGCAAGTAGAATTTACATAAATGAAAAATATAAAAATAACATGTGACTAAATACATATACAGTAAAACCTTGGATTGCGAGTAACTTGGTCTGCGAGTGTTTTGCAAGATGAGAATTTTTTTTACGTAAATATTAATTTGATAAACGAGCGAGGTCTTGCAATATGAGTACTGTAGTACGTACAGTATACGCTTTGTCTGCCGAGCGTCACGTGATCACAACTGAGCCAATGGTTCTTCTCTCTCTCGCTGCGGGATTGTGGGTAATCGTCTCCCATGCTCGGTCTCAGTCGGCGTGCCTCACTCGTATAGTCAACATCCGTGCGAGCGTATACTGTCTACTATAGTGTTGTGACCACGAGTGTGTGCGTAAAACATTTATTTTATTTTGTGTCCAAGTGTAGTGACTGTTCTTTAGTAACTGTACTGCAAGTGAAAGTCGTCCTACACAATAACCCTCCTCTCCTCTCTCTCGTCTCCCTCACACCAGCCACGATTACATTTAATTAATGAATTTGATTACTTTATTTTTAATTTAAATAATAAAAATATAAAAAGGTCTTTTGTATTAATCATTTTTATATGAATACAGTATTTTGGGGTTGTGGAACGAATCATCTGAGTTTCCATTGTTTCTTATGGGGAAATTCGTCATGATATATGATTGCTTTGGATTACGAACACGTTTCCGGAACGAATTATGCTCGCAATTCAAGGTTTTACTGTATAGTGGGCATAAGAATATATTTACATCAGCACACTCTTCACTTTTGGTGTTTGCAGTTCATGGGCAATGAGGTCAAAGGGCCCTTTCCTACCCGGTCAGCCGGTTCCGGATGATTTTGACGCCCGTCACATTTTCGCCCACAGAGGCGAATGCTCGTGCCACGAAACTCTGGTCCATGGCTGGGTCCAGCTGGGCTCAGCATGCGGGAGACAAAAGGCACGAGTGTACATGGACATGTCGTACTCGGAGACATCCGATCACTCTTGGAGGCGACCTGGAAGAGCCAACAATGAAGAACACATCCCCCGTTAAACATCC
Source organism: Lethenteron reissneri (assembly GCF_015708825.2). Lineage (NCBI taxonomy): Eukaryota > Metazoa > Chordata > Hyperoartia > Petromyzontiformes > Petromyzontidae > Lethenteron > Lethenteron reissneri. The sequence continues at coordinate 12,911,298 of NC_083820.1, read as the reverse complement.
CATCGTACACGCGCACGCACACACACACCAAGCTGATGTGTCCTGCATACAGCATCACTGGGCTTACAACTACAAGCCGCAGAAATGTGTCGTATAATACCATTTATCTCCCAATACCAGAGTGATCTCCACACTCTCTGAGGACATCACTGCATTGGGATGTTTGGCCACTTAATTATGAACCAACTGTAGAAAATACTTTATGTAGAGGGACAGATATAGGAAGGAGACCGTCTATTTATGTTGGTACTTATATTCTCCATGTGTATTACTTTAGTATAAATACTTGTTAATTTTGATTCATGTTGTTTTCTGACTTTGTGAGCGAAAAGACACAAATTCAACCGCTTTCTCATTGAAAATAGGTAACAAATAAATGTTACAGTGTTATTTATTTTTACTTATATTATCTACGATCAAGACAATCATTTTTGTATTCTTAAATATAGTTTAGTGTCATGTGGAAGGCAACCAAAGTGCCTGGAGAAAATGTATAAAGGAATGACACGTAGCAAATCAACGGTGGGTAACAGACAGCTTCATGAACCCACGACTGTAAATTTGACTTGGTTTTAAGATGGATATGCTTCAGGAAGGTGTTTTACCAACCAAATGACACAACTTTCTTCACACAAACCGCACTGATTTGAGCGTGTTAGGTTGTCTTACACCCATGTACTCTACATATGCATTGTATCGAGAGAGGTACGCAAGGAGAAGAGAGCGAGAGTTTATACCACCAGGGGTGGCCAAACCTCCTTACCCCACGAGGCTCACTTCAACATCTTCACATGGCCGCCAGCCACATGTGCCGAGCGGGTCACGTGGCCCGGTGGTTCTCGCTGATTGGCTGTCGAGTTTTAAATTTTAGAAATCCGTGCGAGCGCTGCGCGAGCCGTCATTGTACGGGCTGCTCTCGCTTCCGCAGAACGTTCCTGTTTCCAATGGCTACATTGACAAGTTGGACATGGTCCGTGTCTGTCGCACCGCCTCTGGTGTAAGCGGTCCGCGCGACTTGTCCGCATCTGCCGCTGCACTGAGGAGCGCGCGGCTCTGGGGGAGGAGGAGGTTCGACTCCGCCACCCGCGGCGTGTTCATCTCACCGGTGTTAGCGTGTTAACAGCGTGCGGGCCCATCTGTTTGGGAATTAGTTTGGCCCTCGATAGTAAAAAAATAAAAGTTCCCCACCCCTAATGTAGAGTAAACACAGATATGTCGGCTTTGGCTGCTTTCCTTCAGCTTAAGCGGCAGGCTGCATTGGGTCTCATTACTTGGTGGACTGGTGATGGGAATCGCGTTTAGCACCAACTGGAGCGATGCAGAACCATGGACTAACCCTGAACCCGGGTGAACCTAAACTCCACACTATCATTTTTGGGGGCCCAAATAATCAAATGTTGGCTTCATATATTTTCTATTAATAATGTAACTGTAATCGTTGTAAATGTAAGACTTCTAGTCCCGAGCAAGGGATCCCCATTTACTTCACACACGGTTATAGTGGGGGGCGAGGGCTGTTTCAATGTGGACAGTGCCTGGGTTCCTCAGATAAACAAGTCGCGTTGGTGCCACTTCGTGGCAAGCCAACAGGAGCCATCCCTTGGATACAGCCCCACAACAGGAACGTGGCATTTCCATCAATGGACTCGTAGCTGTCAATGAGACGGCGCGAGTCCACGTTCACCTGACGTGACACTTTGTGATTCTACACCAACTCGATTACCAAGCCCTGTCCTGCCACAAGCCAAATCTCCCTTCAACGAGTGCGGGTCGCCCAGACGCTTCTCTCTGCACGGGGAGCAGCAGCAGCAGCAGCAGCCCGCGGGGGGCGCGGTGGTGAACCGAGCGGCGGGGGGCCGCTGGAGCCGCCGGGAGGGCCCTGGTGGGTCTCACCACCACCCCGTGCTGCTGCTGCTGCTGGCAGCATCGTGCGGCAAGGCTGCGTGATTCACGGGGTTGCCCGGGATCGATAAACGCCTCATCGGGACCTGGTCCCCAACCTGCGATGTGGATCGGACCCGGCGCGCTGAGCGCGTTGCCGCAAGAGGCGGAATCGAACCCCACAAAGGGTCGCCAAGGGCCGAGCCCCCCCCCAACCCACGTGCTGCTGCTGCTGCTCCCCGGGGGGACCCGGCCTCTCGTGTCGCCCACCCCGAGGTCCTCACTGGTCTCCAGTCCACGCGTACACAGAGTAGCGAGGACCTCGTCCCCTCCTCATCCGCAACCGCCTTTGTCTCCCTGCCCCATCGCCTGACCCGGCCTCTCCGCACATGTTTCAGTGCAGCGCGCTTCACGCGGCGGCGGCGGCGGCTGCAAATTCGGCTACAGCCGCAGACTCGCGCCCCCAGAGCCCGCGACGAACCACGACCACCACCACCACCACCATCGCCATCCTGCAGCGAGCCAGCGACGACTCAAATCACCGCCCGCAAGCCCCACAAGTCCCACCGCCGCATCGACAAATCCATCCCCGTGCGTCTGCGAGACATTCCCTGGTACCTACGTCGCCAATCCAGAGACTTGACATCGTAGCTTTGGTTGTCTCTGTGTCTCCTCGCTGGGGAAGCAACTGCAAAGCAAGGTCTCTGACGAGGGAGAGAAAACGACGACGGCGGTGGTGATGGTGATAGTGATAGTAGTGATGATGGTGGTGGTGGAGCTGCTGCTGCTGCGGCCTCGTCTCTCGTCACTGCAAAATGGCAGCCAGAGGTCGGGCGCCGCGTCATCGCGAAGCGGCGGCGAAGGGGTCCGGCATGCGTTGTGGTGGTGGTGGTAGTGGTGGCGTTGTGGTGGTGGTGGTAGTGGTGGCGTTGTGGTGGTGGTGGCGTTGTGGTGGTGGTGGTGGCGTTGTGGTGGTGGTGGTAGTGGTGGCGTTGTGGTGTTAGTGGTGGTGGTGTTGAGGGGGTGCTTGATTCGGTGTTTACCACAGGAACACCGACACGCACTATCGCTCGCCCCCACCGCAATATCGATGAGGGTATCGCCGCCCACCAAATGTTTTATCCCTCCACACAAACATTGGAGTGGTGGCGCTGTGGTTAGCGCGCTGGGCTATGGTCCGCGGGGTTCAATTCCCAGCCTCGGCTGACACGAGGAGGAGGGGGGCCCTGCAGCTCGGGGTTCATGTTTCTCACTCAATATTTTCTGTCGCTGGTCGAGTGCAGTGGGTGGCACGTGACTCCTGTACAGTAGCAGCCACACGGAGCGAGGGATGCTGGGTGTGGTGTGCCGCGTGCAGTTACAGGACGACAACTGCTTTCGTGTTATGGACCACCAGGGCAGAACCAGCTGCAACATGCCGCTGGGTTATTGCTGAGCACCCTCCTTGACCAGTGTGAATTTGTCAGTATGGACTAACAAGGCATGGGGAGGTCTCCGTCGAGCAGTGAATTTACAAAGTGCTGCAACGTATTATTATTATAACACATTTTAAATCTGGATCCTCACATATTAATGTGACTGAGGGTTAACCAATTGAGTTAATTTAAAACAGTGAAACTTATTACAGTATAATACAATGTGGATTTATATAGCACCTATATACAATCACAGGCAATATGCCCACGATACAAAACCGTGGTCATATGTTATCAAGAGATAGGCAGTCACAGGAGGAAAATATAAAGATATCGAATCTGGACTTGAACAGGTGCAGGGATTCCACAGCACAGATTGTTGGGAGAACGAGTTCCCAGACCAGGGGTAGCAGAGAATGAGCAACTCCCAATTAGCGAAGGTTGACTCAAGGCGTTGGTTGTCGAAGGGGAGTTGAGGGAAATGAGAGGAGAGTGCATGGAGTTTTGTGGTGATGTGGTCACAGCAGTGGAGCTGGGATGTGAAGGCATGAGGGTTTTAAAAAGAACTAGGTTAGGGTCAGATGTGCAGATGGAGGTCTCAAAAGTACCGCTCGTTTTAAATTTAGTTTCCCGCTAAATGCCAAAATTGATTTCCAGTTTTAGGTTTTTCTCCCAAGCTATGAAATTGCAGAAAGGCCAAACATTAATATTTTCGTTATAATTGCTTTCACGACTGTATACACAAATGCATCACAGACCAAATGCTTTTTTGTTTTTATTTTGGTAGAAAATCTGTGCCACCATCATTTATACAAAATAGGCACCTTTTTGGTACAGCTCGTTACAGCTCTTACTTGGACAACTCCAGAAGCAGGTATGCCCCCGTTCGCAGTGCCACTTCAACTGCACCTTGACGCCCACCATCGTCCACACTTGGTGTCAACTACAAGCTGCAGACAATACCACTGTTGTCTACAATAGGCCATGGCAAATCCATTCTCGCTCTGCAAATTTTCTTTTACGTGGACAATACACAGACTAGAGTAGTTGCCTCACTTGTGTATGGTCTGTTGCCGACTTGAGCACTGATATGACAAACGATGCCAATTTTTACCAGCAGGCATCACTGTACTGATGACGTTCGGTTACAACCTAATGTACACATCACATTTAGGGCACAATATACATTCATCAAAAGAAACTGGGAAAAAATTAATGTAAAATTATTGTTAAATAAGTTTAACAGCTACCACTGCCAACAGGTTTACATTGCAGCCAATTACACACAAAAATACAACTCTGATCTGTTCAAACAGGACAGTAAACCGAACACCGGGGCAACAACGCAACCTCTGTCCTAACATTTATTAAACATCGTGCTGGGATGACCATCAAAAATATGAATCGCAATATCCACTCATAGCTATGACCAAAACCATACACAGCATCAAGTACAAACTGATGTAATTACACCAATCAAGTTGTCTTCCCATTTCATGTGGAAGGTGCCGCCATTCAAGCCTAGTCCTAAAGTATGAGGACTCTAAAATATGCATCCCTCTTGGTCTTGAGTGCTTCAGCTTTGCACGTATTTCCAATGTAATACTACACACACCTGCAAATGCCAGCATGCACGAGAGCAGTGGTTCCCAACCCATGCTCAGCAGAATTATTGGGAGATATCATTTCGTAGCTGACATTTTTAAAATCTTACTGGTGCGTGGAGGTCCAGAAAAATGTTGAGGGTTGAAGTAGCTGCAGATCCAGAAAAGTTGGGAACCACTGATCGTGATAACCATGAAGAACTGGGATTGACACCTGCCACACGGAACGTCTTTGCTTCCATAATATATATTTCCTCTTAACACCAACCCATCACAACTTGCCAGAGGAGCATCAATATTAGTCCAACAATGATCCTCCAGCTGACAAGTCTTACAACATAGGCATTTTAAATGTAACAATGTCACAGCCAACCAGCAACAGTTCTGCAGAAAGCCTACCGTACTGAACTGTGAACAAAAGCAGATACATGGAAGTTAAAACGCCTCTGGAAATGGCTTGTATGTAAAATTGGGGGTTCCAGCGAGAGGGCCGCGTTTTTCTTATCAACACGTGTGGGAATGTGGGCATCAGATGAGCAGAGAGGGTGTAGGCTTCTTGCCGGGCCACGCCTCCTTGGCATACTTCTTCTTGCGCGGCAGAGTGGGTCCGGGTTCCGGTGCCGCCGCTGCGGCGGTAGCGGCAGCAGCCGCAGCCGCAGCGGCCGCCGCGGAAGCCGAATTAAGATTCGGTGCAGGGTCCTGCTCGGGAAACACCTCAACGTCGGGTGCCGGATTGGGTAAGGGCAGGGGCAACCCCCCAATGAGCGCGGTGGCCCCAGCACCCGGTCCCAGGGCACTGGGCGAAGTTGGGGGCATCCCCGACTCCCCGCCTGGAATTCCCGAGTAGAGCCCCGAGGAGAACGGGAAGCCGTGCAGCCGCTTGGACGAGCTGTCGCCGGGGCTGGTCGGCGTGCCGGGCCCATCCTGCTTCCTCTGCCCAAGCCAAACACACAGGGGAACGGGACTTATCGACCCGTGCACGAGGGCACATGGGCACGCCACACGTGGTGGCTGTGCTCTTCATGCCCACACTGGAAAGCTGACAAAGTGAAAATGATGAGCAAAGCACTGGAGATGGGGTTAGGAGTTGGGTTATGGTCAGTTGAGAGGGCTAAAACTAATGACTGGTTGACTAGCTACTTCGGGGTTAGGGCTAAAAGTTGGTTGGCTCATAATAAATCCCGTCAAAAACTGTTTCACACTCCTTACAAACTGATATATCTATATCAGTGTTCGACTACTCTTTGATCCCGGTTATTAAATGTATGTTGAACTTCTTTTGCACCATATGTAGTCAACCGTGCTAATCAGGGGTGAGGTTTAAAGTGCCTATCATGAAGATTTTCAATTTGTTGGGCTGTGAGGCAGCCATTAGATAGCAGCATAGAAAATTGGTCACTCACCAATCTGTAAAGTTGTTGTAGTGTCAACTGCTTGTATACTTAGATTGTCTCTGGCAACTCCATTATTCTCCTACATACAAAATATGGATTTGGATACTCATTCCAATGCAGGAACATCCAAAAAATTCTACTTAATAAGACCAATAGATAAATAACTATAATGGTTATAGATATTATTAAAAGGTTAATATTATGTAGGCGGCAAAAGCAATCCACTTGAAAATGGTGTTTGTCTTGCTGATCTCAGTGTGGGAAGTCATGTAGGCGATACACAGCACCTTCAGTGGGACAACGGCCGTCTGAATCATGTTACGGAAACGCCCAACGGACGGGTCAATGTCCTCTGAAAAAAAATCAAAAAGCACCTTTCACAATCACAAACAAAACTCATATAGTAAAACTTTGGAAAACAAATAATGCCTTCAGTTTACACATCTGTTATTATGCTTCAGAAAAAAAAACATCACACTATTGAAGTTAAGGGGTAGGTCTATGCATGGAATGCATTGGTATTAATTGTATCAACCCCAGAGGGGTGAAAGGTTAATCTACCCCTGACCAAAATTTGTCAAATCCAGCGTTGGATGAGGGCATATGCATTCGTGTTGCATGCCGTTAGTGAAGTTTGACCATACTTTACCACACTGGTCAGTGCGGGTTGAAAGTGGAGGGGAGATCAGAACAATGGATTTTGCTGCACTGCCCTCTGCTGCTCACATTATACCTGTCCTTTGCACACACGGTGGTCAACTGGGTGATTTTGGTCAGAGAGGTTGTAATGCGAATACATAAATATAGATTTCCAAACCGACATATCACTGAAGAGTTTGCCTTTCAAATTGTGTTTTTTAACCGTTGTAAACCGCACGCGTTTGTAGCCAGACACGTTCACACGATTGCGTCTGCAGCCGCAGGGAGAGCTCAGATCACAGGCGTGAGCGAGTGGACTCGCGTACCTGGATTGATGACCTCCTCGTCCTCGCTAAAGCTCACGTGGAAGCTCCTCCGCCTACGCTTCGGCCTAGGCAGGTCCAGGTTCCCCTCCTCAATGGTGAGCGTTGCTATGCGTTTATTATGCGCGGTATTGAAGTCCGTAAGGTTCTGATTGCACACAACATACACATTTTCCAATCAAAAGACAATTCCAAAACCTCGTACGAAGTGAGTCAGGAAAGCTCAGTACTCCCCTGCATTGGACATTAAGTAGCCGTGTAAAGATCGAGCGACTATAATTGTTTCATACGCTCAATATATATGGATTGGTTCGTGTAACCATGCATTTTTTAATTATTATTTATGCATTATGTTGCATATACATTTCTGATGTTTTAACATTGATGCTAAGATAATAAATGACACTGTATGAGACAGAACAAATGATAAGCACCACAAACGTGATTGTACAATCAAGATGAAAAACAATATTCTTGAACCGAATCAAGATCCCAATCGTAACGTAAAATGACAGATGGTGGTCGATTGTTGCATGCCTATTAAAGATGAGTCTTATGTTGCCAAGCATTAAAACATTACATATCAAATGTATAAGTCACCGTTACTTAGTTGCACATCAACTCTGCATGCACAAAAAGGTTGACAATGCAGGCTGGAATCTGATACCATGTTGTTACCCTCACCAGCCTCAGCAGCACAGCTGTCCACTTCCTATAATGCAAAAAGCAATGCACCCCCCCCTTGCAAAATATCCCCAACACCCTGCTACTGTAGAGTTCAGAATTACAGTATTTGCACACCAGCAGCCACAATTATTGCTTCAAGCTCTTGACATCAACCACAATTAGCTTGAATCACCAGTCTACGTCCACCAGCGAGAACCACCGAGCACCACCGTACACCCCTCCCCCAAGTTCCCCATAATGCCTATTTCCCACTTTAGTAAACTTTTTGTACGTGACTTCTTAGTTGCCTGTATATATCTCGCATCCTAGTTTGCTTAATTATTTTTGTAATCGGTGCATGCGACCTGCTGACTTTAATTAAAAACACGAACACCGACAACAAAAATAGACCATAAGTTGGAAAGTGCACGAACATGGAGATACCCTCCTTAAAATTGCACTGAGAGACAGAAGAGCAGATGAACCAACATACAAACGCAAATCAGATATGATCAGTAAGTTAAGATGAAGGGAAATTGTTGGGTGTAGGCAGGACACATCGCTCGAAACAAGGACGGCTGATGAACAAGATTAGTGACGCCCGAGAGGGCAACCACATTTGATGTAGAGTTGTGAGGTCAATTCATGAGCAAGAGTTGGCTAGTCACACAGCAGGACCAGTGAAGGATGGTGATTTTGTGACAAATGGCTGATGTTGATGATGACACGGGTTAAGTGGGAACCTCACTCACATCTAGCTCTGTCTCCTCCTCCGGGAGGCCAAGCAGTCCACCCTTCATCTCCTCCTCTTCATTCTTCTCCTCCCCCTTGCCCGTGGCACCACCGGGCAAGGTCTGAGGGCGCTCGCGCAGCGTGTAGGTGCGTGTGGAGGCACCGAAGGTGAGAGTGGTGTCCACGGGAACCTGCTGTGGCTTGTGAGGCTCTAGACGGATCTGGCCCAGGAACGAGCCATGTGCTGCCACAGTGACGAGGTACACGAGCGTTATCTGTTCAATAGGCACCCTATATGTTTAACGTTTCTTAGATAAAATTGTACTAGAATCAATCTAAAAATAACATGTAAAAGCCGACTTACACAACAGGCATTTTATTATTTAATGCCATATTTTCTTTATCACGTGACAGGTGTTTGCTATGAGTTATATTTGCTTCATTTGTGTAATCTATATTGGTTTGCTTTGGTAATTTTGGTGACAGGTCATTCTTGAAAATAAGACTATCCTGGTCTCTTGCGATCTCACCTGGTTCAACAAAAATAAACTTGAACTTTGCCAGACAATGCGTAATTGATCACATCATTTCCATATTATACGCTGTCGGTTATCAGCTCGACAGTGTACCCAGGATAACGGAATTCACTATATTTCCATGTGTATCACAGCATGCAACAAACAACTCACTGCTATTGAGGTCGATGATAAAAACCCTCTTGAGGTGTTTGTGGTAGACGAGGGCAGCATGGACACGTGAGCATGATTGGTGGTCAATGGGGAAATCGCACAGGTCTTGATTCCGTCCAAACAGGTAATATTTCTTCTCATCAATTATCAGTTTCTAAACATGACAAGATCGACATTCAATATTAACACTCAAATATTATCCTCGACAACCTCCCCAAATCTTTTGACCTCTAAATTCCATGACACAAAATGTCAGATATATGATCCACACCCCCATGCAACATTACCATATTACTCCGATCCCTCAATTAACTCCAAATAAGTCACAGATTCACTTCAATATTGCCTATCATCTCACTTTAATCTCCCCCCACAAACTCTCAATTCCAGCTTTTGTTGAAGCCAAATATCAACCTTCTTTCAGGGAAAGTTTACTCTCCATAATCTCGAATTCCCTTCCCTATGCCATATATTCTGTTAACTTCTGTTCAAGTCCAGGCTGAAGACCATCCACTGCCTTCCGATTTGGTTGCATTTAGATGCTATATAAATCCAAATTGTATCACAAAATAGTCATACACAGATTCATCTATAGATAAGAAAGGAAACAAAGAAAATGTACAGGTTAATCTTCTTGGTTCTTTTGGTAAAGTCACGTAGAAGGGAATAAAATAAAAATAAAACATAATAAAATAACTCTCACGACGTTTCGGCCACAACGCAAGCAGCCGTCCTCAGGTGAAGAATGAAACACCACCAAGCTTGGAGCGTATATTAATGCTACCCCCATCCCCTCCCTTTGATGCTGCTAATCCTGCATAATGCATGGGCATAATATGACTTTGAAAACCCCCCGCCCACCTCCTACGCATTTCCCATAAATATGATAAATTCATCTTGATATGCAAATTCTTTTGTCAAGGCGCTCTTCTTCCCCCCCTCCAACCCAGCTTAAATATACGCTCCAAGCTTGGTGGTGTTTCATTCTTCACCTGAGGACGGCTGCTTGCGTTGTGGCCGAAACGTCGTGAGAATTATTTTATTATGTTTTATTTTTATTATTTTATTACTTCCCTTCTACGTGACTTTACCGAAAGAACCAAGAAGATGAATCCCTGCAGTCACAAAAAAGCTTTAAATCGAAATGTACAGGTTAAATTATTGATGACAATGTGAGCATTAAAAACTTCATATGCCAAATGAAATCTGAAAAAATACTGTGAAAAAATATATCACCCCTATGAATTCTAGACAATCACCTTAACATTGACATTCAACCGTCATTCATTCTTCAGTGCATGTGTACGCAATAGATTACTGAGAATTTGAAACCCCTTGTCACGTCAATTATAGAATATTTACAATGGTCAAAATTAGTGTGGGAACAATTCAATTTGGTAAAGGGCAGGAGGAAGCAGAATGCATTCACAGAGCGCGTGATATGCAGCTGTTAACAGCAACACAACGACAACCATCGCACCTCAATCATTTTGTCGCCTTTAATCACATCGAGATGCAGCCCGGGTGGCGGCTTTCCAGCCCTGTGGGGAAGACACAAGGTTGAGTGTATGCGCAATATTTTACCACAACATAAGGGCAATTACTTCAACAAATACAGCGGTCAAATGTATTTTAGCATCTCAACGAGTCTCCCTACTTTTTCGATTTAAAGCTTTCGTGACTGCAGAGATTCATCTTCTTGGTTCTTTCGGTAAAAAACAAGCGTGGGGCTGCGCGTTGTGAATGTAAATCTTACCCACTATTAACTTTCAACAAAAGTGGCGCCCAATTTATTGACTCGAAAGAATATGATGGGCCGAGTCGTAAACTACAGATAGATTTAACTGTTTAACACCAATGACCGCTTTAATGAGGAAACATCGGTAACGTGTGCAATGCAATGCACACACACGCAGGCACTGAGAGGAGCACATGGTTCACCTTGCGAATCTTTCATGCAGGGAGAATTCCTCATGCTGAGCACTTGCTGCACTTTAACGACAACACCTTCCAGGCTGGCAACTTCCACCACCTCCCACAATGTACTGTATACATACACCACCCCTACCACGCCGTTAAGTATAGGGCTATACACATCACACGTTACCGAAGGTCAGTCGGCAATGGCTCGATCTTTCCCGATGGTAGATAAAACAAGTACACTACTGTACTACCTTTGATTACAACAGTCGTCCTATGGAGGCTGGTCTCCGCCATATGAACGTGGAATTTAATCAGTGCGCTGCAGAGTCCAAACCTTGCGAGACAAATTCCACATTCTTATCACGACATTTGCGTTGCGATCGAAACGTCGTGATCTATTATTTTGTCTACCTACGTGACTTTACCGAAAGAACCAGAGTATGGATTCCTGCAGCCACGAAAGCTTCAAATCAACACGGCGCAGCCCTGCAATTGCTTGCTCAAGCTACTGCTGGCGGAAGGCTATCCACTAGAGCCCATTGAAATGTATCTTGGCCTACTCCTCCGCACCGGCCCTGCGTGCCGCGTGTGGCACCATGCACCCCACTACGAGCGTGGCCGTAGTGGGGTGCATGGTGCGTGGCCGGCGCTCCCCTCCCATGCGGCAGCGCTGAGCCAGAGGAGGAAATTACACATTCCCATGACAGGGCCCAGTTCATCCTCAGGATGCCCACTCTGAAAATGCACGGCACACGCTCACTTGAGCGCGTTCCTGTCCATTGCGCAAATTGAGTAAAGCTATACATGTACACAGTCTATAAACAACCACGAATACTCGCTCATTTAAGTGTTCGAGCATGCATGGCCCGCGCCCCGAGGCTTCATCTAGGCGAGGTGGCGGGTGCCCGAAGCGAAGCCAACGGGCGAGAAGCGCCGGGGACCGCGGGAGCCTCGCGGCTCCTCGGGGGCCGAGGCCGAGTGCAGCCCGCGGGGCCCGGGGAGGGGGGTCGCGATGGCGCAGTCGCCTCACCAGGACGGGCACTCGAAGAGAGACTTGATGATCGCATCCCCACTGCTCGACGCGGCCATCTTCCACTTCACTCCGCCCCTTTTCCGTTCCGCCCACTTTCACCTTCACCACGCCCACTTACACCACCCACTCACTCACTCACAGACAACCACCCACACATTCACTCCACCCACTCACACAGACACCCACAACCACCCACTCACACAGACACCCACAACCACCCACACTCACAGAGACAGCCACACACTCACTCCACCCACACAGACACCCACAACCACCCACACACTCACTCTACCCACTCCACCCACACAGACACCCACAACCACCCACACACTCACTCCACCCACTCACCCACACAGACACCCACAACCACTCACACACTCACTCCACCCACACACACACTCCACCCACCCACACACTCACTTCACCCACACACACAGAGACACCCACACACTCCACCCACACAGACACTCACAACCACCCACACACTCACTCCACCCACACAGACACCCACAACCACCCACACACTCACTCCACCCACTCACCCACACAGACACCCACAACCACCCACACACTCACTCCACCCACTCACCCACACAGACACCCACAACCACCCACACACTCACTCCACCCACACACACACTCCACCCACCCACACACTCAATTCACCCACACACACAGAGACACCCACACACTCCACCCACACAGACACCCACAACCACCCACACACTCACTCCACCCACACACTCACACAGACACCCACAACCATCCACACACTCACTCCACTCACACAGACAAATACAGCCACCCACACACTCACTCCAGCCACACACTCACACAGACACCCACACCACCCACATAACCCTCATACTACCGACTCCACCCACACACACTCACCCACCCACGTCACCACGGAGCCTGTGCCAGGTCAGGTGCACTTTGAGGCCACGTGAAGTGTCGAAGACTCGCTGATATGAGTTCACGGGACAGACGCAGGTGCCATGGGTTGATTGAGATGCATGGCAGATGCGCCAGCTGTGCCCCCTACTGTCAACTTGGTAGATTTTAGTGGTTAAAAATGTAACCTAAGAATATGAATCCTTGCAGTCACGAAAGCTTCAAATCTAGAGTTAAAAATGTAGTCAGGAGTTTTGACTACAAAGTTATACTAGTTTTACTGATATCATAGGGATGATGAGCTGAGTCAGGCTCACCTTACCGTCACACCATAATTGTTGTCCTTGTTGCATAAGCAGTTTATCTAAAATAAAATGTGTTGGAACATTGACAAGATGCATGTAATGCGTGTGTCCTTTTGAAAAAATACATGTTCGACTTGCAAACAGGATGCAGATATGCACTCATACTTTATACTTTTCTTCATCAAATAGGGTATATTCAGTTAGACGCGTATTAAAATAAGAGCACGAATTTAACCACAGTGCACTATACCAGTAGTGGCTGTGATAGAGAACACTATAAGTTACTCAACCGATGAGAATACATTTTATATTTGTAAAAAAAGCTATTTCGTTTTCATTCGTAATGGAAGCCCAGTAAATGAGAATACGCTTTTCTCTCAGGGCGATCCTGTTTTGGAATTTTTTGCCAATTCCTCTTCGAGAAACGTTTTGAGGCAATGATCACGATTTGTTTTTGATCAAGCGCCCTTTACTCCGGGGCATCTTAGAGCTATTTATACAACGCGACACTACAATGAGTACATGTTCATCCCAAACAAACGAAAGGGCACTCAGCCTCATTTCGGGCACAAGGTGACTCTAGACCAGTGGGTAGTCGTCTGCTCTGTGGGGGCGCTGATTTCTGCCACGTGTAATCGCAATTGAGTAATTTGCAGGTAAACATTTGAATTTTCTGAGTGTTGGACCATGACGCCGGTACACAGTGGCCTACTCGTTTCGAATGACGTCGCAGGATCTTTAACGTCCACTGCGAAGCAGACGGTGCACGGTATTCTACAATTAATAAATCATGGCTATTTGGTGTGCAGGGAGAAAAACATTGCCTTGTCCTGCGAGCAACATGACCCAGAGTCGATACAATGTGAGTTCAAATGCTGGCCGGCGTCCTTTGCCTTAATACGAGCGCCACCTCCTGAGGCTTAATCCCCTGAAGGAAAGCGACCAGTTATGGTATCATGGGAGAATGGTCCTTGGCATAAAAATGCGAAATTTCCACCACTCGCCTGAGGATCACCAATGAAGATAATTACCACCCAATGCTCGGCCACGGCTGTCGATTTTGCGGCCCCCGCTCGCCTGCGCACCCAATGGCCTGTGCGGCGCCGTGAGGATTAATGAACTGTCGCACAGCGGACTCTTATGTAAATGTAATCTGAGAATGGGCCCCATGCGGCTAAAATAATGACCGCATCACTAATTTCATCATCCGAACGGTCACACTTCATTACATGACATAGAAACGTATGTGGATAAATACGAGTATGCAAACTGCAGCGTCGGCGTTCGATTGCCCTCCTGGCTTTCTTCTTGTGAATAGCAAAAGTAAAAAGCCAAAAAAGAGAAAAGTGGGCTGTGCGAAGAAGCACTATAGCTGGGCACTATGGTTAGAGTCGGGGTTAGAATTCTTGCAGAAAACTGTGGAGTGTGCATGTTCGGGCCAGGTGGCTCAACTGTGGAGTGAGCAGCTCGCAATCACAGGTTGCAGGTTAATCTTGCTTCAAGGTTGACTCAGCCCACCATCCTCTCAAGGTCGATTATGGGGAAGTCAACAGTGGTTGTCTTATGAATAGACTCGCCTCCACCATAGAAACGTGAACTTTTCACCGCTGGCTCAGGAATATCAACAGAGGATGAGCACGGCCTCAATGCGCATTTGAGCAGCAAATCGCTGCATTTGAAAGCCACCATCTGGTAATGATCCCACAATTGTTTTGGTCATTTGTAATCTGCGGCATAACGTGTATGTATGAGAGTTACCGATCGTATCTACTCGACTGTTGAACAGTGGCTCAAAACTCTAAAGCACTCTAATCATACATTTCAAGCGCCCCTCACAGCTTGTGACCCTCTATCGCCCATCCCTATTGGCCACGCCTGATAGGGTCTCTTTATGGGCTGAGAAAATATGGTTTGGTGAAGATGAATATCCTTACGTATCCTCCAGGACATACACACTCAGCATCACTCATCTTGCCCGCTTGGATGCTCACATTCAGATACATCGTATAAGACAACAGCACACATCGCTCGCTCAATTTGCATCACTCATCATCTCACCAAACTACTCAGTCAAAGTCAAAGATCCGCATTTATCTGTAGAGACTGTTGAGGCCTGTGCAGTTAGTAACCGCCTATTAAGGCTGGTGCATCACACAATAAGTCACTTTGAAAACACATTACGTCCTTAATTCTAGATTTGAAGCTTTCGTGACTGCAAAAGTCAAAAGTGATGATGGGTACAAACTGAGTAATCATTGGAAAGATGTTATTAACCATGTGTAATAAAAGACTCCGTCAGGCACTGCTGGTCTCCGTTGGTCTTTTATTGGGTTCTTTCTCCGCACCCTGCTGGTCCTGTCCGCGGACCAGCGTCGTCTCGCGCGCGCCCCGCACGCGCTCCCTTGTCAGCTCCTCTACTCTTCCTCACACCCCGCTGGTCCTGACAAGGGACCAGCGTCTCCTCGCACGCGCCCACGCACGCTCCTCCGTTAGCTCCTCCACTCCCGCACTCCGCACACCGCTGGCCGACGGCATGCTGAAGGTCCTTCGGCAACGTGGCCGATGGCGCGGATCTCCTCTCACCACCCAACGTGGCTCAGCCTCTTAACTCCTGCAACTCCCCTGATCTTTTCCGGGCTCCCACTTATATCCTCTACCCCACGTGACCCTGACTCCTCCCCTTCCGGATCGTCAGATCCGGCCTTCCCATACTGCCCTGCTGGCTCCACCCCCATTCACCTCGCTTCCCATTGGAGCTGAGGTGAACGGCGGCCCCTCCCACACACCCCCATACCGGGCTCTGCCCTCCAATACCCCGGGCCATGTGATTGGGCCAGAGCCCAGCAGCAAACCCCATTTACGCTCGCATTACACATGTAAAAAATATTTAACTACACATATTTGTACCATCTTATTTGACAGGTACTATTATACTTAACCGAGTGTTGACATCCCCAGCGTTTAACAGTACTGCTTTCTTTTATGTTTATTATCAGCTAACACCGGCCACAACCCCGAGTCGATGTGCACCATTGTCCTCTTTTAGCCCCCCCCCCCCCCCCACTGTTCCATTCCCTGGCTACCACATTCAGATAAGCCCCTCCCCCCCTCCCCCTTAACTTGTATTTAAGAGCTTGTCTGTTGGATTTTTCCTCACTTGATACAGTAAATTTAGCTATGACGGTCCCATCTGATGACGGAGACTTGTGTTGCCTCCGAAACGTCGTGATTTGTTATTTTATTTCTATTACTATTTCTATTATTTGTATTATTTTACCTACGTGACTTTACCGAAAAAACCTAAGAGTACATTACGTCCTTGCCAATGGGATGTTCCATCTCAAGGAATTATCCAGGTGAAATATTTTACGTAAATAAAGTTAATTAAACTAGGTGCACATTACTAAGCCTTGAGCTGTTTTTTGAGTTCAACATTTGCTGTTTCCTCAAGCGTACATGGTACCATCCAAACACCCTCACAAACGCACACCTTGATATGCCTCTACTCTGCTCCAATTAGATTGCCAAGTTCATAGCAAGTTCATAGATCAAGGTCAAGGAGAATATTACATTGGCGGTGGCAGCTCCATCGTGCAAGGAATTAAAAAAAATGTATGGGCCGAATATTTTGTAGATCAAACAGAACAGTGAAGGCAGAGAAATTAAGGTGCATGGGAAGACGGTAGGTAGGCGATATTTGGGGTTTGAATTCACGTGAATTTACAGACAGACTCATTAATATATTTAAATATTTACGTCCCCCTTGAAAATAATGTTGGTCGCAATAAGCTCTCACCTGGTTGGAGGCTGTGGGGTGAGTGGTGGTTGGGGGTTGTGGGGTGAGTGGTGGTTGGAGGCTGTGGGGTGAGTGGAGGTTGGAGGTTGTGGGGTGAGTGGTGGTTGGAGGTTGTGGGGTGAGTGGTGGTTGGGGGTTGTGGGGTGAGTGGTGGTTGGAGGCTGTGGGGTGAGTGGTGGTTGGAGGCTGTGGGGTGAGTGGAGGTTGGAAGTTGTGGGGTGAGTGGTGGTTGGGGGTTGTGGGGTGAGTGGTGTTTGGAGGCTGTGGGGTGAGTGGTGGTTGGAGGTTGTGGGGTGAGTGGTGGTTGGAGGCTGTGGGGTGAGTGGTGGTTGGAGGTTGTGGGGTGAGTGGTGGTTGGAGGCTGTGGGGTGAGTGGTGGTTGGGGGTTGTGGGGTGAGTGGTGTTTGGAGGCTGTGGGGTGAGTGGTGGTTGGAGGTTGTGGGGTGAGTGGTGGTTGGAGGCTGTGGGGTGAGTGGTGGTTGGAGGCTGTGGGGTGAGTGGTGGTTGGAGGTTGTGGGGTGAGTGGTGTTTGGAGGCTGTGGGTGAGTGGTGGTTGGGGGTTGTGGGGTGAGTGGTGGTTGGAGGTTGTGGGGTGAGTGGTGGTTGGAGGTTGTGGGGTGAGTGGTGTTTGGAGGCTGTGGGTGAGTGGTGGTTGGGGGTTGTGGGGTGAGTGGTGGTTGGAGGTTGTGGGGTGAGTGGTGGTTGGAGGTTGTGGGGTGAGTGGTGTTTGGAGGCTGTGGGGTGAGTGGTGGTTGGAGGTTGTGGGGTGAGTGGTGGTTGGAGGTTGTGGGGTGAGTGGTGTTTGGAGGCTGTGGGTGAGTGGTGGTTGGGGGTTGTGGGGTGAGTGGTGGTTGGAGGTTGTGGGGTGAGTGGTGGTTGGAGGTTGTGGGGTGAGTGGTGGTTGGAGGTTGTGGGGTGAGTGGTGGTTGGAGGTTGTGGGGTGAGTGGTGGTTGGAGGTTGTGGGGTGAGGTAGCAGAGAGGACAGAGTTGGGAATCAGCTCACGCTGTTTAATGTATTCACTCGTGGAAGATTGCATTACAGAGTCATTAAGTACTCATTTGGGTGCAATGTTAGATTACGCAACAACAAGTTACGTGTGGATATTCATTCTTAATTACTCCCTGCATAGATCTCGCTGTTCATTACACACAGTTTCATTATAAATCAGCAAATGATCACACAGACACACATTGACAAATATCCCGAACTTAGCCGACATAGACCGTTTCGGCAAGGGCTGTTCGTGGGCACCAATTAGGGTCAGAATTGTGCATCGAGGGGGTGATGAGGCTAGTACCACTCCCGGCCGCTTTTGTATCCCCCATACTGATGCTTTCACACCTCACCAGGTACTCATTTTAATAATGAGATAGACACACGCTGCAGATAATACACACAGACATGCACAAACTCTAACACTTTCCAATGCATACTCTCAAACATATTCACTCTCAAATGTACAGACACCTACACTCACTTATAAATAAACAAAGACAAAGTTGCCCGTATAGACTGCCCAGACTGTTACATCAAGTGCCATTAGCGAGCACCTATGAAAGCCAGCACGGGACATGACGGGGTGGGGTGGCCAGCACTATGCCCGGCCGCCTTTGTCTCCCTAGTGGCAGTGTGTACACATCACCCCAGGTACTCATTTGGGGAGGGCCAGGATCAGGTCAGATAACCGTCACTAGCGCTGGTTGTGAGTGGGAATCAAACTCAGGTCGCTTGGTTCATAGCGCAATCCGCTAACCCCTGGGCCACCACTACCCCCACCCCCCTTACACACACATGCATATACATACTAAGACTCACACACTCGCCAAATACATATAGATTACGTAGCCATTGCGTTGCGCTTCGCTGAGGCTATAACCGAGAGGATGAATCACCACGCACCGCGTGCACGGGGAACGCGAGGATTAGAGGCTCTAAGCCTTAGAGGCTCTAAGCCTGCTGCATCCACGTCCTGCCAATTCACACGCTCGGAGAGACGCAGCGCGAACACCGCGTGAGCCCACACACCGCCCTTCCGTAACCGCCGCACGCTGTCGCTTTCAAAGAGCAGGTGTGTTTATCCACACTCTACCCCACCACACGTAGGGCTGATTTAAAAATGCCAACGGGAGTCAAATCTGGAAATGACGAGAAAAACATCATCATCATAACATAATAATACATTTCGATTTAAAACTTTCGTGACTGCAGGGATTCATCTTCTTGGTTCTTTCGGTAAAGTCACGTTGAATGGAAATAATAAAATAATAAAAAGAAAACGTCGTGAGAATTATTTTATTATGTTTTATTTTTATTATTTTATTATGTTTTATTCTTATTGTTTTATTATTTCCATTCAACGTGACTTTACCGAAAGAACCAAGAAAACATAATAATAGTGCAGGCTGCAACACCAAGGGTTTCACACACGTCACAAACACGTGCAAAGAGCCCACAGCAGCCGATGTGCAGATGTCGTGGCGAGCAGATCTCCACATTGGCATTTCACATTGGTAGATATTTCTATCATACACAGAAATATAATATAATCGATCACACCGATGCCAATGACACTCAATAATACCCTTCCCTAAACTCCACACAAGGCTCACTCAACCTCGCAAATTGTGCACTGGTCTTGGCACAAATCAACTTCTTTTGAATCCAAAAAAATCCGTTGTCCTTTGTATTGGAGTCAGGCACCGGCTCACCACTCCCCAAGATGTACTCATCTTTGGCTCCACCACCAATCCCTCAATTCACTTGTAAATCCTTGGAATCACTTTACATTCTCACTTGACAACCATATTCTCAACACAATAAGGGAATGCAATGGCCATCTCAGGGCCATATGGTCCATCCGCTTCATGTTGACTGCTGCTACAAGCAAACACTCTGGCTTATATAGCATTTTCTGCACTAACCTTGATTATTGCAATGCCATCCTAACTCGGACGACTGAAAAACACCTCAACAAACAAGCAATGTGCCACGCGCCGTCCTGCGCATCAGACGCGGTCACGTGGCTTTTATGGCTTTGCTAAAAACGTTGCACTGGCTTCCCATCAAATCAGGGATAGAGTACAGAATCGATGTCCCATGTCGCCGAGCTCTCCAGGTCTCCCACCATACCTCTCCACTCTTCTCGTTGTGCCCAGAACCAAGACGCCCGGGCTGAGTGGAGTTTCTCCGTAGCTGCACTGACCAACTGGAACGCTCCCCCTATGCAGATACGGAGCATTCAAGTACCAACCATATTCAAGCAACAGGTCAAGGCTCACATGTTCAGGCCCTCACCTGTTCAGGCTGGAATAAGAGGGACTTTCCATAATAAAAGTGTTTTTGGGTTGTCACGTAAACCAAACATGCCAATTCGCCACTAGTACAGCACTAACCGGTGTGTTGGAAAGCCGAGCAACAACATTTACAATCTGAGTACGACGTTTCTCCAACTAGCTTCATCAGGCGATAGGCAGATTTGTGAAGTCCACCTGTTTCATTCCTTAAATGGAGGCGTAGATGTGGTGACCACACTTCTGTGCTCTTGCGCAAAGTAGGTGGGGGGGATTAATAAGGCAACCGTACATTATGCATGCGCATTATGCAAGCACTTTGATCTTGTCCTTCCTGTTCATCCATTGTGCATTGTGTGTATTAAAATAGCCGTACCAACGGTAATCCCTATTGAAGTATGGTGGCCTGTCTATACAGGCCACAATGTATTATTTGATTAGCTTCCATGCAGCATTAAGTCAGTAGCTATCCGAACGGCAAAATTTTTTTTATTTCAATTTAGATAGATTCTCTAATTAGTCTTGGCCAGTAGTAGCTGGGTTTGCACAGAACTTCAACATGATCAAAATCAATTGAGTGTCCTTGTTGGCACGCGTGCTCTGCTACTGCTGACAGTTGTATTTGGGAGTATTTAATATTTATTTGGTGTTCTTTTAGTCTCGTGCTGATCATTCATGAGGAACTTTTACCTATGGCTCCACCCCTCGAGAGGACATTGCGTCTGATTCTTGAAGTATTCACACGTGAAAAATCGCATTCATAATTATTATCTTTCTCATCGACCTGTCCATTCCTACCAGTCCTTTACTTTGACAAAAATAGTTAGCTCTACCACTAAGACTACTGTAATAACGTTCAGGAGGACTTGGACGCCGGGGTTGGAGGCACACTTATTTATTCCGTACCAGGTGCAATACAGACCGGGACATACAACACTGGAAGGGGTGTCGGCCCCTTCACCCGTCTAACTGGGGAGGCACACTCTAGGCTACACCTATAGCCTACCTCTCGGTCCTCCACTATCGGGCTAGGGGAGGCTAGCTAGCCCAGCCCTGGCAAGCTGGGTTTACGGCGCCCGGAGTCCCCAGACCAGCTCTGACAAGAGCACCGGCTCTGGCTCTCAGGGCCACGCCACTGGCTCGGTCCTGGTCGGCCCTGACAAGGGCGGCGATCCAGGGGAGTCCAGGGCTCTATCTAACAGATCTTCCTTCTTCACTGGTTAAGCTTCATACATTCTGCCTCGAGCCCTCCGGCTCACCCCCTTATATACCAACTTCCCCGCTGAGGGGTGGGGCCCCGGGGGATCCCAGCTCCGAGTCAGCCCCCCAGGCTGCCCGGTGCGGACGTCGCTGTGAGCACCTCCCCGCGCACAGACATAGCCACGCCCACTGTGTTTGTTTACCGTCTGATACAACTGTATAACAGCCACTCCGTAACACCCCTACACTACCACCATTACCATTATTACCACCACCACCACCAAAACAACCACCTATCATTACCATCACTACACCTGCCACTATAACACAGCCACATGAACTAATACCACACACCACCACCGACATTACCAATACCACCACCATCAACATCACTACACCTAACAACAACTGCTTTCACCATGAGCTGTTATAATCGCTTAATATTCTTAATCGGCCTCTCTGGTTATCTGCCTCGACTGCGATACACCCTGTCTTGTAACATTCCCAGATTCAATTTTAAAATATGTATTCATTGATTGGGACTTGCATAATTCGTGATGTGTTGTGCTGTGTACTGGGTGCTATCGATTCATGTTTCCAAAGTGAGAGACACGTACTGTGCATGTGTAGTGTAGTAGCGACAGCTGGTGACCAGAAACGATAATTGCGGTGATCAAAGAGCACAACACGCCAGTGAGCGACAGGATAACGGACGTGTCGGCAGAATGGAGGAACTGGGGCAAGGGTCATTGAGGGGCCCATTTGGGAGACCCTGGAACCTGCTCGTGGGTTGGAGAAGGGAGGCGTGGCCAGGGCGGAGCCAGGCCACGGAGGATAAAAGGGGCCGAGAGTGGGAGCTCGAGGCTGCCGGTTTGGGATTAGATCGTCTCGTCGGTGCTTTCGTCTCGTCGACATTGCGCTGCTGGACAGCCTGAGACAGCCTGTCAGCTGTCTTAGTCAGCGCCGCCGATGCTCCAGAGTGTGTGCAAGGCGAGATCGTGTGTCTCAATAAAAGAAGGTGCCTCTACAAATATCGTTTCCGAAGCCACTGCACTACACACGAACAGGCCTCATGTCAAACCACTGCTGGATGAGGGATTACTTTTCCATACTGCACCACTCTTCTGCTCAGTGAGGTTGATGATTTCGGGAAGCACACATGGGGGCGTATAGAAGTACATTACAACATTTGGACTCATGCACTACCCTCTGTAGCCCCTCAGCCTCCGATTGGCCCAGTTGGCTACATACGGTGGGAAATAAGTTCATACAATACCCGTTTTATGTATGGCTCAATACCGCGTCATCTTCGGAGATGTTACCGTGCGTAGGGCTAGCAAGTTAGAGAAGTTAATTGAGATGAATGCCTGTAGAAAGAGGCACCCCGGGGAATCGAAGAAGTGCGTCTTGCCGCGAGGGGTAATTAACTATTGAGAGTGGAGGTGACGAATCACAGTGGAGGCTTCGCGTAGCCGCGGTGTTCCCAGCGACCCCTCGCGAAAACCTGGTCAGTGAATCTCAATGGGCTGGGCTATCCCCACGTGGTTAATCTGGGACAGCCACGCGTGATGCTGGCTACCTGCGGGCGTTAATAGGGCGAACAGCACTGACGCCATCGGCGTGTAAGGCTACACTACATGTAGGACGGCGGACTGTGGGGATTGCTGCTCGTGTCTGTGTGCATGCATCTACCTGTATGTGTGTGTGACTGGGGAGAGGTAGTTCCATTCCCGCTCATGACCAATAACAGTGGCGCATTAAATTTCGATTTAAAGCTTTCGTGACTGCAAGGATTCATCTTCTTGGTTCATTCGGTAAAGTCACGTAGAAGGGAAATTATAACATTAAAAAACATTAAAATAAAATTTTCACGACGTTTCGGCCACAAGGCAAGCAGCGGTCCTCAGGTGAAGAACAGATCTGTTGGAAAGACAGCGTTCGCCCAAGACAGCGTATTTCCGACAGCCCTGTTCTTCACCTGAGGACGGCTGCTTGCGTTGTGGCCGATACGTCGTGAGAATTTTATTATGTTTTAATTTTATTATTTTATTATTACCCTTTAACGTGACTTTACCGAAAGAACCATAAAGAGTGGCGCATTATTTAACCGGTCCTGGGCCTCCCCTAGGTCGACTCGGACTAAAATGAGTACCACACACACACCAACACCACACACCATACACCAACACTACACACACCACACACCAACACCACACACACACCACACACCAACACCACACACACACCACACACCGACACCACACACCACACCCCAACACTACACACACCACACCCCAACACCACACACACCACACACCAACACCACACACACCACACACACACCAACACCACACACACCACACACACACCACACACCACACACACCACACACACACCACACACACACCACACACACCACACACACACCAACACCACACACACCAACACCACACACACCACACCACACACACCAACACCACACACACACCACACACACCCCAACACTACACACACCACACACCAACACCACACACACCACACACCAACACCACACACACCACACACACACCACACACACCACACACACACACCACACACACACCGCACACACACCACACACACCACACACACACCCCAACACTACACACACCACACACCAACACCACACACACCAACACCACACACACCACACACACCACACACCAACACCACACACACCACACACACACCACACCACACACACACCACACACACACCACACACACCACACACACACCCCAACACTACACACACCACACACCAACACCACACACACCACACACCACACACACCACACACACACCACACACACCACACACACACCACACACCCCACTCCCACTCGCAATCTGCGCCGCGCCCACGCCACGGGCGCTGTGGGCGCGAGGTGGGAATCGTCGCTCGCTCAGCTCCGCAGCCGCGGGGACGCCGTCATTCACGCCCCACCCAACTCCGATATGTTGTGCGATGCATGCTTTGTTTATCAGATGCTTTGTTTATCAGATGCTTTGTTTATCAGATACCTACTCCAAACCGTCAGTGTTTTCCACCGATTTTACCGGTAGGTCTAAATGCACTTTTTAAAATACAGTATCGTTGTATATAAATACATCCACGTGGTTACAATGTAATCAATGACCGTGGAATTCAAATAAGGAAACCCGTCCGAGAGGGCATCCACCACGGAGATGGAGCGATGAAATCCGCTCGTGATGTGGGTGTATTTATGTTGCACTTATTTCGCACCGTACGTAGCCAACCGCGCTAATCGCAGATGCGGGGCATGGATAACAATCTAAACGCAAAAAGCAGTTCTAAGGAATTTAATTTTGTGAATTTTGAAAATTAGTTTTCACTTGATATTGGCCCAGGACCGTGAGAGGTGGCGGCGCCTTTAGAAACCATATTCTAGCAGTGGATTGACCATGGCTGATTATTGTGTTCCATGTAAATTGAGGAGTGCAGAGTAAGCCCACAGATATGGAATGGATAATGCTCGACCTCTGTTGTACATCGAGTAATGTCGGCAACCTACTTTCTGTGCTACGTCAAAGACTGCACCACAACGTGACTCACCAACACCGCCGTCAAGTTCCATGCGAGACACAAACACAAGACAGCACGCAGAGACCACACGCAGCACGGACGACACCGACCGAGCGAGACAGACACTGGAAGTTCTCGACTCGTGACCCTGAATCGCGCCATGAGCAGCGGTGGAGGGAGAAGTGCGGATGGGTGAGATGCAGAGTGAACCCAGATGACGCCCGATTGGGGACCCTTTGGAAAAGCGTCAACATCCCGGCACATTTTAATAACGGGCAGAGAGGCGTCGTCGTGGTTCGCGCGCTCCTGCGCTTTGAGTCCAAACATCCCGGTTTCGGCTCCCGTAAATGCACAATAACACACATTAGAAATTGAGCCATCTCTGTCTTTCCATCAATTTCAACTTAGCCTAAAATTCTGCTGCGGTCATCAAGTCAACAGAATTTGAGCACAGGGCTTGACCGTTGCTACGCAGAGGGCCTGACTGTTGCTATGCAGAGGGCTTGACCGTTGCTATGCAGAGAGATTGACCGTTGCTACGCAGAGAGCTTGACCGTTGCTACGCACAGGGCCTGACCGTTGCTACGCAGAGGGCCTGACCGTTGCTACGCACAGGGCCTGACCGTTGCTACGCACAGGGCCTGACCGTTGCTACGCAGAGGGCCTGACCGTTGCTACGCAGAGGGCCTGACCGTTGCTACGCACAGGGCCTGACCGTTGCTACGCAGAGAGCTTGACCGTTGCTACGCAGAGGGCCTGACCGTTGCTACGCACAGGGCCTGACCGTTGCTACGCAGAGAGCTTGACCGTTGCTACGCAAAGAGCTTGACCGTTGCTACGCAGAGGGCCTGACCGTTGCTACGCAGAGGGCCTGACCGTTGCTACGCAGAGGGCCTGACCGTTGCTACGCACAGGGCCTGACCGTTGCTACGCAGAGAGCTTGACCGTTGCTACGCAGAGGGCCTGACCGTTGCTACGCAGAGGGCCTGACCGTTGCTACGCAGAGGGCCTGACCGTTGCTACGCAGAGGGCCTGACCGTTGCTACGCACAGGGCCTGACCGTTGCTACGCAGAGAGCCTGACCGTTGCTACCCACAGAGCCTGACCGTTGCTACGCACAGGGCTTGACGTTGCTACGCACAGGGCCTGACCGTTGCTACGCACAGGGCCTGACTGTTGCTACGCAGAGGGCCTGACCGTTGCTACGCAGAGGGCCTGACCGTTGCTACGCACAGGGCTTGACCGTTGCTACGCACAGGGCCTGACCGTTGCTACGCACAGGGCCTGACCGTTGCTACGCAGAGGGCCTGACCGTTGCTACGCAGAGGGCCTGACCGTTGCTACGGACAGGGCTTGACCGTTGCTACGCACAGGGCCTGACCGTTGCTACGCACAGGGCCTGACCGTTGCTACGCAGAGGGCCTGACCGTTGCTACGCAGAGGGCCTGACCGTTGCTACGCAGAGGGCCTGACCGTTGCTACGCACAGGGCCTGACCGTTGCTACGCACAGGGCCTGACCGTTGCTACGCACAGGGCCTGACCGTTGCTACGCAGAGGGCCTGACCGTTGCTACGCACAGGGCCTGACCGTTGCTACGCACAGGGCTTGACCGTTGCTACGCACAGGGCCTGACCGTTGCTACGCACAGGGCCTGACCGTTGCTACGCAGAGGGCCTGACCGTTGCTACGCAGAGGGCCTGACCGTTGCTACGGAGAGGGCCTGACCGTTGCTACGCACAGGGCTTGACCGTTGCTACGCACAGGGCCTGACCGTTGCTACGCACAGGGCCTGACCGTTGCTACGCAGAGGGCCTGACCGTTGCTACGCACAGGGCCTGACCGTTGCTACGCACAGGGCCTGACCGTTGCTACGCACAGGGCCTGACCGTTGCTACGCACAGGGCCTGACCGTTGCTACGCACAGGGCCTGACCGTTGCTACGCAGAGGGCCTGACCGTTGCTACGCACAGGGCCTGACCGTGCGTGCGCGATGCTGACCCCGCCACCCCACGTGCGCTCGCTTCCCTCGTCAAGAGAGGCGACACGGGGGGCGTTCGCGTGTGCATGGCGTCGTGTCACGTACCGGTTAGTGCGCTGCACTACGAACCCCGCAACCCGAGTTTGGTTCTCCCCTAGGTCGATTCAGCCTCAAATTAGTACCTGGTGCGATGTATAAACATCGTCACTGAGGAGACAAAGGCGGTCGGGCGTCGTTCTGGCCACCCACCCCCTCGTGTGTTGCTTTCTGGTCTTCATAGGCGCTCACTAACAGCACATGCCTCAAACTTGTGTGAAGGCTAGACGGGGGATCTTTGTCTTGTATGGTGCTTGCGGTGCGTCTCCTGCAGTAAGGCGTGGTGGCATGCGCGTCGTGACTGCTGCTTCGAGGAGGCGCCGAGGCCACACGCGGCTCGCAAATCACCGCGTTGTCTGCCCTGTGTTTAAATGCACGTGGCTTTGCACGGACAATTACCGTCGGTCCAATTCACTGTCTTGGCATGATTCCTGAGTGGCGGCCAAGGGAAGGCCAAGTGCTCGCAGCAGAATCCGGCATCCACGCACGCCTCGCATGCGTGGAATGTCTCCGGGTTACTCCTGTTTCCTCCCACAAGCCAAACACTGCGTCATGAAATGCACGATTTCAAGTTAAAACAAATCAAAGTGATTTCCTGCTCAAATGAGCCAGTGACGGAAATTCCACATTCCTATGATGGGGGAACTTCTATCCAAAGGACATCCACTGTTGACTTCCCCGCAAAGTGGTCACATATTTTATCATTGGCCACGGAGAGATGATGGGCTTGGGGCAACCTCCAGCCAGGATGTGAACTCGCAGCCTTGCCATTGCGAGCTACTCGCTCTACCGCCGAGCCACGAGGCCGGATGAAACAAAGGGTCCATTGTGATGACTAATCCCTCGCGTCAATGCGGCCCATAATCTCTCAACACCGCCTGAATGATCAAGGTACTTTAGGTTCATTGCTGAATTCTAAGCATTCGCTTGATGATTAACGGGGCATTCTGGAGAGATGACCCTGCAATCCAGGGTGGTAGTGGAGTTGGCGGATCATACAGAGATGAAAGCCGTAAGGCAAGATAACGAGGCAGTTTCCTCTAGAAGGCAGTACAGAAAGTGAGTTTGTGGAAGGATATCAATATATTGTCGTGGTGTTCTCGAGTGTCTGTGGTGGTCCCCTCTGTGGACTGCTATCATTCGATATGAGAAAGCTCCTAGATATTTATCGAAACATCCCAGTCAATACCCTCTTGCTAAATACAGTTACGCATGAATGTCATCCAAGTGGGAACACATATGCGTAACGAACGCGACTCCTTCACGTGATGAACAAACAAGTGGTAACATTTTCCAACGTCACGTTTTAATTCCGTGTTGACACATTTCATGATGTATATACCAACATTCATCACCATATATTCAACCAGACCTCACGTATAGCCTCCATCAATCTCTCAGCTCCACGCACAGACTGCAGGTGAAGATCGTTCGTTTCAGCTGGACCAATCAGCAAGTGGACGATGCCACGAGTGTGGCAGACGCCGGATTGTTACCCCCTCGCACGTGAGGGGTTTCCCTGGGTACTTCAGTGTCTTTCCACATTATAACAAACTCTTAAAATGTACAAAATGGGACCTTTTTGTCAGTATCAAAGTATGAAAAAATAAGCATAGGGTTTATCCTTTCTGGCAATAAAACAGGTGATAAGATGTTCAAATACCAAATAGAAATATTTTGCAAGTAATCAAGTCTGCATGAACCACGCGTACTTGTGGTGGACATGCAAACAAACATGCTCTGGTAATCTCTGCATTGTCTTTGAAGCGGATTGGCCTACACCAGAGACAGCGGCCTTCTTGAGGGCCTCGCCTCACCACCAGGGTCACACCAGAGAACAACGCCAAAAGGCGAGCGGCTGCTTTATTGGCAGTAATGTAAACTCCGTTCTTATTTTTTCTTAAAATGTAATTGGCCAAACATTCAAATACAGGATCTCTTAAAAAAGAGTCTTGAGACTCAGTTAGGCTTTGATGTGTAAATAAATGTCAGGAACAGCATCCAGTTAACACAACCGCCTGGTCCCACCTCGTTCCCGGTGGGCCGAGAGCATTCGTCCAGATGTATCACTGGTACGGAAATCGGGCCTGGGGTGGCAAGCGGATGTTGCCACCATACGGGTTCCAAAAGCACCTATACCAATAGTCGATATTTGTGAGTGATTAACCATTTGAAAACATATCACATACTAACTAACTTTTATTGGCCATGTAAAAAAAAGGTATGAAAACAATTGTCCCATTCAAGTGGAACCAATGTGCCCCCCCCCCCTCCCCAGGGTCACGTGCTGGCGTGTTGGCACGTCCCACTGTGACACCACACTGGGACAAATCACCCTGCTCTCAATCACACACTCACTACCCACCAATTAAACGCGTTTACAGCAAAGCCTTCCGATTGCCATCCAATGTCAAGTTCCACACAATTAACATTTCAATTTAAAATTACAGTACTGAAAAATTGCACGTTTACGTCTTTACAAAGTATACCAAGTGCAGGAACATAGCGACTAATTAACACAAATTGTTGTTGTAGACGGAGACGCGTGACTATCACACTCGCACGCACACATCCCGCGTTTGCGCATCAGGCAAATCTAAATATACTCTTTGCGTTTCACGTGGCCCAGATTCTACACCAGGTGAGCTTAGTCCAGCCCGGTCTACACCAGGTGAGGTTTAATCAGCCCATTCTACACCAGGTGAGGCTAAACCAGCCCGTATACATGGCCCAGATTCTACACCAGGTGAGGCTAAGCCAGCCCAGTCTACACCAGGCGAGGTTTAACCAGCCCATTCTACACCAGGTGAGGCTAAACCATCCCATTCTACACCAGGTGAGGCTAAACCAGCCCGTATACGTGGCCCAGATTCTACACCAGGTGAGGCTAAGCCAGCACCTTCCGACAGCCTAATTTGCGGCCCAGCCTGCTCTCAATGTCAACATCACGGCGAGTGCCCAACTTGAGGATCGTTTTTTAACAAAAGTGATGTCCAAAATGTGGATACCTCATTTCTTCCCAGGAACGTTTTAATAAACTGAGACTGAATCGTGTCAACTCATGGACTGTGGCGAAGCCCTCGCAGAACCGTGAGTCCATGGTGAGTGATGTTTGTGTATAATAATAATAATGTGTGTGTGTGAATAATGATGTGTGTTTGTGTATGTAAAATATAAATGTACTCAGGTCACCAGGTATATTCACACTGCGCTGTATTGTAGACGTGAAATAAGGAAAGAAGAAACAACACAGTCCCTGCTACAACGCGATCAAGACAGAGGCTTTAGGTTTCATTAACTCGCCCTCCAAGGCCCGGTCGAGTTCGTATCTATGACCACATGGAGTGACTGCGTTATGTGTTTTACAGCGAGCGATTCACGTGGGAAACTAATGGAATTGTTCACTTACGCTGTGTATACGATCAGCCGCTCGCCTTATAATTAGAGCCATATCATAAACCGTAGTCTTAGCCCAACCATAAACGTTGCATTTGCCACATTCCAAAGCATAACTCGACTCCATGAATCCGAGGCACAACTTTGCTTGAGCCCAGCAGCGAGCCCTGTATTCATGAACGCCAACACTCACCCTAACTGCGCCCCTAGCCTCCTCCTCTTGACAATCAGTTCCCATTGTATGTATGTACAGTGTGTTGAACTTCTTTCGCACCGCACGTAGCCAACCGTGCTAATCAGAGGGATGAACCCCATGCGTCAATGTACACGCAATGCCAAAGTGCTCGCTCACCAGGTGTGGGTTCGCGCCCCTCCCCTGCTCACCAGTAGCGAGGAGTGCAGGCCAAACGAAAGTGAGATTGTCTTCCCATGTACTTCACCTAACTACCTGAGTTTGATTCCCAGACACGGCTAACACCAGCGACGCATGATATCAGAAGCCATCCTGGTCGCACCCCACTTCACCAAGCCGGATTGACCAGCGTGGTGAAGTATGGTCAAACAAACTTCATAACCGAAAGGTATTGAGAGGCCTTCATCTAGCAGTGGATCGACAAAGGACTGTACAATTATATGGCAACGGTGCAGGCAAGTTGGAGGAAAAGGGAAGCGAATGAGCTTTTAGCTGAGCTCTCCTGCGCTCTTGGGAATGTCAGCTGCTGGGTCGGGTGACATCACTAAATAATGAACACAAGTCCCCGTGCGCCTGTTACTCTACACGGCCAGATGTGAACGCGCCTCACTCGAACACATCAATGCACCAATCTCTCCTGCAGGTTACACTCAGCCGCATGGGACACAGAGTATTTGTGTCTCTCCATCAGTGGCACGTGCCTGCCACCACACGTGCAACAGTAGGCCTGTATGAAGCGAGGTAACGATCCCCCGCTGAAGCCGCACGCTGCTGGAGGCAAGTGCTATGGAAGAGCACCAGTTAAGGCGCTTCGGTGTGGCCAGCGCCACTCGACGGCCGCCTTTGTCTCCCTACGGAACCAAAGTTTACACACCGCGCCGGGTACTCATTGGGTCGACCGATGCTAAGGCTGACCACTGATGTTAGCCGTGGCTGCGAATCAAGCCCTAGACTGCTGGGCTTGTAGGACCTTGCGAACCGCTGCAGCATCGGCTCCATACGTAAATAAAGACAAAGATCCCCCGTATAGCCTTAACAGATTGTTGGTGCAGGTGCTGTTAGCGAGACCTTGTGAAGGCCAGCTCGGCACACGTGGGGGTAGGTGGCCAGCACCATGCTCCACCGTCTTTGTTGATGTCTGCGCACCGCACCAGGTACTCATTTCAGGCCCATTCGACCTGTAATAATGGTATATATATATATGTTCAAAATAGTTATACATGTTTGTATCTGTCTCATATATATCCCAATGTCTTTACCTCCAATAAGCCTCAATACAGGGTTCCAGTGTCAGAATGTGTCCACGCGTGCATGTGCCAGCTGGTGACGCACATGTAACGCGTGCGAATAATGGCAGGAGTTACTCTGCCAAAACACACTGCTATATACTTGGTTCAAACGTGTAAATACTGTGTTTGTGCCTGCGCGTGCATTTGTTTGCGTGTGCCGCTTGCCCTGACCTAGAAAGTCAAATGCTACACGGCGCAGCCTCCGTGCTCCATTGGGCAAGAAGAAGGGATGACGCAGCCACGCCACGGGCAGATCAACGGGGACCAGAGCCTGCGCGAATGTGCGAGGCGACATTCCACCGCCTCCCTCTGCTGAGTAGCGCAACGCGCTCGGCGGAGTAACGCACCATCGGAGCCCTGAAAGCAGCTCCTAGCGACAGCCCCGGCTCAGGCAGAGACCCCGCGGCGGGTGCCACGCGGGCTGCCTGGCCAATACGCCGGGGACTCGGCTCATGTCTGCGCTAACAATTAAAAGCATATTTACACAAAATAAAGCATTTAGATCAAACGTCCATTTTTCCAAGAGCATACACAAGTGCATGGAAGGTAGGCAGCCAGTATAGCAAGTATGTTGCTGATTTGAGGAATGCGTAGGATATATCCTGGCACTCCGGATTATTTACTTATGCGAATACAAATTTCAAAACGGAATAAGTAATGCGTCTAATGCAGGTGCCTCCAGAAATCGAGCCACGAGACTCACGGAGGCTTTGCGAATGAGTTAAGTGAAGCGGTACGGACATATACCCGAGTAAGCAAGCTGCGTTGTCATCAAGAAGCGAATCAGGTTCATGCACAGGCATTTGCATGAGACCATCACCATCATCATGAACCATTGTCTCCCCTCAGTCTCCACCATCCACCATACAATGCCACGATCCATGTTTTTCACAGGTCTCCCTCTGCTCCGGGGCTCCATAATAGTACCGAACAACGTACGACGTCCTAGAGGTGGCGTACGTTCGGTTCAAGAGAAGCCTTGTCGTAGTTCCGAATAAATAAGGGACTTACGACATTGGGAATTCATAGTGACAATCGTAGCGCGCCGGACTTGTGCCAACTTGTAAGAGCATGTTCTGTCGTCCCCTGCCAGAACTCCCCTGCAAGAGGCAAATAAATAAATAAATAAATCTCACTTCGTTGAGTTTCCCTATAGACGCCCTGGCGGGACAAAAATATTTAGATATTCAATGTATATACAGAGGCCATACATTTCTGTCCAGTGTTTGGATAAACACCATCACCGCTCACTAAATCTCTGGCGCAAAACAGCTATAAAAATAGACATTAGCCCTCCTCTTGTGCGTGACTTCAACACGACAGAGGGATTGTCCACCCACACAGTGACCTCCAATCGAGACCCAGAGACAGATACACAAAGACAGATACACAGAGACAGATACACAGAGACATACACAGAGACAGATACACAGAGACAGATACACAGAGACAGATACACAGAGACAGATACACAGAGACAGATACACAGAGACAGATACACAGAGACAGATACACAGAGACAGATACACAGAGACAGATACACAGAGACATACACAGAGACAGATACACAGAGACAGATACACAGAGACAGATACACAGAGACAGATACACAGAGACAGATACACAGAGACAGATACACAGAGACAGATACACAGAGTCACAATTAAAACGCCGAGTGAGAGAGAGACAGAGATGAAGATTTACAGGCACGTAAATATTAGACTTTGTGGCATACAAAGGACCAACGCGCACTGAGAGACGAAGATATACACAAAGACTCACATAGAGACAGAGAGACACAGTGACATGGGGCAGTGATGTTCTTCGTCTCGAGGTTCTCTTCACTAACCACTCACCGCTGCATTTAATCGCTTTCTGAAAAGAAAACTGCAGATGTTAAAGACTCAGCATGGCGATTGTTTCACTAATTGACCAATTAATCGACTCGTTGACTGTCAGCATGCTTCATCGCGCTTCGCTTCCCCCGGGCCGCAGTCCTCGGGAACAGCAGCGCGCAACTTCGTCTTGGTTGAGTCTTCACGTGCGTGGGCCGCTTGCCTATTACATACAACACCCTCCCATAAAACACCCTCTCATACACCACGTGGCTGTGAAGTTGATTGCTACAAACACCAGCTCACCGTGTAAGCGTGGGCGCAATCAGGCAAGACCAGAATTCTCTCTCTTAATGTAAACATTGCTAGCTGTGCGAGACGTGGGACGTGCAATAAAAAGTTAAATGCGGCCCCCAAATATCCAACTAATCCTTCCGTGTCTATGCTGTCCCAAATGAATTATGGGGCTCACAGAAGATGCGTATCTGAGTCGTGAGCAGCATCCCTAATCCGTTGGACAGGGAGTCGGCATTGGCTCCTGTTTCCAGGTTGAGGAGGCTCCAACTCCTGTCCTGGTTTTGTAGTCTCGGGCGGACTCGTGGAAGGATAGCACACTTCACCCAGGTCGGCATTGGTAGCCTCCTCAAATCTCATGCCACGATGGGTTTCGGTCTTTATTTAGAGATGCGTCTCGGAAGGGTTGGGGCCATGTGGCGGAGAGGCGGGACGCACAAATTCCTCTTCGACCTCGAAGCTCACGTTGCGGTTCAAGCGCGAGATCATGATGAGCTTCTCCTTGTTGGAGTACTGCCGCTTCATGGGCCGGTAGGAGGAGGGAGACGAGGTGGGGGACGAGGCAGGAGGCGAGGACGCGGCGGAGGAGGCGACTTTCGGCTGCTCCGTGGGCTCCGCACCCGAGCCGACGCGAAGTGGCGGCACCACGTCTTCCTTCTCAACGTCCGCGTCTCCCCCTTCCCCGTAAGGAGACACGTCCGGGACAGATTCAGGTCCATCTGTGGCCGCGGGGGAACGTTCCGTCTGTCCCTGTGCGCCGGAGGCAATGCTAACGTCCACGAGAGACAAGGACCTGGCTCTCTCTCGGTCCCCATCACCGCCTCCGCCCTCCGCCGTCGCGTCGGAGCGATGTGGAGGCGCGACGGCGAGGTCACCGGCGTCGTCGATGACGCAGTTGTTGAGCTTGATGACGGGAAGCGTGAACGCGGTGATGGACGAGGACACGATGGAAGTGGCTCGACACGGAGCTTTGGACGCCTTGCTGGAGAGGCCCTTCTCCTCGCGGGGGCTGCGTGGGCTGCGCGGGCTGCGGGGACAGGTCTCCGAGTGGATGGTGTAGAGTGAGCCAGAGCGGCCGCCGCGGAACGGAGCACCCAGGATGCCCAAGGGGTCTCCGTGGCGGAGGTCGTCGCACAGATCCGCTGAAAACTTTGGGTCGCTGATAGCGCACGGCAGGGTGAGGAGCATGCTGGCCGTGAGCCGCGCCGCGCACTGAGCATCGTAGCAGCGAGCGATTTGGTCGGCGCCCTGTCGTCCCGCGAGGCCGTTGACTTGGCCGCGAGATGGCGCCGTGGCCCCCTTGGCGCCGCGGTGGTTGTGGTGGTGGTGGTGCGTGTCGATGATGGCCGAGTAGATGTCACGCAAGTGGATGACCTTGGTCTCACGGTCGCGGTTTTCGTAGAGGGCCGCGATGCCGCAGATGAAGATGAAGATGCCGATGCCCATGGTGAGCGGCCCCAGCACTTTCATGCGGTACGAGTGCAGCTGCGCGGCCAGAAAGCCCTGCTCGGGGCCAGAGGTGCGGCCTGGGGTCGCGGACGAGGTCACGTTGGGGCCGGGCGCAGCCTCCTCGGTGCCGTTGCGCCACTCGGTCACGGAGGTGGCGTTGCCGGCGGCGGAGGATGAGGTTGAAGAGGAGGAAGCGGTCGATGCGGTCGTGGGGCTGGAGGAGAGGGCACGGGTCGCGCTGCCCTTAGGCCAATAGCCAATGGCGGCCATGGCCACGCCGACCACCAAGATGAGGACCCCGAAGGCGGTGAACACCCCCGAGAAGCTGAGGACGCGCACCTTGCCCTTCACCACCACCACGTCCGGGTCGTACTTTCTCCGCCGGCCACGGCCGCGGCCGCGGCCTCGCAGGTGGCGCTTGGAGCCCCCAGGCTGTGCGGCGCCCCCGCCGCCTCCTCCTCCTCCCTCGCTCCGATTCCGGGAGCTGAATCCGCGGAGCAGTGCCCCGGCCGCGGACATCACCGCGGGGCGAGCCGAGCACCTGGGGAGAGAGCGTGGCGGCTTAGCGCACCGTTCCCCAAACCCGCGGCGCCGCCGCTCTGTGCGGCCCCAACCCTCTCCGTCAGTGCTCGCGTGCGCGCCTCGGTTTAGCCTCGTACTGTTCGGCACAACATCCGACGCTGGGAGCTCCATGGCCCAGCAATAGGTCTGAGAGTGAAGCATACGAACCACGGAACCCTACAAAGTGGCAGCCTTCTCTGTTAAAATACAAATTCAGTCCTTGCACGCTATACGTGCCGGATGGTTGCTAAACATGTTCCAATACACCTAGAATAAGACAAACGGCGGCTGTTGGGAGCGCTCTTATTCTGGACTCGCTTTTCTACGTGGGACTCACGTGGCAATCATGAGGTGTGTGCGGTGCGTAATGATGCAAGGATCGGAACCCAAGGGGAGTCGGGTCACAATTGGTGCGAGGGCTCACGCTTGTGAAACCTGGCCTAGAAGGTGATGTCACCTGTTCTATGGAATTAGTGATCCCCTGTTGTTGTAACAAGGAACGGGGTGAGTAAGGGAGATCATAATAACTGCGGAAGAGCTCTCAACCGGCACCCTAGGGGGATGTGTTCGTTTCTGGGTTTCAACCGATTGTGATTCAGCCGTGTTCTCGAGTGTCGCGAGGGGGCAGTGTCAGCTCTGCCTCGAGCGACGAAGAGAACGGCCACGTTGCATTTTACAATTTGGGTCATGCCATCTCTGCAGATGGCAGCATCTGGGTTCGAGTGGCAAGTGACACGCAGTCTTTGCCGGGCATACACAAGGGCTGTCCCTCGCATGGCCTACTCAACTCGTTCGGCGATGCCAGACTCCGGGGACATTCTCTGACTCAGAGTGGTGCACTGCTCTCTGCATTGAGATGTCTTCATCTCTTGACATGACGCACAACTGTTTGTGGCCCCTGCAATAGGAATGTGGAACTTGCACCACTGCCTCAGGGCTGTCATCAGAGATAAGCACCGCTCCACGCATTATCTTAGTCTAAGTGGCCACATCTTGCGGATGACAATCAATTAAATCGAACCCAGTCCGGGGTTTCGTTGGTGCTTGTGCCAGGCTAGGTGCACCCTGAAGCCATGTAGAGTAACGAATGTTTGAATGCTCACTGGCAGGAAGTCAGTGACCAAACCCATGCATTATGGGTTAGCTGATCATTGAGTGGCAAATGTACCAGTTTGTTGTTTGTGTTTTATACCTGAAGCTCGGTTCATTGTTGTGAGCATCACTCCACTGCTACCCCCACGGACTCGATCCCATCATTGCTCCCGCACCGAGATTTAAAAAAAAAACGTGATGATAAATACACGCAGTTCTAATCATCATTCACCATGGTCTATCCACGGTCAGCTCACAGCCATCGCCTCGACGTTCAAGGGTCTGTGGGCTCTTGTTTTATTCTGGGTTAAAATGTCTGTACCGACCACCGCACGCAATGAGGTCGAGAGGCGGAGAAGGGTCATGTCAGCATCGCGGTATTTGTGCGCGCTATATACCGGACATCGTCATCACTGTTAGAGGGAGAGAAGAGAGGTGGAGTGATGAGAGAGGGACAGTGCCAGAGACAGGCAGAGCAGGGATCGAGAGGAGGGAGACATGGAGAAGAGGGATCGCGAGAGGAAGGCGCGAGAGAAGCGACAGAGTGGAGAGTGGGAGCGCGGAGGGGAGCATAGAAACAGAAGGAGATGGGAGAAGCACACACAGGGGACGTGGAGAGGATGGAAGGAGACGAGGGATACGATGAGTGTTATGAGCGAGATAGGAGAGAGGAAGAGAGGAGAGATGGAGGGAGAGACAGGAGGAGAGACATGGGGAGGAGGGAGCGAGATATTGATCATGATGTGTTGGTTTTTTAAGAGACCTCCCTTCTTTACACATTAAAAAAAGGACCCTTCCAGTGGCAGCTGTCCCTGTGGGCACAAGGCGACTCAACACCAAATCTGCTAATGTGCAATAGTCTACCAGTAGGGGGCGATGATCACTACGTATAGTCCCAATTGAGTAATTCTCTAATTTGGCAAAATTGAACCCGCACGCCGGCACACAATGGGTCTTTGACGTCCGCTGTGCAGCACGCGGCGCGTGGAGTCACTGCGGTGAATGCGCACGGCAGCGTCCGTCAGTGGGCCGCTGGATTCGCACCAACAAGTGGCGAACGCGCTATCCCTACGTAGGGTACGTGTTGAACTTCTTTCGCACCGCACGTAGCCAACCGAGATAATCGGCATTGCCCTGAGAGGGAGAGAGACGGGAAGAGGGACAGGTAGATGAGAGGGAGAGAGAGAGAGGGGCGGGGTGCGATCGAGCCGCGTGCCGCCATGAGGTCCGCGAGGCGCTGAATTGGGCGGCGATCATCAACGCGATGATTTGAGGGCGCTGAGCGTGACGGACCACCGGTTACACGCACACAGCCACGTTCACCTATTAAGGTTGAACGGCACACAAGGGGATCGTGTGGGTGACACCACTCCCGACCGCCTTTGTATCCCTTGTGCTGATGTTTACATACCGCATTAGGTACTCGGGTATAGAGGTATATACAAATACATACAAACAAATACAGATAACCCGCATAGCCAAAATAGACTATTGGGACGAGTACGATACACGAGGGGGTGGGTGGCCAGAACATCGTCTGGCTGCCTTTGTTTCTCTAGTGGCGATATTTTAAAACATCGCACCAGGCAAACATTTGAAGGCTGAGTCGACCTTGAAGAGACCCAGGACCAGTTCATATAATCGTCCCTGGTGTTGGCCGTGAACGGAAATCCAATTCGGGTCGCCGGTTTCGTGATAACCACTGCAGCACTGGTCCCCACTATACAAGACAAAGATCCCCCGTATAGCCTTTACAGACTTTTTGGGCAAGTGCTGTTAACGAGCATCTATGAAAGCCAGAACGGCACACGAGGAAGTGGGTTAACAGCACCACTCCCGGCCGCCTTTGTCTCCCTAGTGGCGATATTTACACACATGTACTCATTTTGATGCTGAGTCGACCTAGAGGAGGTCCAGGACCAGTTCAGATATTCGTCACTGATGCTGACCGTGAGCGGGAGTCGAATTCGGATCGCCAGGTTCGTAGCGCAGCACGTTAACCGCTACACCACCACTCTCCCCCCACACAGACACACACAGGCACACACAGACACACACAGGCGCACACAGGCACACACAGGCACACACAAACACACAGGCACACACAGGCGCACACAGGCGTACACAAACACACACAAACAGCCACAAACAGGCACACACAAACACA
The DNA here is from genome assembly GCF_015708825.2 of Lethenteron reissneri. NCBI lineage: Eukaryota > Metazoa > Chordata > Hyperoartia > Petromyzontiformes > Petromyzontidae > Lethenteron > Lethenteron reissneri. Next base: position 12,871,577 of record NC_083820.1, on the reverse strand, counting down.
CAGACACACACAGCCACAAACAGGCACACACAGGCACACACAAACACACAGGCACACACAGACACACACAGGCACACACAGGCACACACAGGCACGCACAGGCACACACAGGCACACACAAACACACACAGGCACACACAGACACACACAGACACACACAGGCACGCACAGGCACGCACAGACACACAGACACGCACGCACGGACGCACCCACGCACCGATGCGAGGCACCCGTAATGAGCGCACCGAGAGACCACAGCAGCAGCAGCGCAAGGCACAAGCCTCGTCTCCCGCTCCCCGACCGCGGCTCTCCCCTCCCGTGCCGAGCGAACACAAAGCGCATCTCCCAGCCTCGTCACGAGCACCACCTCCTCGAGATATCGCTGCTGTGCTCGCCGCCTATGGGGGCACGCATCATCCAGCAGTGGCATTGGCCGCCACAGCTTCTCCCTCTCGTCTCGTACTCACCAAGCGGACGGTCTCTTCAGCAGAGGCATCCGACCATCGCTGCGGTCGAGACGGGCTCCGGCATCGAGCCCCCTTGTTCTCCGCTCGCGAAATAACGTCGAGAAAATGATCATAAAAATATTCGCGCTTGCAATTGGCCAGTTAATGAATGAGCCAGATGGATAAATACGTGGAGATAATGGGCGTGGGCGCGCGTGGATTGATTCCGTCTCGGATGGCGAAGAGTCGGCGCAGGCGGAGTCGGGCGCGAGATGCTGCTGCCCCACGCCTGATGATGAATCGTGCGCAAGAGAGCCGATGTGCAGAATCTACACACACACTGACAGGCGCGCTCCCACACAGCGAGAGAGAAACACGGGGATGATGCTCCAGCCGGCTATGTCAGCGGCGCTTCGCGGTATTAATCTTCTAAAGGAGTGAGAGGGTTGGGGGAGAGGCAGAGGAGGGAGGAGAAATCTCGCCATAGAGGGGAGAGTCAGTCGTGTCTTCTTTAGACGAACCGCCCTCCCTGCTCAGCTGGATGAATAGGAAGCCGCCGTGGCTATCTCGAGGGAAGAGGAGCAGGAGGAAGAAGATTGGGAAGGAGAGAGCGTGGGAGGAGAGTGGAGGTGAGAGAAGGCGGACGCGCGGATAAGACAATTACCTCTCACCAGCCGTCCCCTGCCTCCATCCACAACTCTCGCTGCTGCTATCCGGAGTCCGGAGCTGTGCCCAGAGCGCGAGGCAGGGGAGTCAGCGAGCCTCTCACAGTCCTGACGACATCATCTCTCTCGCGGCCGCGCTCATTACATTAATTGTATCTCTGCTGCGCGGCCCAACCCCCCACTACTTCCTCCTCATCCGCTTATCCCCCCCCCCCATCGCCGTCTCCCCCCGCCTCTCACTCACCACCCACTGCTACCCCAGCACTCAGCCAACATCACCACCACCATCGCCGCCACCGCCTTCGCCACCACCCACGCACGACCCGGGGCTAAGTGAGAAGATTCGTCCGCTGGACGGAATGACGCGTTTTGTTTGTGCATTTAAATATTCCAGATAATCACGATTAAATGTGCATAATCACAGGCATAATCACATCAGAACCCGACTGCTACACATCATCAGCATTATCAATAATATCGCCCCCTCACTGTCGCAGTTCATAGCCCTCATCGTCATCATCACCTCGCGTAATGTAATTTGGAACGACTGCATCATTGATGGCGCTCGCTCCTCGTGGCACGGCGGGGGAGCCAGCTGCTCGCAATCGGAAGGTTACAAGTTCAATCCTGGACCATCATCTCTCATGGGTCGTTAAAATAGTACCACTTTGTGGGGGACTCGCCCTCACCATAGGAATTTCCACCACTGTCTCAGGGCTGTAAACGGGATTTGAGAACCGACGCCCGGTTGCTCTTTGAGCCGAACATCGCTCCGGCTTTGTGAACGCGGCTGCCACCTGCGCCTCGCGATTTCCCCGGAGGCTTCTCCCTCTCGTGCAGCGCGCGGCTGCCAGGCCCACGGGACTCTTCTCCCGGGGCACGCGAGGGGTCCGAATGCCCCCGACATCTTCATCACACAACACGAGTCCGGCTGATCTCCTGCGCCTCACATGAACATTCAAGCGGCGCTCATCTTCCGTTTACAGCGCTGAGCGAGTGGGGGGCATTCCTCATTCCCATGGTGGGACCGAATATGACAACGTGGCAGTCGTCATTATCAGACGTAATTAAACGTATGACGTGGAAACGTTTCGGGTAATTGTCCTAAATCAGCATCAATGTTTGCAGCACGTAATATCTACATATGAAAATTGACGTCATCATCATCATCACCACCACCATCATCGCCGTCGTCATTATCCGAAGCGCCCATGCCACCACACGTGTTCATCATCCTTGCGAAGGGATCTCGCAGAAGGAAGGAAGCATCGACACAGCGCAGTGGCATCAGCTGCGTGAGCCATGAACCTACTCTCATCACAGTTGTCTCAAAGTGTGACCCATCCTCAAATGAGCAGCGTTCAACCCCGTCGGTGGTAGCGAACCACCGACGGCAATTCCACATTTATGCGGCGGGGGACAGGCCATGCAAACGGAAACCACTTCCCAGGACCTCACCAGGCTGTGCCAATTTGATCGGCACTGGATAGATGATGGCGCGCTCAATACATCACAGAAACGGGAGCTTGTAGAACCATTATTTTAGAATCATTAACAATCATGACGAGTGCGATGAGGCTGCTGTAGGTTTCATTTCCCCGCATTATATTTACTCAGATGTAATTGAGTGCCGCGGAAATGGGGGTTGCTAAAGATCAAGACGGAGGCGCGGCGCGGAGCTGCGAGATCAAACGCCGAGTCACCAGGGCTCATGTCTCGCGGCGTCAGCCACCACACGCTGCGCTGGGAGCCATGAGCTGGCGTGGATGCTCATGACAGAGACGGAATATCATCACCATCATCATCATCACCATCATCATCATCAGCCGTGACCAATCCACTGCTGGATGAGGACCTCCCCCACTCCATCGCCATCTCTCACGATCCCGCGATACAACAATCCACTCAGAAGCTGCACGCGAGCTCATGCCACTGCACCAGGGGCCACCATCACTCGCGCCAAGCCCAAGCCCACTTACTCCTCTTGGCAGTAAATACGATGCCTTGAATCTGGGTATGCTGGAATATGAAAATAATACAAATAATGCATTTAATTTTCCAGAAAATCCTCAGAGTTTTAAGATTATGTAGTAGCAGGGTCCTTCATTGGATGTTTGGCCAATTCCATGAATGAGTGTTTAGCTTGCGGTAATAAATCCGACAACCCGGAGAAAACCCCCTCGCAGTCCAAGCTTAAAACACCTGAGATTCATAGGCAGCGTCCCATCTGAATACTAACCAGGCTAATACCAGCCTAGCTTCCCAAATTTGACGACATCAGGAGCATTTAGGGAGATGTGGTGGTTGTCTGAGGCTGTGATAGTGCTGGTGATGGTGCTGGTGCCGCTGCAGGTGAAACTGGTGTTGATGTTGCTGCTGTTGATGGTCTCGATGGTGCAGGTGATGCTGGTGATGATAGTGATGGCGATGGTAGCGCTGATGCCTGTATTGATGATCGTGTGTAAGGGGTACTGCTTGAGAATGACACATTGATGCACCCTAATCGCGTAATTATTGCGAATGGCTGCGCTCTAAGTGTGGGCCCCTATTGTCGAGTGGCGAGAAACAGGTGATTACTGATCCTCGTGATTGCTGGCATCGCTGCTGCTGCTGCTGAACAACAACGGGGAGGCGTCTCGACAGCGCGTGGCACAGCAAGGCTTCTGTCGAGATTGATTTCATTCCGGTTGCTGAGCACAGGCCGAAAACACAAAGCGGCCGGCAACAAGCAGAACTATTACCGTTTTACTAGGACTGAGCACGGCGATTATAAGGTCTTGGGGAAAGGAGACGCTGAGAGAATGCCAAAATAGAGCAGTGTGAGGGAAAAAGCAGAAATAGTGTTGTGACCTGCAGTGGGGTGGGTGAGTGTGTGAGTAAATGGGTGGGTGAGTGAGTGGGTGAGTGAGTGGGTGGGTGTGTTGCTGTGACCTGCAGTGTGGTGGATAAGATAAAAGCAGTGATCTTCCATTTGCCTTACAGACCAAAGGAACAATTTCTGTTCGTGAGCTCCTATAAACGCCAGTATGGAGCACGAGGTGGTGTGGTCAGTATCAGACCTTTCCGCTTTTGTCTCCCCAGTGCTGATGGTAACACAGTGCATAAAGTAATATTTTAGGCCGAGTCAACCCAAGAGAGGCCGAGTACCAATACGGATATCATTCACCATTGTTGTTAGCCATGGCCTGCAATCGAACTCAGGTTGCTGCGTTGGTAACGTCGTGCGCTAATCACCATACCACGCTTCCCAACCGCCATTCGCCCCCAAGTGGTGGTGCCGCCACTACGGCGCTTGTGCAAGTGTAGTAAGTATATGGAGGCTTGACGACAGGATCGGAGGCACACTTATTTATTACACCAACACAGTTATTACAGGTCACTGGGCTACAGGGATTTCTCGACAGCTAACCCCTCTAACCTATACCAATTCCTCCACTACGGGACTAGGGGAGGCTATCTGTCCCAGCTTGGTTAAGCTGGGATCCCGGCTCCCTGAGTCACCAGACCAGCTTCGTCTGGGCTCTCGGGGCCACGCCACCGGCTTGCCCTGGTCGGCCCTTATAAGGACAGCGAGCCAGGGGAGCTCTGGGGCCTACACTAGCAGGTCTTCCGTCTTCTCTGGTTAAAGCTGAGTCCCGACCTCGAGCCCTCGAGCTCATCACTTTTTATAGGACTCCCCCCGAGGGGGGGCCCGTGGGGGATGCACATTCGGACGTCGGTGCGAGCGCCACCCTTGTGTACGGCCGTAACCCCGCCCCTTGTGTTTGTTGGCCATCCGTGGCCATGCATAATCACACCTCAACATTCGTAACCATGCGCAATTACACCTCTACACAAGGCTAGTTGCACATTGAGGCTACGTGAAGTGTCAAAGACTCACTGGCAGGAGGTTCACGGAACGGACCCAGGTGCCATGGGTTGACAGAGATGATTGGCAGATGCACCGACTGTGCTCCCCACTGTGCCAACTTGCTGCGCTTTAGCGGTCTGCTCATTGTTGTTGGAGGGCGACTGCCTCCAACTGCAAAGTAGCGTCCTTCACGAACCTCCTCCACTGAGGCGATTTGGACACCGCTTGGTACCAGGCATCGTCAAGTCCAATCAGCTCCAAATTATTCTGTATCCCATCAGTCCATCTCCTCTGTAGCCAGTTCCAAGCCCGTTTAGCCCCCTCTATCCGGCCAAACAGAAGTTGCTTGGGCATGCGGGCTACATGACCCAGCCAACGAAGCCTTGCCTGCCGAGGAGCTCACTGATGGTAATGTGTCCAGAGATTTCAAGGATCTGTGAGCTCCTCACACTGTGATCCAGTCTGCAGGTTAAACTAAAGATGGATCGTAGGAAGGCCAGCCTGAATGTTTCAAATCGGTGCAGATGTTCATTTTGAAGGCTCCATGTTTCGCAAGCATAGAGAAGGGAGACCATAACTGAGGCTGAGAAGACCCGGAGCTTCGTATGAAACAATAGACCAGGCAGCTTCGACACAGCAAGACATCTGCTGCCAAACCGGAGCTGGGCATGAGCACACTGCTCAGGAACTCTATCAACTGCCCTATCACTCATGCAGAGTAGAGGGAAGTGAGCATTCAATGACATAAACTACCCAGGCAGGTTTATAAGACCCATCTCTTAGAAGCAAGGTCCATTTTCAGCAGTAGCTCCTCCAACTGCATCTCAGAGTTGGCAGAAAGCACCAGACATGTAAGAGCCATAAGACATAAAGTGAATGTATTGTAAATTGTTGTTTTACCCTTTTATCTGGCAACAAAACTGACACCTTTTTTTTATCAGGAGTCATGTTTGCATTGACCACAATACCTGCGGTCGGAATGCAAACAAAAAACACAACTCTGATAATGTATGCACTGTCCTTGAAATGTATTGGTCCACACCCGAGACAGCTTATTTTCGAGCCTAGTCTCACATGGTGTTGGACCAGATGACGCCAAATGCGCCTGCAGTCATGAAAGCTTCAAATCAAGATTATCTATATGTATAAAAGTCAAAAATTGTTTGTGGGTTTGTGGCAGGGTTTGTGGATTTGTTGGTGAGTTCGCGCGCTTGCGAAGGATTTGGCTCTCCAGCGGTGGGGTCACGCAAAATACAAAGAGGCATGCACCACGCCGTAAGCCCCGCCGTGAGCAAGCGCTGCTCCTTTTTCACATTCGTTAACTTTTAATTAATAAAATTAGCGATTTAGTGCGATTAGTGTGCACTCCCTTTTATTTATTTATTTATTGCGCGTGCATGACTGTACCAACTCACGCGCCTTTGGTGGGGGAGAAGGCCCATACCAAGTCGCAGGCCTTTGGTGGGAGTGAGGGGGACATTCTTTCGGGTTAAAAATGCTATAAAAATACACTAAACGCTCAGGTAAATTCTTCACTGTATGATGTCCCCCCCACCCCGATGCATGCAGTTACTACTATACAGTCGGTAGATGCTACCACTATAGGCTGGAGATATTACTGCAGAGCGACCGGGGAGATCGTGGCTGGAGGGGGGGGGGGGGAGTCAGGGCTAGCAGCCCAGCCCCAGCCTGCCAAGGTGCCACCTTGGCCGGCTGGACAATCTAGGCGAGGCCGGAGGCTCTACTCGGGACTAGGTCTCACCACGCCACTCTGTCAGGTGAGTACTTTGTGCTATAGAGTCGATAAACACTGATATAAAGTCAGCATGTACTACTGTAGTGATAGCAGGTACCGTCAGTCGGTATGCACTGCTGTAATCATAGCAGGTACCACCACAGTCAGTACGCACTGCTGTTAGAGTAGTTTTGAAATTTTTTTTTGGCCCGGGCAACATATAAGCTAGCTTATAATATATGCCAAATATTATTTGGGTCGTTCGGTAAATTCACGTAGATAGGTAAAAAAATAATAAAAATTGGAAGCTATTAAGCTAACCCCCCCCCCCCCTCTTTTCCTGAAGACGACCGCTTGTGTTGCGATTGAAACGCCATCGTTATTTTCTTTTCTTTGAACCTATCTACGTGACTTTCCTGCAGTCACGAAAGCTTTAAGTCAAGATTTAATATATGCCAAAGAGATACAAAACTGTTACCTTAGGCGAATGGAATGCTGAGCCATCGACTCACGGAGGAGGGAGGATTTGGGGAGCACGACTCAGTGGATGCCTCCCATCAAACAAACACAAAGATCCCCCCCCCGTATAACTGTAACGGCACATGTGGGGGGGGGGGGGGGGTTGGCCAGCACAACGCTGGGCCGCCTTTGTATCTCTAGCGAAAATGCTTACACAACGCACTAGGTACTCAGTTGAGGCTGTGAGCGGGGATCGAACTCGCGTCGCTGGTTTCGTAGCACAGCGAGCAAACTGCAACACTACCGCTCCCCAGAGTGTATGCCTCCCGTCATGCACACACACACAGACGCACATATGTGCCAGTGTGAGCTAGACACGTTATTATGGAGGCATGTATCTGTGAAGACACACGCTGCTAGCTGTGATAAGAGATGTCAATTTTACAAACATACAACCTTGACTGGAAAGGGCTGGCGAGCGGAACAGGGCAGGCAGAGGGGACACGCGTTGTGTGCATCCCATCGCCCACAGTTTTTGTCAAAAGACGGTGGAAAAATAAATAGAGCAGCATTGACATAAAGTGTTGAATGCATGAGAGATCCACACAGGAAAACATTCGTGCTGCTCTTGTTTACCCAGAAAAAAATACGTCTGATAGTAGTAGGTTTTTACCCTTTCAACTGGTACAAAACTGACACCTTTATACAAGGCATCATGTTTGCAATAACCACAACACAAGCAGTCAAAATGCACACAAAAAGAAAAAAACTCTGATAATGGTAATGATATGCAGTCCTTGAAGTTGATTGGTCCACACCCGAGACAGCTTTCTCGGGTGTGAAATGACGTCAGCCGCTAATAATTATGAATGGGGGGGGGGTCCATTTGGAGGACGTCACCTTATGATTATTAATGAGGGGGACTGTTCGATGTGTAGGGACGTAACCTGTTCATGATTATTAATGAGGGGGGCTGGTCGACGTGGAGTGACGTCTCGAGCGTTGCACACAGACATTCTTGGCTCATTATAGTAGCTAATAATAATGGCGGGGGGGGGGGGGGGCGTCCATTTGGAGGACGTCACCTGCTCATGAATATTAATGAGGGGTGACTGGTTGGTGGAGTGACGTCACGAGCGTTAAGGACAGCCATTCCTGGGTGATTATAGTATGTATGCTAAAGTAATAAACTACAAAATATTTAGAAGTGAGTCGTTTTCGAGATTTACGATTATACTGTAAATCATATTCTTGGTTCTTTCGGTAAAGTCACGTAGATATAAAACAAAAATCTAAATTAAAAGCAAAAAATCCACGACGTTTCGATCGCAATACAAGCACAAGAATTCCTGCAGTCATGAAAGTTTTTACTGTAAATCAATTTCACGAATCAGCCCCCAAATGTAGTCTCCTATCATGTTCTCGTTATATTGTCCTTGGTAGTGGCGTTCAAAGTCCAGTATATCCTGGTGGAAGTGCTCGCCTTGCTCCTCCGAGTACGCTCCCATGTTCTCCTTGAATTATTCAAGATGAGCATCAAGGATATGGACTTTGAAGGGACATCCTACAGCCCATTGTGCCGTAGTTCTTCACCAGTCTCAACCAGCTCCACATAGTCTTCGACCTTGTGATTGCCCAGGAAGCCACGAACCACTGCGACAAAGCTGTTCCAAGCCGATTTCTCCTTAATAGTGAGCTTCTTTGGGAATTCATTGCACTCCAGGATCTTCTTTATTTGTGGTCCAATGAAGACATTGGCTTTGCCCTTTGCCTCAGACAGCTTAGGGTATAAGTCTTGAAGGTACTTGAAGGCTGCTGACTCCTTATCTACAGCTCTGACAAATTTTTAATAAGGCCCATTTTGATGTGCAGTGGTGGCATCAGCACCTTCGGGGGGTCCACCAGTGGCTCCCACTTGACGTTGTTCCTCCCCACAGAGAGCTTGGTCCGTTGCGGCCAGTCCTGCCTGTGGTAGTGCGCCTTGGTGTCCCTGCTGTCCCAAAGGCAAAGATAACAGGGAAACTTGGTAAAACCGCCTTGGAGATCCATCAGGAATGCCACCATTTTGAAGTCTCCGATGACTTCCCAGCCGTACTCATCATATTTCAAGGCGTCCAGCAAGGTCTTGATGCTGTTGTAATCCTCTTTGAGGTGCACCGAGTGAGCCAGGGGAACTTGTTACTATTATGGAGCAGCACGGCTTTGAGGCTCCTGGATGAGCTGTCAATGAAGAGGCGCCACTCATTCTGGTTACAGGCGATTCCGATTGCATCGAACAGACTGATCACATTGTGGCAGAAACAGAGCCCATCTTGACGGGTGAAGAAGCTGCAAAAAAGTTGGTGGCGCTTCCTCTGATCTGTGACTTGCACACTTTTATCCAACATGTTCTACTGCTTGAGCCTAGACGTCAAAAGCTCGGCATTGGACTTGGTGAGACCAAGATCTCTGATCAAGTCGCTGAGCTCTTTTTGATTGGGGTAGTATAGGTATATCTCAACTTCACCTCTGAAATTGTCGTCTGGATCTGTCTTCCTCGCTCTCTGACTTGCTGCTCTCTTCTAAAAACAGCTGCTCTCTCTCCGGAGGAGTGGGTACGGGGAGCTCATGGCAGTGTGGCACCGGGGCGATGGATGAAGGTACGTGATAGCAGGTGCATTCTTGCCAGTCCGACGTTTGGAAGGGTCCACCATGCAGAAGTAGCAGTTGCTTGAGTGGTCAGTGGGTTCCCGCCAAATTCTTGGGATAGCGAACTTCATGGCTCTTTCCCCTGTGTACCATCCTACAAAAATATTTATTTCACCAATGACTAATGTGTAAGATTCTCGCAACATTTTTCAAATGATATATTTTTTCATTAACATTAAAAACTCTAGATTTGAAGCTTTCGTGACTGCAAGGATTCATATTCTTAGGTTTTTTCGGTAAAGTCACATAGGTAAAAAAATTAAAATTAATACAAGTAAAATAAAAATAAAAATCACGTTTCCGAGGCAACACAAGCTTCCGTCTTCAGGTGGAACTGTCACAGCACGATTGCTGCATCAAGTAAGAGAAATTCCAAGAAAACAGTCCTTGAATATATACTGATTGAGGGTGGGAGGAGCCAAGGCAGGCACCTGGATATTATTATTGTGAGGTTCGGTGCGGCTGAAGCACGCTGCTAGGAATGAGCCTTTGTTGTGTAGACTGGTTTAGGCTGTCACGTGGCTTGGGCAGGATTGGGTTAAGGCTGTCACGTGGCTTGGGCAGGACTGGGTTAAAGCTGTCACGTGGCATGGGCAGGACTGGGTTAAGGCTGTCACGTGGCTTGGGCACGACTGGGTTCAGGCTGTCACGTGGCTTGGGCAGGATACATCACACGATGGCCGATGGACGAGGCTGGGGATGGAATGGGAGCCAAAGTCGAGAAGACGCCCACGAGCACAACCACCTTGGAGATGGAGCAGTGAGATCAGCTATGAGGCAGGAGATGAAACGTGACATCACAGGACCATTCAGCAGTGGAATGAAAATGTCTCAGGACGATGAGTCTCAAAGTATAATTGGATTATAATTGCCTGATAATGCTGATGGTAGTTATGACTACAACACAATCCACAACAGCACGATTGTACAACAAAAACACTACGGTAGTGGAGGAATTGTATGCAGATGTCTAGAGATAAGAAAAATATACATTTGCCATGATTTTTTATTTCAGATAAGAGATGTGGCTCTTGATGAAGATGTCCTTCATTTCATTTACTACATCATAAATTAATTTATTGAAAAACTAACAGGAACGTGTGCACATTTACTCTAATGATAAGTGTGATACATGGTAAAGGAGGTATCATTTTTCATCTAATTCATTTTTCAAACGGTTTTAATGAAATAAACATGGTTTGAAACACAAACTGTGAACCCATGGACTGTATATCTTTGAAAATAATCCAGTTTTCAAGTTATTGTTACTATTCTGTCTGCTCTTTTGTTACAAAATCACAAGAGAATTTAAGAAAAAATCTATCGGGAGCATAACCCACACGTAAACCAACACTTGCCATCATCGTTATTTAATGCAAAGACAGATCCACCACCAGGTCACAACCGCCACGTCGCCTATACAACCGTCCGTCGCGCTCCTTAGCACCATGTATACGAGAGGGTTTTGATTAAGAGGCTCGGAGGGTCGCGAAAGCAGGCACACAGCCCGCGACTCCCGCGCGCACCAGCGGGATCCACCACGTCGACACAGCGACCGCACCAGGGCCAGTGTTGGGCCAGCGACGGTCGATTTTGGTCAAGACGCATTCACTGCACTACAATGGCTCAATATACATCACTACCGGTAAGTGGATTTCATTGACCCAGCATTGGCTGCCATCGGTCAACACAGACCCTAACACTGGATGAAATTTGGCCCACAAGTGAGAGCCCCCCCCCCCCCCGAGTATTGTGGGCCCACCACAAAAGCGGAGGTGGATCTTGTTCCCTGCGAGTAGCAGAGAACACGTGAAAACAACACCCTGTCTGTTCCGAGACCCCACTAGCATCAGTTTTATGCGCAAATTCCAACAGCGAATGTGAATTATCTTATTTTATATTTATCGAGCATCTTAGCTCAAGCCGATATACATCGTTAAAAAGCTGTAAGAAAATGAGTGATTTAGATGTTGTGGACGTGCAAGGGCCATGGAATGAGTGACGGTAACAGAGGGGATATAGGGGTCACAAAAGGGCACAGGAGTGGAGGGGTGAGCGGAGGAATTGGTAATAAAAGAAAAGGTGAACATTACGAGAGGAATCAAATGAGGTGAAGGAGGGGGACTGCTTAATGTGCAGGGGAAGTTGATTCCAGTGGAGGGGTGCAAAGAGTGAGAAAGATCGAAAACGGCCACCTTTGTCTCACCAGCACCAGTGGCCAAGTAACAGGAGGGACAGAGAAACAGAGAAGATGGTGAACGAAGAGAGGGGACATAAAAAGAGATGATGGAGGCGAGATGAGGAGGGGAGCAAGGCCATGGAGAGAATTGAAGGCGAGTGTAAGGGATTTGAAAAGACAACGGGTGCAGTCAACCGGAAGCCAGGAAAGTTGTGATGGGTAAATGGGAGACTGAAAATAATTTGGGGAGAGCATAGGCAGGGAAGCAAATGGTCAAGCACGGTGACCTTTGTCGTGTTTTGTTTAGGTAGATTTGTAATCCGTGCAGCAGCAGTGGCAGCGGCCGGTGAAAACGCACCTGGAGGCGATACGCGAACACGGGACGGGTTTATATTTCTGCCGTAATACCATTTGCAAAGGGCAGCGATTTACATTAAATAAAGAAATAAAATGATGAGCAGGGAGCCACGAGCTCGGCTCCCCAGGGTCACCCCCCCCCCCACCCCACCAGCTTCCTCCACCGAACCAGGCCTCATGCTCATTTAGTCGCATAATTCAAGAACACCGCGGCACCCATGTGCATAACGATGCAAACCAACCCACACCCCGCATTTCCATGAATCGTCAAATTCTGGTGCACGAATCGGGAGAAGAGGGCGAGGAACGATTTGTTGACGTAAGTGCAGCACCCCCTATTGGCTGCAGAGGTCATGTGACCCTATTACCACAAGAACTGAAAATAATTCTGAGACACATGATTTTATTCTTGTACCACGAGCATAATCAATTTTAATGAGTGAACTGGAATCATCGTTAGCGACGCATAATGCGGACACCAACGTTGCTGTCATCAATGCAGGGATTCTCAAGCAGAGGTTGGTGGAACCCGAGGGGAACACAGATCATACTCGGGAACAGGGTCACCAAAGGATAAATAAGGGGTCCCAAGATGATTCTCAGAGCACCTATAAAGAAAGGTGTGCAATCCTAGAAAGGTTGGAAACCTCTTAACTGTACAATACTTAGAAGTGCAAAAGCTATGAATTGTAATTCGTTTTTGTTGTACAAATCTCAAACGTCGCACGTAACAATCGCAGCAAGGCCGATTCCACTTCCCAAAGGCCCAACTTGTACATTGTGAAATACCGGCAAACAGGGAAACTAGCATTTGTACACTTAGGCGGTTTGCATATTGTGATAATGGAATACTAGTAAAGGATACGACCGACTTAAAATGAAATTAAACAGATTCTCGAAAAATCTAAAAGCAAAACACCTCAGCTATACATTATTGCTGAAAACTGTACAGATGCATCGTGCACGCGACCTCCTATCCGTTATGGGCAATGCTGTACACACGCACACACACGCTCGCTCACGGCAAAACCAGTCACCGATTTCATTCTGCATACGGTGAAAACCAGCATAGAGGATGTATGCTCTTGTAAACAAGTTTGATGCAAACGTCTTGATGTGTAGCACCCTCGACAACTCGACAACGCTCTCCCTTCTCTTCACTCGGTCTCCACTGTCTCCTTGGCTTGTTCCAAATTATTCCCACGAGCAGTCACGCTTGGCCTCTCGGCATTGGGCCAAATGTCACCAAAATCCCGGCGAATCAAGTTCCGTGGGCTCCGGTAGCTTCGGTGAATCCAGTGACTCCGATAGGCGGCGAGCGTATAATTCTGTGTTCGGCCCACGTGAGCGAGCGAGCGTGCCGTAGGGTGGGTTTGGGGGGCGAGTGTTTTGTTCCAAGTGGTAACGCCATGCTCTGGGCTGGGTGGACCGAGGAGGCAGAGGATGAGGTCGTTAAGCGCAGGTGTCCGAGTTCTTGAACATGAGGATGGAGTTGTAGATCTTGAGCGCCGGGCCCAACTTGATGCTCATGATCCTCACTAGATCCGTCTGGTTGAGCAGCAGCAGCGCCTGCCCGTCAATTTGCTGTCACAAGCACGGCGCGCGCGAAAAACAAATCACATGCACGTGCGCTGCTGGGAGTTTGTTGTAGTTTGCACTGCCCGTGAATCACACAGACATACCGAGTCTGGTACTGGGTGCGTTCATGTGATATCGATTGTACATCGGTGATTGCAGAGGCCAGCCACGGCGCAGAGCTGCAAGGGGCACCGAAGATAAGTGCGGAGAACGCAAGTTTTTTTACTCCAGTTTTACTGATGCTCACGTTATTGATTAATGTAGGAATAAAGGTTATTCATTACTGGCCTGACACAGCACAAATATGTGGCCGAATTCGTGAAGGCCACTTCCCTGATAGGCCAGGCTCTCGGCCGGAGGAACGCAACGGCGTGGGTGCTTAGATTTCCTGGCGCAGAGCGACGCAGCTACTAACCTGCTCGTGAAACATGCGTGCCTGCTCCTGGCATCCAGGCAGCGTCTTGATGAAGCTTGCCACCTGACAGAGCGAGGACGGTGAAAGCGTCATCAAGGGGGTGGGGAGGGAGGTGGGCGGTGGGTTGTGCAGTGAAAGTTCCCGAGAGAAACCACAAAACTGGCAGCGGTTAGGCTCTATCTGCGGCCAGAAGTGAACTTCTTCTTTCGTAAGCCATGTAAGAAACAGTTTATATAAATGTCATAGTTGAATGTTAAAGTCCTTCAACCAATCCAAGGCGGCAGTAGATGCTGTATTGATTGCAGCGATACCACCATTGTGTGCATGGATGGCGTACTCGTCAGTAATGTGTTTGATGTTGAACTAAGCCCACACGCTAGAAGCGATGTGTTTTTGTGGTCAGATTACCGAACGTTGGCCATCTATTCCGGTCAGTTTCTTGTCGTGTTTGCTTGCTTTTGACATTACCTCAAATCTTTTTCTTGCCTAGATGATTGTGGGCTTAGTTCCCTCTGAACCCCGATCATTGTGGTATGTCATGTTCCAGGAGTGCGGTGTGAGATGTGTAAGAAGTCCATAGCGTGGTTCTTAATCGGCAAGCGACGACGGAAGAAACTATCAGTGCGGAAATTCAACTCGATCATATTGTGCCAAGCACGCCGCCTCATTTGATTAAATTTTCGTTTTTTCCCATCTAATTTGAATTCTCGATTGCTAATATCCTAATCGTAACATTAGCAGTTAATTTGCATACACGGTAAATATTAGATCACTTAACTTCCTATGTATGTATATCGGGAGATTAACCAATTTTAATAATTGAGCTGATGCATCGTTACTTGCCCAAGTAGTTGAGCAGTGAGTTGTCATGTTGTTTTGCATGAGGCCTGTGCGGTGCCGTGCGGTGGCTCAGTGGGGTGCGGTAGAGATTAGTGCGGCTGTTTATCGCGTGCATCGTCGTCGCCACCTCTTCCGTGCCCCAGGACGCCACGCGGCTCGCCGTGAGCCCCGCCACCTCTGGCAGCAGCTTGCCGTGCTGCTGCCAGACGAGCGGCAGCTCGCGCGCCGGATGCGCCGAGAGCGCCGACATGAAGACGGACTGGTGCAGTGTCTGCTGCAGACAGTGCTCCTCTCGCTCTGCACACGCACACGTGGACACTTGTAACATCCTGCAGAGATATTCCTCGTCCACAATGGATGCACAGACAAAGCCCGCAAGACACACAGACATAACTCACACGAGGATAGACAGCACCGAGCGTACAAGCCACGCATGTACCGGCACACAGACGCACATGGACGTGCCTCTACCACACAGACAGAAACAGATACACCGAGCATAATGCACACTTAGAGACAGGGCTTAATTTCACACTCAATATTGACAATCAAACGCAAGTTTTTTTTTAACCACATGAGAACTCACAAGACCAAGATGGGCTGTACTTGTATACATGCACTGGTGTCGATGTTTTCAAAGCAGGTACTAATGACCTGTGTTTAAGTTAATCCAACACAACAATCTCGAAGTGTCATTGTCGAGAATATTCATCACGTGATAATGCCTCCCTTCTCATGTTTTTGCCTCCACACATCATATCAGCTGCAAGGCCTTCTGGGAGTGCATCTTATCAACAGCATTGGATCAACGCAATCAAATTCTGGACCAGTTTCGACATTCAGGGTCTCATCAGCAGAGTTGGGTGTGCTTCAACCAATGCTGGTGAATCACCTGATGTTGGTGAATCACCTGATGTTTATAGGCAAGGGACCTTTCTATAAGATATGGGTTCTAGTTCATCTGCTCCGCTTATATTCGACATAAACCACCACGTAACCGAAGCCTGGCCACAAGCTCTGTGGTTATAAGATGGCAAAAAACAAGATTGTGGTAAATTGCATTCATCCATGACACTTCTCATCCCGCAACAATCTGGCATCCACCTACGTTGAACATCTCTTTCCTCTGTTCAAGCCCCTCAAGATACACGCAACGTTACCTTTAGTCCCTTTATTTACATGTTTACTTGCTTTAAACACGCAGGCTTTCGCGACCAATATCATCCATAACATAGATTGTTTTGGGTTAGATCGCGTGAATATAAATGTAACGTTAAACATGCCACCACCAGACACAGGGAGAGCAAGTCCACAACATTTATGATCGGAGTACTGGATTTGCTCTCCAACACACCGGTGTGCTGTACTAGTAACGAATTGGTATGTTCTGTTTAGGTGACAAACCTTACTAATTGGCTGTTTCTGATGGTGGCGGGTTTAACGACACATTTATATTTACGCGATTTAACCACAAAAAATTACTGTGTTTGACTTTGTACCCCAGCTTTGCTTAAAAATAAAATATTTCAGTTTCAAATGACACGTGATAAACCTAGCAGAGATAAATAACAGCCGCCATTCGCCACGAAATCACCACTGCTTGTGCCAGGCTATGTACATTTTAAGGCCACATGAAGTGTCGAATGCCCGCTGACAGGAGGTCACGGGACAGACCCAGGTGCCATGGGTTTACTGAGATGGCTGGCAGATGCACCACGTGTGCCCTCTACTTTGCCATGACACACCTAGCACACACACATGGCACGCCTGGCACATATACACACATGGCACAAAGAGACACCTGGCACAGAGATACACCTGCACATAGACACACCTGGCACGCGAACACACCATGAGCTACAGATGAACTGTAGGTTTACAGAGTCAACTGGCGGTGGTGGTAGTGGTGGTGCTACCTTTGGCTTCACGCTGCTGTGCCAGTTCCTGCTCACGCTTGAGCTTCAAGTATTTTGGCGGACGGCCAACCCTGCGAAATAACCACCGCTCGCTCGTTTATTAGCTCATTAGCGACGTTCTCCCGCAGCAGTAAAAAAAAGTTGACAGAGCACAATCGCTAGGAGCACTCTAATTGTTAAGCGAGCGAGCTCTTCCATAATAAATTATAATTATTATTTAAACGTCCACAATCAGGATCGTAAAACCACGGGTGGTCTGACGATACATTTTCCATCCGCTGCACTGTGCATCACCGCGTCATTCTTATGGGGAATATTAAAAACCCATTTGCCCGTGGAAAGAACAGCCGGAATTAAGATTACAGGTTAATTAACCCTGTATTAACTTAATATATATGCAATGTATCATTGATAACGGAAAGTGCAACCTGCTAAACCGTAGGAGCCAAACACAAACATGAAAAGGTTATAGTCTTGGTTCTTTCGGTAAAGTCACGTAGAAGGGAAATAATAAAATAATAAAAATATAAAACAATAAAATTCTCACGACGTTTCGACTGCAACACAAGCAATCATCATCACCTGATGATGACCGCTTGTGTTGCGGTCGAAAGAACCAAGAATATGAATCCCTGCAGTCACGAAAGCTTTAAAGGAAGCGGTTAATTAAGTGCCCCAACATCAAGCTAAGAATGTATTATGAGGGAGCGAAGTAATGCCCACTACACCCCCACACGCCAGAGGGGTGATCTCGGCCGTTATCCCTGTCAGGAGCTCTCCCGCCGGACTCGAATCCAGGGGAAGCGAGGGATGCAGAGACGAAAAGGCCACCATAGTAAAAACCAAGGTGTCTCCGCAAAATACTCCACTCACTGGCCCAGCTCTCACTTTCCAGCACAATTATCTTAAATTGCATCTCGCTAGTCACTCTCACTCTCCATCGGCTGGAATTGCCACGTAACGTTAAAACTCAATGTCAAACGTAACAAATACGAGTTAAGAACATGTCATTCAGTTCCACATACATACATACAAATGGGGCGTAGGAATTTGGGAGGAAGCGAAGACAGAATTTGCTTAGCTGAAAAAACACCCCCCAGACCACCGTGGTACAGCTTGCGCCAGACTGCACGGCCGTTCCTGCAAGCAAACCTTGCGGCAAAAAAGCAGCCAATTACACGCCAGGCAAACCGGGGACGTGGGAGCTGGCCACGAACTAGCCTTGGATAACGCTGCCCCATCGGCGGTGGTTTTTGCATCGCGGCATCCATACCTTGTGTTTGTTCACACTCACGCTGCAACTCGTAGGAATTCACGTGTGAGGACGTGCACATGCATTTATTAAAAATCTACCTTACGCGTCGTGCCCACTATAGAATACACAAATTAAGAGATCGGCGTGAAGATGACGATGATGATGTGACCAGTGAAAACTTGAGAAAGCGTGGCCGATACAACCGATTTGAATTGCAGACCGTGATGAGTATCGTAATGCGGCGGAAGTGCGATACCTGTGAGCATCACTTAGGTACTGGGGGTATCCCTCGAGGTGCATCACAAATGTGGACACAAGCGATACATTCTGTTACGTCTCATTTGTATCATCTCATCTTTACTGTCTCTCTTGATTGTTCAGTTGCATTTGTACTGCTCGCCTGATCTGCGTTCCGCCGGGAACATCTGTGCGATGCTCCTCAGGGTATGCTCCATCAGTGGTGCAGGTGAACCACAAGAGTATGAGCAGGTGAACCACTGTCCGCTCGAATGATGACTCGGATCATCAGTCGCCCGAGTCGGCTGTGACCGCCACATGCCGCACGCGAGCAATCAGCCGAAGAGAACGCAGCCCGCTCACCTGCCGTAGAGCTTGGGCTTGCGCCCCCTTGAGGGCGACATCAGCGACGCCTTCTTGGACAGGGGTGAGGCAGCGTCGTCTTCGGGGGACGGCGGGGAGGGCGGCTCCGACGGGGCCCCGGGGTCGTCGGGGTCCGGCTCGGCGCCGAGGCCGCCCCTGCCCGTCCCGGGAATGTCTACGCCACTCGCCGGGCTGCTTCAAGTGAGAACGTAGACGCGTGCATCAGCCGCTTGTGTAAATGCGGCGCCGTGCACCACGGCCAGGAATTTAATCCAGGAAACCGGTGGTGGTAGCGCAGGGTGAGAAACCACTGCCCTGCCGCTCGCTAAGCTCACACACAAAGGTCCCCCACATAGCGAGAGAGACTGCTGTTAGCACCAACAACAGCATGGAGCACAAGGTCGTGTGTCCGGAATCACACCCGCCCACTTTTGTCTCTCCACTGGTGACATTAACACACAGTAATGGATATGCATTCAAGACTGAGTTAAGCTAGGAGAGAGGCCCAGGACACGTTTAGACACCAATTGCCACTGATGCAAACTATGGCCAGAAATGTAATCCAGCTATTTAGGTTCGTAGTGCAGAGTGCTAACCACGGTGGCATCGCTGTCCACACAGAAACACACACAGATACTACCGCAGTTTCCTCCCAAACGAAATACTCAGATGAAATTTCACACTGAAACAATACAGAGCTCTCCTGAGAAAGAGTCTTGAGACTCAGTGAGGTTTTCCTAGATAAATAAAGAGCATTACAGATTGTGCGCAAAGTACTGTGACCATTGCGATACCTGGTTAGATATAGCTGGAGGGAAATACAAAGAAAACAAATTTTATTTCGATTTAAAGCTTTCGTGACTGCAGGGATTCATCTTCTTGGTTCTTTCGGTAAAGTCACGTAGAAGGGAAGTAATAAAATAATAAAAATAAAACAATAAAACAATTCTCACGACGTTTCGGCCACAACGCAAGCAGCCGTCCTCAGGTGAAGAATGAGACAATGCCAAGCTAGGAGCTTATATATAAGCTGCGTTGGAGGTGGAAGAAAGAGCGCCTTAACAAAAGAATGTGCATATGAAGAGGAATTTAGCATATACATGGAAAATGCGTAGGAGGTGGGCGGGGGGGTTTCAAAGTCATATTATGCCCATGCATTATGCAGGATCAACAGCACCAAGGGGGGGTGCAGGGATTAGCAGTAACAAAGGAAAGGAATGTTAATGATATGTAGCTGCAGTTACTCAACAACCACGTAGTTTATACTTTAGTTTTCTACGTGGTTGTTGAGTAACTGCAGCTACATATCATTAACATTCCTTTCCTTTGTTACTGCTAATCCCTGCACCCCCCCTTGGTGCTGTTGATCCTGCATAATGCATGGGCATAATATGACTTTGAAACCCCCCCGCCCACCTCCTACGCATTTTCCATGTATATGCTAAATTCCTCTTCATATGCACATTCTTTTGTTAAGGCGCTCTTTCTTCCACCTCCAACGCAGCTTATATATAAGCTCCTAGCTTGGCATTGTCTCATTCTTCACCTGAGGACGGCTGCTTGCGTTGTGGCCGAAACGTCGTGAGAATTGTTTTATTATGTTTTATTTTTATTATTTTATTACTTCCCTTCTACGTGACTTTACCGAAAGAACCAAGAAGAAAAAAAACAAATTTTACTTAAGAAGCATAAGAGCCTGAAGAACCTGTTAGTGCCATTGAGTTGCGTCAAATGTCCATCTGACATTTTTAGTCCTCACAGATGAAATTTGCCAATTTAACTGAAAAACTAAAATTAATATGATGGAGATTGTGCAGGCATAGCTGACTGGGTTCAGACCATCAACTCACGACATGGGGGGCAAATACCCGGATTACAACTCAGCATTTCACCTGTGTTGACTCGGGGTCTCTGACATGGACATGATGAATTCCCAAGGGCTACTCGGCCACCTTCATTTTGTACCAAAGTTTTTAACTATTCACGCATCATCATCATCCTACCATCTGCGCACGCTGTGTTGTTAACATCCAAGCATGCGTGTGAGCATGTCTTTGTGTGTAAGCACTGTGCTATGAACCAGGCTACCTCAGTGACTTTTCCAGCCACAATTAACAGCAGTGACAATTATCTGAAATGGTTCTAAGTCGATTCAACCTTAATGAGTACTTAGTGTCGTTTGTAAACATCAGCATTGGGGAGACAAAGGCGGCCATGTGAGGTTCTAGCCACACCATGCCCTCATGTGCCTTGATGGCCTTTGTAGGAACTCACAAACAGAACTTACCCAAACAGTCTGGTCAGCTATATGGGGAATCTTTGTGTATGCGCGTGAGCGTATGTGCAGTGGTTCGGTGGATTGGTGATTACAATTCTATGGGCTGCATGGTTTGGCAGCCGACTACCATTGTTATTGAGCTGATCTAACCCATGTCTTTCAATCACCCATAACTCTCTCGGCAGCTGGGGATGGTTCTGGCCACACCACAGCACTTGTCCCAGCAGTTTGTACAGCGACAGCAGTGTGTTTGTCTTTGCGAGTGCGAACAACCATGTGAGCGAGTGCACAAGCGAGCATGTGAGCCACTTGGTGGTACCGGGTGCCATCGGTGGAGCCGTTGGAACCCGTGGAGTCGAGACGGCGGGGACGTGGGGGACCCACGGGGCCGGGGAAGCGCTCCCCACCACTGCTCGTACTACCGCCCCCCAGCCGATCCTGCAGCGACGTCTCTTTGTTGATGTTCAGCTCCGAGTAGGGACAGCCAAAAGCGCTGCAAGCACGGGACGTGAAGCACGGTGCAGGCAAAGCCCAGTGCGACGCAGATAAAACAACGGCACTGGGAAGAACCTCAATCACGTCTTCAAACAACAGTACTGAAAAGGATTCTGAATCGATCTGGGCGGTGCTTGGGCACAATGAAGGCCACTGACAATTTCCGACAGTGGTACTCATTTTATCAATACTGGAGCGGTAAAGGGCCGAGTCAAACTCCAGCCAGGATTTGAACTTAACTTTGAAATTGTCATTGACTGTAACCATAGAGATAACTGGGTGCCTATGGATGCAGGTGAAACACAACAAACGTGTGTTCTGAATTAAAATACGTAGCCTTGGATGAGATGAAACAGTCAGACTAAAAGTCCGAGTATTTAATACAGATGAAAAAAATCAATGAGTGAAGTTCACAGTAAAAGTAGCCAAGGTAGTAGCAGTAAAAGAGCAATAAGGAGGTGACTGACTGCCGGCGAACGAGCGACGTGCGGCATTTGGCTTGAGAAGCGAGCCCACCTGTGGTGCCTCGTGTACTTCGCTCCCTTAATGTGACCAATGCCTTTGCAGCCCGGCGTGGGGCAACCTCCAGGGCCTGGGCTCGACACGAGCTCCACGGAACCTAGGAGGGGCAAGGTACGGCAGCCGTGGGAAGGTGGAATTTGGAGAGCGTGGAAGGGGGAGATGTGTACAATCCTTTGTCATCCATATTTTACAGTAGAGCAGCAAGGAAAATACTTGTCTCCTCTCCTCCCTGTCCCAGCCAGAAAGGCCGCCTGTGGACATACGAGATCAACTCTGCGAATGGGAGGTGGCTCCTTCTCATCTGCTGCCCCTACGCTATGGAACTCCCTACCGCTATCTAATTTCTCGGCCTATAACTGCCTCGCTTGATTCAATATCTCCTCTGCCAACCTGATTGTGGCCTCTCTTCACCTCTCTGCTCTCCCTCCCAGTCACATTTCCCCATCACTTGTTCCCCATACTTCTGTTTATCACCTTGAGATGTTGCATTTTGATATGCAATATATTTAAATTGTATTGTAATACTCTGAATATGACATAATTACAAGTAAATTTTGACTTAAAACTTTCGTGACTGCAGGAATTCATATTCTATGGTTCTGTCGGTAAAGCCACGTAGATAGAAAAAAGAAATAGCTACACCCCCCCCTCTCTCTCCTCCTATCTCTACCCCCCTTCTTTCCCCCCAATCTCTACCCCCCTCTCTCTCCCCTATCTCTACCCCCCCCCCTCTCTCCCCTACCTCTGCCCCTTCTCTCTCCCTTCTCTCTCCCCCTTTGTCTTCTCCTACATTAACATTTGCTGCCCCGCCCATGCTGCTGGCACACTTGGACTACGCCAAACGAGCACGGCACCACGACTCTTGTGCCCCGCCCACTCACAACTTTAGCTCGTCCATTCATGCTGCTCCACTGCTCTTGCGCCCATTTTAGACCTTTATAAGCAGTTTCAGTTAGAGGCTTGCCCCCCTTTTTTCTCTCCGCCTGATGACGACCTATTGTGTTGCGATCGAAACGTCATGAGTTTTTATATATTTGTTGCATATTTTATTTTTATTATTTTATTTTCTATCCACGTGACTTTACCGAAAGAA
Organism: Lethenteron reissneri; assembly: GCF_015708825.2. Taxonomy (NCBI): domain Eukaryota; kingdom Metazoa; phylum Chordata; class Hyperoartia; order Petromyzontiformes; family Petromyzontidae; genus Lethenteron; species Lethenteron reissneri. The sequence continues at coordinate 12,848,206 of NC_083820.1, read as the reverse complement.
CCATAGAATATGAATATAATTACAAATGTCAATGCATAATCAAGGGTCAAGCTTACAACATTTGTTTAACACGTAGGCTTACAACATTTATCAAGTTCCTGAATGAGTAATTTATGACGTTGGATAAAAATGAGAGTTCCTGGAGAAAACCACACAAATTACGCAACGGCACTCAGAAATCTGCACAGACAATGTCAGCAACATAGTCGCTGTGCTCAGTCTTGCAGGGCATCTCTCACTCAAGATGGGATGATGAGAACAGAACCACCAACCTTGCCCATCTAACTCCGAGTTGCCGGACCACAAAACGGTTCACTATGGCCAGCACGACACACAAGCCGGCACGTGCGCAGACAAAAGAGAGCGGGGGATACTCACTGACGGGCAGCTGCAGGGGGTGTCCCGTCTTCTCGCACCAGCCCACAGGGTGGATGTCAGGGCAGTCTGCGTCCAGCCAGTAGTTGTATTCGGGGCTCCAGCCGTCAAAGTGAACCTAGTTATTGTGACAACAGCACACGTTGCTGTTCGGAGCCTTTTATTCGAGCACAGCACCAACAATAGGCCCGGGCTTCGTTCTTGATGCTTGAAACTCGTCCCCTCCCCTTGTACTCTCCGCTCTTATACCCCTCGATCCCCCTTTCTGGAAGCTTCGCTCACCCCACTTCTATAATCCAATCCTCATCCTCCTCCTCTTAATGGTTGTCAACCGTCGCCCCTACCGTCCACCCTCGCTTCCTGCCTTTTACATTCAAAATCTCTCCTTCAATCCTTTTGAACCTTGCCTCCCGACCAATCACTCTGGAAGCCTCTCTGCACCAATCGAGGACTTGGTTGACTTCCTGACTGTCTGTTTGCACGTACGCTTGTTTTAGATAAGTGGTCTGTTGCCTCGGTCATTACACATGTATGGCCCTCGGTCAATCCACTGCTGGATGAGGGCCTGAACCTGCCATCGCCGTTTGTAGTGGTCTTTCGATGCCACGATCCACTGCACTCCTGCGCACAAGCTGATCTCAATGCTCCATCTCCACTCGTTATTCAACCAATGCCACTCTGCTGGTCAGTATGAGTCGGTGAATGCGGGGAGCACAGATGCAGGAGCACTGCACAACAATGGACTTTGCACCTCGTAGTGCCGCAGTCAATAAACCACTGGCTGTGCACCGTGGTTATCATCCAAGTACCACCCAGGCTAAACTCGGCTTTGATTCCAAGGGCTGACGAGATCGGGCGCATTCTGCCTGATTTGGAGAGATTTGGCCATAGGCTGCCAGCAGAACAGTGACGATATGCACAATAGGATGTGGTCATATGTCGGCAGGTAGTCACACACGAATCGCCTGTAAGGTGATTCGATTAATTGTCAGGATTTGCGGTTGTCATTTGATTTAATATAAGCGTTTTTTTTCTGAAACATTCATGGAGTTGCCCTGGTATTATGGTTCGCACACGGGACTTGCCATTTAGATTCCACCTTTCAGTGCAGCAGTTGAAACAACAGCGCCAGTTTCTTGAACACTCCCCGCCTCTCTCCATCCAGTAGCATAAATAGGTACACCACAGGCGATCAACAAGTCATGTGTGGTGGGATAAAGTTTTGGTACGCCATCTCTTACAAGTCTGGTCTGCGTGTAAGAGTAGACCAAATACCTTCTAGAGCTTCCCCTAGCAGAGGCCGTTCATCCAGCAGCAATTGCAAGGCTGCACCTTTACCTATTACACTCCAAGCACGCAAGGCAGCACACCCTGCAGGTGAGTGTCTGAAGCAAGTTCGTGGTCTTTCAACCACGCATCCGCATTGCCAGATTACACACACGGCGGCATCACGCCCACAGTTTTTAAACAAAAGCCCCAGAATGTAATGGAATTTTCTGAAAATGCAGTGAGCTTACACCCACCCAGAAACATATTTGCACTCGCAGTGGAAGGCGACTATACTGACACAAACGCCCAGCAGGGGTCTCCTGCCTCCTGCACAGAAATCCAAGCACAGCACTCAAGGAGAGAAGGAGAGGTGGTGGAAGCATGATGGTGGTGGTGGTAGTCATGGTGATGGTGGCAGTGGTAGTGAACATGGCGGTGGTGGTGACGGCCACGTTTATTCTGTAAGGACTCATGGGTTAAACTCAACTCTTATGCTCAGAATATGTGCATTCATATTCTTTGGGTCTTTCGGTAAAGATAGAAAAAATTATAAAAAAATTATAAAAATAATAACAATATCACGAATGTCGTGATATTATTATTATTATTATTTTTCTTATTTTTCTATCTGCGTGGCTTTACAGAAAGACCCAAAGAATATGAATTCCTGCAGTCACGAAAGCTTAAAGTCAAGATGTATGTGCATTCAATTTCAAGTGTAAGGATCTATAAAATTTTTAAAATGTATGCAAATAAGGTGCTGTTATATTACTGCTGATGGTAATGGCTGTGACGTAAGTGGCGGTGCTGGCAGAGACACGGTCTGCGTTGCTGATCCCACCTTAATGCGATGGTCATCGCAGTTGGCGATGGTCGCGACGCAAACCAGAGTTGGGTTCCTCCGGTCCACGGCCTCAAGACGCATCCCTGGCTGGAAGCCGTGCATGGGCCGCTAAAGAAACGTGCGCACAAACACACACCGACACGTACACACACACACCGGCACGTGCACACACACACACTGACACACACACCGACACGCACACACACACATACAGACAGACATGCACGTGCACACATATGTAAGCACAGTGCAAGCATACACGGACACACATGCAGGTTTGCATACACATTCCATTCAAAGACACGTATGCGCACATTCACATGCCCACATACGTGCATGCACTCATGCACAAGCACACAAGCATCACATCCACGCGTGCACACGCACACAGACTAAAATCGAAACACTCATGAAGCACACATGAGGAATGAGTGTTATTATCCTTTTTATTCAACTGTTATTGGCACTTCCTCAACATAGTTAAAGTGACTGACCTCTGCCATAGTAATGTAGAATTTCCAACAATGGCATAACACCGCCGGTGGTATTGAGCGTTGCCACACACGAGCTTGAGCAGACACGCTTTCACTTTGAAGACCACCACTGCGGGCTCAGTGATGCTGGCATGGGGTACCTGTGTATGGGGCCCATGGATGAAGGGGCACCTATCAGGGGCCCTCCTGCTGGGCCTGTGGTCTGCACATGGGAACTGGATGGGAGAGCGGCCAGGCGCACGCACCTGCTTGAAGGCGCGTGCAGGAGCAGCTTGCGCTCCATTCTCCTCCAGGTATTTCTCCCAGGAGAACTTTTTCCCTTCGCTGTAAGCTGCAATGGATGGAAGGAATGGTAAGAGATCATCCATCAGCCAGTGCCGTCACCGTTGTGCATGGCACAGGCGGCGTGCGTCGGAGGTTAATGTGGTTGTGTACGTTTTCAGAGGGGCGTATTATTTTATTTTGTTAGCGGTGGAAGGAAAATTGACAATGCTGCTGAATGGCACTCTATCAGGGTTTCACAGCGACAGGGCAGCACGACAACCCGCCCCGCAATCTGCTTCGCTCGTTTGTAAAATCAGACATCACCGTCGCGTGACGGCCATCGTGTCAAATCACTCTGCCGAGCAAAACGAGCGCAAAGTGGAGGATTGTGCGGAACGCCAGGCTATAACACACGCTTACATTCGAGAGACACCGACCACCCATTAACCTTGATTCATTTTGCGCTGAGGTACATTAATCACTGCTTGTTGTCAATTAAAAAAACTATAAAAAGTTGAATGGAAAACGAGTAATGAAGGTAAAGGAGTACAATTTTAGTGAGACGCACATCAATAAGTGAAGCTATAAATTACTGATGGATCGCGATGCAGCGTGCTGCACTTGGGAGCGTACGGAGCTCTGGCAGCGTACACGTGCATTGAATTTGTTGTTTCACAAACGATGCGCCATGATGCCGTGTTTCCATGACTACCAACAACCATTCTGGAGCCGTGCTGGCTCGAGGCCAAGCTGGCCTGCCCGTGTTTCCACGGCAACTTGGTCTGGCTGAATATAATCGTAATCGGTTCCAGAACCTGGCCACGATAACGTTCCTCCAAGTGCCTTACCGACTGAGAGCCAAGCTGACCCCAGAACCAGATGACATGGGGTCACCGATGAAGCCGCAGGGTGTGACGTCACTTGCAGACTGAAACAACTCAGTCGACTAAGTGTAAGTGTAACAATCTAATGTAAAAATTAATATGCATCTTTACTGAATATATATTGACTAAAATAATCCTTAAGTGATTTCCAGCTCAAATGAGCATTGAGGCAATTGCACATCTCATGCTTACAGCCTTGAGACAGTTGTGGACATTCCATAAAAAAACACTATTAACAGCCCCATGAAGTGGTACAAATTGTATCGAACCTGGAGGCACGATGAGCTGAGTCAACCCCTAATCAGGAAATTAATATGCAACCTTCTGATTGCGAGCCACCTGTCCTGCCGCTGAGCCACCTGGCCTGTGTAAAGTCCAACCCTCCACATGCCAACATTAAACTTTGTCCAGATACACTTTTATTTAACATCTGGACCATCATGCCCATGCCCAAGGACTAAGAAAACACTTTGAGATGGATTCGGAAGAGATAAGCCCTCGGAGACTAATTTGCTCATATGCAATATATTGTAGATTTATGTTGTTTATAAATGTGACCAAAAGTGACCTCACACTGTATTCACCCACTGTGTGTGGGGACAGAGGGCAGACTGGGAATCTAGCGATTCCTAGGTTGTTCCTAGGACTTTTCCTGGGCTGTTTCTGGTGGACACGCGGTGATAGTGAAGGACGCGAAGTATTGTGGTGGACATGTGGTATTGTGGTGCAGGGACTGACTCTGTGGGGGGGTGAGGGGGCGGCCATGCTCCTGACACCAGCCCACGGGGTGGATGTACGGGCTGCTAGAGTCGCACCTGCATCGCAAGAGGGGACACGGTCAGACGCGGGGACATGGCCACAAGTGGAGACAGGGAGACATGGCCACACAAAGACATAATCACATGCAGTCGACAGGAAGATATGATGGAATGCGGGGACACAGACACAATAAAAGACAGAGGCACGGTTATAAGCGGGGACACAGACACGTGGCTGTACACTCTCAAGTGGAGTGTTGTCGCTTCACGTTGTATAGGAGTGGCGTGGCACGGCACTCACCAGTAGTCGTAGGAGTCATCCCACGTGTCGAAGTGCACGAGGAAGCGGCTATCAACGACGTCGGTGATGGTGGCGACGCACACGAGCGCCGGATTCTTCTTGTCGACGGCCTCGAGCTTCATGCCCACGCGGAACCCCATCGGGGTCACGGTCTGCACCACAGGGTTCCTCCCCCACATTAAACACGGCTGAATCCCAACAGTCACACCGCAGATCGTGTAATTTATGATTGTGTACCCAGGAAAGCCTCACTGAGTCTCATGACTCTTTTTCAGGAAGGTGCTGGAAGGATTTCACACTAAGGGCGATCATTGCTACGTATAATTCCAATTAAGAAATATGCGGGTATTTTTTTTCACTTTGCTAATTTGAACGATGCCAGCGCGGGATCTTTTAACATTCACTGTGAAGCAGATGGCACTTATTTTTGCATTTAATACACCCGCAGTATAATTCAGGGTGGCCACTGGATTCGAATCGTTAACCTCTGCAACAAGTGGCTAACATGCTAACGCCAAGCCGTTTCACCTATTGCAAAAATCAACATGAATCACCCAAATGTGTCTGTGGCACACGGCGGGACACATTGTGAGCCTGAGGGTCTCTGTGCGAGTCTATACACCTGGGTGAGAGGAGCACCCACCGTGTTCTGATTCTTGAAGAGCTGCCGCGGCGCCGCCTGTGCCTTGACAGTCTTCAGGTATGCCGGCCACGCAAACTCCTCTTCCTTGTGACCTGTCGCTCACGTTGGGGGCAATGGAATCCCCCTTCAGCCACTGAGGCAAGGCTTCCTTTGTCATGCGGTAGGGAGCTGATCAGATTTGTTTAATATTTTGGATTTTAAACACAGTTGTTCATCACAGGCCCAAAGGCCCAGAAGGTCAAGCGGCCAGAAATAAACAGAACTATCACCACAAGAACATTTCCACATGTGCTTAGCACATGGGCTTCCTCTTGCCTCAGTTTACAGGAATAATTCTGTGGTGCTACATAGGACGGCTAGAGGACATCATTCTGCAGAACGAGCAGCAAGAGCAAGAAGAAGCTCGTTGAAGTAGAGGCGTAAACAAAGATCTTTCCATTGTGTTGTACTGCACGCACACACGTATGTACATACGCATGTAGACACTCCAGCATTCATACGTACAAGCACCATGACATAACTCTAAATCGCAACAGTAGTTAAAATAACGAATGCTCATATCACTGGTAGTTTAATAAAAGTGTGCAGTATGTGCCACATGCTTTATGAATAATTGCCAGCATTTTTATTTTTTCATTTTAATCAATCTTACCTATAAACAAATTTTTTTGTCTGTTGACAAAACTTGCGAAGGATTTGCCCAAGGGTCCCATAATAATGACAAGTTCACCCAGGGCATGTATGTTATTTTGCAGTTCTGTTTAGAGGATATTATTCCCCCCCCCCCCACCTTCGCTCTCCTTTCTCTCTCCTAAAAACACCACGTTCCAAATCGTTACCCCTCTTCCCTCCCCTTACCACGTGGACACCTGGCCCGGGCTTGTCGTCCGTGGAATAACTGTACCCCTTTCCTCTATCGCTCGAATTTTATAATGGGCTCTTATCAAAAAAAGAAAAAAACTACACAGGTGATCTTTGTCTTTTTTGTGCGAGCACCTTTGGGTGGCTGTAGTTTGTGGTTGGTCTTCTCGCACCAGCCCACGGGGTGGATGTCGGGCGAGTCGGCGTTCACCCAGAAGTCATAGCACTCGGAGTATCCGTCAAAGTGGAGTCTTACTCTGTAGCCACACACCTTCCACACACACACATACACGATGCCTCGGAGAGATAAATGTGCTTTGAAAATGCTTGAGGCTCTGGTTAAGATAAAGCTATGTTCTCATGTAGCTCTGCTCTCTGTCAGAGCCACTGAGGGCATTATGGAACAAGTAGGTTTGTCGCAGCCAATGCTACAATTCATAATATTGTTTTGGGTTAGACCATGTCATTATTTGACTTCCTGGATTTTATTCCAACTTCCTGGATCTTGTTCCGATGATGCTTGACACAGTTTTAAATTAAACCTCGCATATTCAATTCCTCAGTTTGGTTGTGAAAATAGTTCTTCAACTTACCGGCGAGCTAAAACAGCGATAATTAATTGGCATGATGAACGTGCACACACGTAAGCACACGTAACAACGCAAGTTGCTTAGCTATGTCAGGTGGTGGAGGGTCTTATGACACATATGGCCACATTATGACGTAGATTAAACCAAAAATCAATTAACGCGATAAACCAATGATGCACGTACCAATGAACGATCGCATGCGCATACACAGCAACGCACCTCGGCCACGGAGAGCACGCACACCAGGGACGGATGCTTCGGGTCGATGCCTTCGAGCCGCATCCCCACCTTGAACCCGTTCCGGCTCTGGGGGAACGACTGAGACTGGAGCGGGACAAACACACACAGATGCACACGGACGCACGCAGTCGCATACATAGACACACGCACACACAGACAGGTTATAACACTGCGCCGGAGTTGAGTGAAAAGCCCTCTTTTGCTCAAACCAGCCATGGGGGGAAGTGCTTTACTTTTGTTGAGAGCCCAAAGCCAGCGGTGGAAATTCCTCATTCGTATGTCAAGGGTGAGTTTATCCACAGGACAACCACTGTTGACTTCCCAACAAGTGGTACAAACTGTATCGACTAACGAGAAACAAGGGGCCATAACTAAAAAGCAGAACTAATTAGAAGTTTTATTATCGACACACATTTAGGCCGTGTGCTATTGTATGTCGCGTAATCTCACTGTGCGGCTTGGAATGTTATCATCGCTCATTGAATAGTTCCGACAACAAGTGCGTGTTGCAAAGCGTTACAGAATCCACACGCGCCAGTGATTAACTTTCCTTGTTTTCAGCTGGTGTGCATACGAATGTATGTTGAACCTCTTTCGCCCCGTGCGTAACCAACCATCATCAGAGGTGAGGGGAAGGACAACAAACTAAATACAAAAAGCACTACGTGTTGCTTTGTACAACTGACCAGGGCAACAATGACACCCCCCTCCATCGGTGGCCGGAACGCACCTCTCTGAAAAGACGCACGGGAGCTGCGACGCCCTTGTCCTCCTCCAGGTACAGCATCCACGTCCACGCACGCTTCTTGGTGGTCGATGCCGCTGCAACAGGGACACGCAAACGCCGTCGCTCGCCCACATGACCGTAGGCCACCCGCGCAGCAGAGACGTGGATGTTGCCTTACACGTCCACTGCTGGGTGAAGGCTGTATTGAATGTTGTACAATAGCGTTATGCATAACATTGCGAAAAGAACAAGCGCAAGTCGTTGACATCCGATTGAGTGTTAAGAACACCAAGCGGACTTGGACAGGATAAGTGGCTAAAAGGAAAGTGGCTGCAACAGAGACGTCCCAATGTTGTAGACACAACGTATTGGTCATGGGGGTATCTGACCATACTTCGCCATGCGGGTCCAAGATCAATACAGATATAAATTGTCAGTGGTGTTAGCTATAGCCAGGAATCAAACTGATGTCACGGAGTTTGTAGGAAAGTGTGTGAACCACTGTGCCACCACTTCATCCCATGTTACTATACTTTCCCTAAAAGTAATAGCTCCTATTTTGTATCACTTCCGTGTAAAATGTAACGTTACATAAATCATGTGATGGCAGAAAAATGTAAAATGCATGGTCAGTGAATTCGTCCAGAACTTCAAGTACCCAAAATCCACCTGTCAAACCTCACAACAGCCAGACCACAAATGGGCCTAAGAAGATTATAGGGGTAATCTGCTGCCCTGTCCACCATAAGGCCCAGTTCTGGCACAAGTATTTTTTATATGGTGGCCTATTTAATATTCATGTTTAATTTTAAAACTCTGTCATCCATACAAGTTACATCTCTAAACAATGCAAGGGCATTTGTAGGAGCACACAACTGTACCACAAATAAATCTGTATGGTGGGGGGGAGGGGCAGGGTTTGGAGGGAGGCACGGGATTTAGGTCGTTACCCTCAGAGTGACGGCGCAGTTTGATTGGTGCCTCCACAGGGCTGGGGACTTTGATCTTCATCTTGAGGTCTCCCCGCTTCTCCTGCAGCAAACACAACCAAGCTGAGAGATGTTGTCTACCCAGAGCTTTCTGCTTTTAAATAGAAGATTGTGCTTACATTTGTGTGTTCCTATGTACAGTATATATATTGCACTGTACGTAGCCAACAGTGTTAATCGGAGGTGTGGGAAAGTCCTATATATATATGTCGTGACACATATATGTTTTCAGTACGTCACTACAGATTGCTAGTGAGAGCTGTCTAAAGACACAAACATACTGAAAAGGCACAGAATGAGCCAACCATGAAGAGACAGAGAAACAAAAAAATATACACATGGCAAGAGGCCTTGACAGAAACAGACACAAAGACCACCCTGTGGGCCCACCATCCACAGGATGAAGAGGGAGGGGTGGGGGTGCGATGCCAGTATGGCAGGGAGAGGGATAGCCTCAGACGGATTAGACCTTGGCGATGGACACTCGCTAGTGGGATGTGGAATGCCATGTCACTGGGGGGGGGGGGAGCAGCCAGAGCTGGTGGAGGAGGTGAAAAGGTACAGACTAGATATAGATGGTCTCACCTCCACGCACAGCATTGTCACTGGAATAAAACTTCTCGATCGCGGGTGGTCTCTCTCCTATTGCGGAGTAACCACTGGTAAGAGGCCCCAGGCGGGTGTGGGGATACTCACAAGCCCCCGACTGAGTGCTGTTCAGCTGGAGATTGTCCCAGTGGATGAGAGGGTCGCCTCAATGAGACTTCGCGTCTCAGGAGGGGAAGCTCTGACTGTTGTCTGTGCTTATGCACCAAACAGCAGTTTAGAGTATTCGGCCTTCTTGGAGACAGTGGGCGCAGTGCTTGACAGAGTTCCGCCTCCGTAGTCTGACTGGGCGACTTCAATGCTCACGTGGGAAACGATGGAGATACCTGGAGAGGCATGATTGGGAGGAATGCCCCCCCCCCCGATCTGATCCCAAATCGTGAGATGTTATTGGAATTCTGTGCAAGTTAATAACAAACACCATGTTCAAACACAAGGATGCTTTATAAGTGTACTTGGTGCCAGAGCACCTTGGGCCGAAGGTCAATGATTGACTTCATAGTTGTGTAATGTGAGGATATATCCGGGTGGTTGATGGATCACACCTCGTTACGATGATTGGCTCTACCGGTCCTGGCCCATAGCCAATGGGGGGAAGTCTAGGGGCGTGGCCCTGACGTAACGGGAAGGTGACATTTGTAAGTAGAGGATTGGTTCTGCTGGCTTTAGCCACAGCTAATGGGGGGACGAGTCAGGGGCGCGGTCCTGGGATCGTACGATGGAGTCTAGAAGATTCCATGGAGGTTAACCAGGATAGGTGGAAAGGTACCACGTGACCCGGGTATTAAAAGGGGTGGAGACGGACAACACGTGGTCAGATCTGGAACGAACGGAAGGTGAGGCCACGCTGGAGCGGGGTCCAGGCTGCCACGTGGCCGCGCGTGTCTCTCTCTCTCCCTCTCACGCTGTCTGCTAGCAGCGTGAAGGGGTAAGACAGAAGTGTTGTGAACGAAAGACAAATAAAGACCGGATTCCAGAAGTCGCTTCCACGACCATTATTACAGTTGTATCATCGGACCTAAGGCCGTATGTTCTCGACACTCGGGTGAAGAGAGAGGCAGAGCTGTCAACTGATCACCACCTGGTGGTAAGTTGGATGCGATGCATGGGGCACCGACCAGATGACGTGGAAGGCCCCAACGAATAGTGCGGGTTTTCTGTGAACGTCTGGCGGAAGACCCAGTGCATAAAAGATTTCAACTTCCACCTCTGGAAAAACTTATCCTGCACTTCAGGGGTGGTCGTGGACATTGAATCCAAGTGGATGATGTTCACGATCACGATTGTGGATGCAGCTGTGAAAAGCCATGGCCTGAAGGCAGTCAGTGTCTGTCATGGTGGCAAACCGAGGACCCGCTGGTGGACACCAGCGGTGAGGGAAGCTGTCAAGTTGAAGAAGGAGGCTTTCCGAGCTCTACTCGGAAAAACGTCTCCCGACTCGATTGAGAGGTACCGGTTTGCCAAGAGGGCGGCAGCTGCAGCAGTCGCTGAAGCGAAAGCCCCGGGGGCGTGAGAGGCGTTTGGAGAGGCCATGGAGAGGAACTACCGAGCAGCCTCAAAGATGTTCCAGCAAACCATACAATGCCTTAGGAGGGGTTGACGGAACGTGGCTCAGGCTGTTTTCAGTAAGGGTGGCGAAACATTGACCTCAACTAGGGAGATAGTCGAGAGGTGGAAGGGACACTTTGAGGAGCTCCTCAACCCTGTGGACATGCCCTTCTTTCAGGAGGCAGCCCTGGAAACAGTTGGGGAGGTCAGATCCATCACGATTGCTGAAGTTACTGTGGTGGTCAAGGGAACTTCATAGCGGCAAAGTTGCTGGGGTGGACGAGATTTGCCCAGAGTTGTTGAAAGCGCAGGACAGTATAGGAGTGTCGTGGTTAATAAGCCTCTTCAATTTTGCATGGAAGGTGGGTACAGTACCTCTGGACTGGCAAACCGGGGTCGTGGTTCCCATTATTAAAAAAGAGGACCAGAGGGTGTGCTCCAACTACAGAGGGATCGCACTCCTCAGCGTCCCAGGTAAAGCCTATGTCGGAGTGCTCGAGAGGAGGCTCCGCCCCGTAGTCGAGCCTCAGATTCAGGAGGAATATTGCGGATTTCATCATGATGTTAGAACAATGGACCAGCTCTTTTCCCTCTCACAGATATATGAGGGGTCATGAAAGTATGCATCTCCAGTCTACCTCTGCTTTGTAGACTTGAAGAAGGCATATAACCGTGTTCCCCGCAATGTCTTGTGGGAGGTGCTGTGGGAGTATGCTGTACCGGTGCCGCTTTTGTGCGATATCCAGTTCCTCTATTCGCAGAGTGAGAGCTGTGTCCATATTCTTGGTGTTAAATCAAAGTCGTTCACTGTGGGTGTTGGACTCCGCTAAGGGCGAGTCTTGTCTCTAATCCTGTTTGTGATTTTCATGGACAGGCTATCAAGGCGCAGCCCCAGGTATGGAGAGCATGGAGGTGGCGTCGCTGCTTTTGCAGATGACGTTGTCCTCTTTGCCTCGTCAGTCAGTGATCTCCAGCGTGTACTTGAACCTTCTGATGCCGAGTGTGAAGCAGCTGGGATGAGGATCAGCACCTCCAAATCTTGAGGTCATGTTTTCTCCAGGTGAGGGGGGAACAGCTGCCCTTAGTGGAGAAGTTTAAATACCTCAGAGTCTCTTTCGCGAGCGATGGTAAGTGGGAGCGGGAGATCAGCCGGCGGATCGATGTGGCATCTGCAGTGTTGCGGGCACTGTACCGTTCCTTGGTCGTGAAGCGGGAGCTGAGCTCTCGACCAAAGCTCTCGGTTTACAGGTCGATCTACATTCCCACCCTATCCTATGGTCATGAGCTTTTGGTAATGACTGAAAGGATGAGATCGCGGATACAAGGGGCCGAAATGAGGTTTCTCCGCAGGGTTTCTGGGCTCACTTTCCGTGATCGGGTGAGGCGCTTGGTAATCCAGGAGAGGCTCAGAGTCGAGCCGCTGCTCCTTTGGATCAAGAGGAGCAAGTTGAGGGTTGTTCGGGCACCTTGTAAGGATGCCCCCCCTGGAACTCTACCGGGCACGTCCCACTGGACGAAGACCCCGGGGCCGGCCCAGGACACGCTGGCGAGACTATGTCTCTCAGCTGGCCTGGGAACTCACCAGGAAGAGCTAGTCTACTAACATGCTGCCGCCGCAACCCTAACAAGGACAAGCGGATTGAGAAACGAACGAACAATGACACAAAGACATGGAGAGACAGACACTGAGACAAACAGACATACAGGAAGCAGCAAACATTGACAGATGCAGATAACTGTGGGAGCTATAGAAATAGGGTCCTGTACAAGTGTTGCCCGGCATGGAGACGGGTGTGATTTTTACCAGGCGATCGTCGCCATTTGACATCTGCTCGGGGTCGGCTCGCGTGTTCAGGCTCAGCTTCCGCCCGCGTTTCTTGGCGTCCGAGGCTCTGGTGTCGACGCTGCTTACCTGCCCTGGCCTACACATGTTAAATAAGGCACATAACACCCTGCTCTCAAGACCAAAATACACCCAGAAATATTATCACATTCCCTCTCTCACGTGCGACGTTAAAGACGCAATGCAAACACTCAACGAGCTCTTATATTCTAGACCAGGGGTGGGAAACCTACGGCCCCGCATAAGGTCACACGAGGACCACCACTGGCAAACGGTCCGAAAACGATATTTATCTATTACTGCAAGCATCCTTGCCACACTAATCGGTACTAGAGGGGAATATTTTGACTTAGCAACAATGTTTAAAATGTTAGCGCTGCACGTACTCACTTCTGTAAACTGCAACGGCCTCTTTATATTAGGTCAACATGTACTTTTTGCATTAGAATTGGATAATGCAAAGGTTATCATGTTAATTTGTAGACCAAGGTATTTGAAATATTCAGCCCTCGGTCAGGAAATGATTTCCCATCGCTGTTGTAGACAGACAAATCTATGCTGCCTTAGGCAATCTGACACAACTCTAAAGCATGAGTGAGCCATCGCCCGTTGGCACCATACCACAAACATCACCACCGCGCAAGACGTGGGGTTTCCCTTGTTCGCGGTTGGCATTCCTCGTGGGTTTGAGCAACAGGGCCGCTCTGAGAGCCACTCCATGTGCCAGTTAAGAGGATTAGGGGCACAGGAAGATTAAAAGGGGAGGTGCGCGAGGGCACCGCACATCGGCACAGCTCCATCACCGCACCTGACGCCCTCACGTGTAAATCAGACTACTCACTGTGGCCAAATCGCACATACTGCAAATACAATACCTATCTAAATAATCAAATGAAATACTATCGTGCTATGAAGAAGGCTCAATGGCAAAAACTTTGCATATTAACATATGTTTTTTACACCACAGACTTATTGACGAACGTGTTGAGATTTGTGTTATTTGTCCTCGAGCACCAGTGTCAAATTGCTGACGCGCCTCTACTGGACATCGGTGAAAAAGAGCTTCATAAGCTCATTAGATTCCTCCCATCTAAATAAAGATTTTGAGATTTTGATTTGAAGCATCACTAACATAATTTGTTTACTACAGCGATGACAAACATATAGATGGATAGTAGTTATTGATTTATGATATTAATTGTCGCAAAATATAATACATACTGTCATAAATTTTTAAATATTAAAAAATATAACATTAGCAAATATAATCACAACAAATCATAACAATATTTTGTAAAGTGGACGATCATGGATCGAATATTAGATCATAGGGTCGGCCCACTACAACCTAGCCAGTCATCCCGACTCCCTGTACGAAGATGCAACAGGGAAAGGGTGTAATGTAGTGTCTGTGACACCCTCAGCGAGAAGATGGTTATCTGCCCAAGTATCAATTGCTTTTGTGTTCATAGATTGATGTTTATATTAAAAAAAAAAAAAATCAGCATGTCATCGTGTCCAAAGTTACATGCTTGTGGATAAATTATAAGGATTTAATAATTGATTAAAATTGATTCTTATGCTCATAAAACATGCAACAAATTGCGCATAACATCGATTATTTTTAATTTATTTATGTTTATACAATTATAGATTCTATAGATTGATAACACCATAGATTCCACATGCACCAAAACATTCAATAATTCATGAATTGTAACCCCCAGTGGTGAAAATGTATCGGATTGTGGAGTGACAGCAGCAACCAAAACTTGCAGAATTAAGTCAGAGCATGAATTCTTAGAGCTGCCAAACGAACAAAGATCCACTACTGGTGAACGACAGCAACCACACTCATCCAAACTTCAAATCAGCTTCAAGTCAATTCAACTCATCATCGGCCCTAATCAATCCACTACTGGATGAAATACCTTCTTAAGCCTCTAGCAGGGATGACCCATGGAAACAAATAAGGACGCGGTGGCAGCTAAGACGTGGAATGCGTGCGGGAGGATGTCCGTCGATGGAGCAATGAACTTGTAGGTAGGTGCAAGATGCATTACCAAGTCCCAACACAGCGAGAGATAGCGATGGAAAGGCAAGGCCTTCATTCAGCACAAGATCATGTTTGATGATGCTGAGGAATCGTTACACCTGTCGCGAATAATTGTTTTTGTTCAGTGTGGTCTCTATTTCCACGGGTGCATACTTTTTGTTGTTTAAAACTTAATTTTACTTGCTATAATACTGTGAAGCTCAAATTAAACTGACGAATTTTGGTTTGAAAGTCCAGTGTGCTAACTATTACACCGAAGAGGCGGGTGACGGGGTTAGGTAGAAGGGCGGGGGGTCCGAGGGCGCGTACTTCTCTGTAGTGAAGATGCGTGCGCACTTGTCGCTACAGAAGCGTCCTTCCTGGAAGAACTCTTCAGCAGTACCGTAGTGCCCACACTGCTCGCAGCAGCAGATACCCTCCATACTTGGCAGCTCGTCCGCGCCGCCCGGCGGCTCCTCCTTCGGTCGACCGACGCCCTCGCCTGGAGGACCTGGCACCGGCACAGGGAGCCACGGTAAAACCCAGTGAGACACGAAAGTGAAAGTGACTTCCTGGTCAAACGAACACAACTGCACTGCTAATCTCCCACTCACAGCCCTCAGATAGTGGTGGAACTTCCACATTCCTATAGCAAGGCGAGTGAATCCATAGAGCAACCACCGGTAACTTCTCGCAAAGTGGTCCTCATTTTATTGACCGTAAATAAATCATACTGTTGACCCTCAGTTGGGAGACGAGTATTCTAACTCCTGCGCCACCTGGCTCAATTTAACGTCAATAAACCCAGAAATTTATACCTAGTAGAAAAATTATCCTCCCACAACGACGCACCCACGCACGTAACTACGTGTGGAAATCGGGCGACAATGAGACCCCGGTAACAGATGAGTGCTTGCAGTGCTCACCGCCTTGGCCTGCGTTCCACGAGCCCTCCATGGCCGCAGACTCCTCGGGAGAGACGATCTCCAGCGTGCCAAACTCGTTAATACGGAACTGAATCACATGACGACACGAGCACATGCGCGAGCACACAATTGAAGAATAATAACACAGAATGATAATTTAAACTTTCAAATTATGCATTTTTCAACACAATCGCAAGGGCAACGCAAAGTGCCTGCTGTGCATCAACTGGAAATAATCTCCCATTGTCATTACCGTTCACAAATGCTGCCTGATATTTGAATACAGAATAATACCAGGTGAGGTTTGGCCAGTGGCGCTTATTTAAAACAGATAGCATTGGAACAAAACAGGATTGTAACTTATTTTAAGACTGCATTGAAAAATGTGGCTCAAATTTTACATTTGGAAATAATAGGAATATGAAATCTTGCAAGAGTGAAAAAGTGTCCCTTATACAGTGACTCTTCGCTTATAACGTCGGCCGGTTTAACATTATTTAGCTACAAAGTCGCGGATGAATCACTACCCACATATGCATCTAACGTCGTGTGGTGTCGCTACAACGTCGCTGCCGTGGGTAACTACTTTCCACGGCGGAGAGCGAGGCGGCTGCGCAGCACGTACGTTGCTAGGCAATGCCCCCTACCGGCCCGGTGTATCTCTAAGCAGCCAGAACGTAGTGCGAGAGTTCTCACGCTTTCTTGGGCTGCACAGGTGAGCGGAATGATAGAGTGAGCGGCGGAGCACCCTCACCTCAGTTTGTGGACTGTTTTTGTTTTCATATGGAGAGGTAATTTATCACTGATCCTACTGTTTCAAGTGCCGTGATGTGAAGGAAGGTGATCACTTTGTAAACCAAATTAGAATCTTGACTAAGCTTTCGTGACTGCAGGAATTCATATTCTTTGGGTCTTTCGGTAAAGCCACTTAGATAGAAAAATTAAAAAATATCACGACGTTTCAACACAAGCAATCGCCATCAGGTGAAAAAATATAGCGGGAGAGCTGCTGAGGCAGGGAAAAATATTTTATATTCTTTTATTATTATATTTCTATCTACGTGGTTTTACCGAAAGACCCAAAGAATACAAATTAGAATCGTTATGCTGCTTTGCAGCAGGATATATGGAGCGCATGTTATCAGTGTGGATTGATCAACATCAGCCCCATATTCCTCTCAGTTTACTGGTGATCCAGGCAAAGGCACCAGGTTTGTTTGAGGACTTAAAGGCCAAGGATGGTGAATCAGGGTGTTCTTGCAGCATCAATATTGTAAGTGAGGATTATGCAAGCAGGGAGCGCAGTGCTCAAGTGTCAGAAAAACAAATGATACTTTGCAATGCTAAAAGAAACTCTACTTAGAAAAAAAACTCATAACTTATCAACAGACCGGCCGCCTTTGTCTCCCCAGTGGCAATGTTTAAACAACACACCAGGTACCTAGGGCATGACCCAGGACCGATTTAGATAATGGTCATTGTTGTTGGGCATGAGTGGGAATCGAACTCGGGTCGCTGGGTTCGTAGTGCAGCACACTAACCGAAGCAATACCGCTCCTCCACTCGCGGAAAACCACACAACACATCCGCTTTGGATCATCATCATCACCGGGAAGAACAGTACTTAGAATACTATTTATTGTCTAGGAATGTTTTTTGTATTAGGTTTTTACATTTTTATTTAAAATATTCAGTTTTTTTGGCATACAGTATAGTAGTTATTTCAATGTATAATGTGTCTTACTTATGTAAGGCTAAGTATTGAATATTTGCGGTTTTGACTTTCGCGGAACTTTCCAAGAACGTAACCCCCATGATATTCAACGGTCTCCTGTATTTTGATTTAAAGCTTTCGTGACTGCAGGGATTCATATTCTTGGTTCTTTCGGTAAAGTTACATAGAAGGGAAGTAATAAAATAATAAAAATAGAAAACAACAAAAAAATATATATTTGTATTATTTTATTATTTCCCTTCTACGTGACTTTACCGAAAGAACCAAGAATATAGGTCTCCTGTATATAATAAAATACCACCTTAATTCTGCAATGTACCAATATTGCACACAACTCGACTTTGTGTTGCACTGACATTTTTGTAGACCAATAACATAACTGACACGCACAAGACAGTGAAAAACATCAATAAATAAATCCGGCAGCCTGTTTTGTCCCTTCAGCAATGCAAGGTGTTTCCAAGTTGTACAAAGGGATGACCAAAATACGCTGCCATTTATTTTAGCACAGCTATGGACATGTCAGCCAGCTTGAACGCCACATTTAGGGCAAAGGGTGACAGCGTCGAGTTGGGACAACCGGCTGGCGCAAGTGGTGGCTACAAACTGTCAATTTCACAAAAATGCTGGGCAATGGGAGATAAATGGCACGTGGGTCGCGACAACCGCCGGGCACACATCAGGCACAATGGGTCACGTGTCATTTACTCGGCAAGCGGAGCGCGGTGCCCCAGCATGTCTGGCGAGTACAAAGGCACGCGCGCGCAATTGCACGCGGTTCTGGGACTACGTTGGCAGAGCCGTGTCGCACCAGGGAACGCTGCTACGTTCACAGCGATGCAGGCGCAGAACGCTTGATAGAGAAACAGACTCTCTGAACCAGCACGATTACTGTGCATACATCCTCCAGTTATAGAGGGTAGACGATGGACACAAGGTGAAGGCCACCACACTAAGGAACATTAGAAGAGCACTGTAATTACAGAAAGAGGTGAAAATCTGAACAAATGCTGCATATAAATTGAGGACTCGATCTACCAGACTGCTTTACAATTTGAAAATAAGTACAAACACTTTAAAACTACATTAATGAAATTAAAGATAAACAATGAGGGAAACAATGTTATGTCCTTGAGACTCCAAATGTTTAAAACTATGACTATACAACTTATTAAATGTGAGATAAAAAAATAAAGTCTTCAGATTAAATTAAAAAAATCACTCCCAACTTTTTACCTGTGGCCCACCATGGGAAGGGGTGTATAGCCTTTGAATGCAAAAATTAAAATGAACAGAAAAAGGGAGGAAAGAAAGCATGAGAAATAAGAGGAAAAGGATTAAAAAGGAATTGAAAATCAAGAGCCAAGCATCAGGAAATAAGATAGGAAGAGGCGACATAGGGCGTCTACGCTGCTGCATGGAGCGGTGTCTGTTTTTAAAGGGGGCGGCAGGGAGGGATTCAGGCGAGGGGTGGCCACACAGAAGTCACGTGGTTTATCAGAGGCTTGAGCTAATTTACACACACAGACGTGGCAAGAAGAGTTGCTGAAAGGCATGAAGTGGAGAGTGCTTTCCATTGTTTAGATTGATAAACCAAAAATCTATTTTTTTCGAAATTTTAAGTAATTAGGTCAATGTCCGAGGAACAAATATTACAGAAAGGGGACACAGAGAACATCCTTTTATAACCAACGAGACCACATTACTCCAATGCCTCCACCAGCTGAGTCCAATCCTGGATCAACTTCAAGATCACACTCAGCATATTCAAGATCCTCCTTGGACTCACCTCTGCCCAACTCTACCATCATCTCACTCTTCCCGTCTACACACACTCAGCTTCAGCAGCCAAGGCTTTCCATCCAAGACTCCATAAAACCTTTGCTCAGTGACAGGTTGCTCATTCTGCCTTGTTTCTTTATGTATGTATATATGTTGAACATCTTTCGCATCGTACGTAGGCAAACATGCTAATTGGAGGTGCTCTCTTCCCTCAGAACACCGTGATCAACTCTCTGCTGCCATTTAACTCGATTGTAAGACCTTTCTCTTTCATCTGCCTATAACGCTCTTTCTATATACATGTAAAACATGTGTCCACTTTTTCTGCTCAGTGTCTTGATATGAGTGTGTATTTGGAAGCTATATCAATATCAATTATACGTATTATACTTTTTGCCTTCAATGGTGGTGCGTGTGAATTCACAAATGCAAGAACAAACAACACAATGCTCATATGTCAACGTCCATCGTTGCCTCTGAAAGAGTGCATACAAATTATGACAAGAATCATACATTAATTCTAACAAATCTACAAATTTCTAATGCCTCCAATTTGCAGCTTTTTTCAATTAGTGTGCGTGATTGACCGGCCAACCCAAACTCCGTCGGCGGTCGTGCTTGCGAGTGGGTTGCCGGTGACTCACGCGGAGCGTGCTGCCTGGCAACGTGCCGATACCGTCCCTCCAGTCCATGGCTCCCACCACGTCGAAGTCCGGGTGGCTTGGCACTGCCCCATCACTGCCGAGAGAACTGTCAGGCAGGGCACCTTCCTCTGCCTCCAGCTTCACCTGCACCTCCTTGGACGAGGCTGCATCTGCGGCATGAAACCAGCACATGTGACCACCACACAGCGCTGTTGCTACTGGGCATGTAATGATGCGTCGGTTAACAGATATGCATCACATCATGGGTGTGTCAGAATGGAGTAATGTACTTAAAATTAATAAAAGTTGTATGCAAATTATTCTACAATGTTACATTTAGGCTAATAGAGTGAACAAAACGGTAAAAACAAAAGAGATAAGGCTGTCTCCTTCAAATATCTCTCTCCACATAAAAAAAAAAACATTATTCTTTACACAACCCATTGGCCCCATGTCCTTCTGGGAGTGTATAATTTCAGTAGCATTGATTTAGTACAAGCAAATTCTAGACCAATTTCAACATAATGTCTCATCAGTATTCAGGCTTGCTTGAACTTGTAAAAACAAGTTCATATTTCAAATTTGTTCCAGTATAACTGCACGTGTGACTCGTCACATGTGAATTGTAATCAAGGCTGCGGAAACTTCAATTAAAATTTTCCAAATAAGTTATCAATTCTTGTGCACAGAGCTTTGTGCAAGTATCGTGAGCATAAAATTGAAGTGAAATGGTATGTTTGTGCACGTAACCGAGTTACAATTTTTAAATATTGCGTAACATTTAATATGAAGCAATGGAACTAGCGTTGCTTATATTTTGCAGAACAGCTGCATATTACAGATGCATTGTAGTCCCTGATGGTACTTGCCTTTCATCATTAATAAAGCAGAGGCCTACGCCTGACCCCTGTCCTGCCCTCTTGCCTAAAAAACAAGGCATTAAGGTAAAACACAAGGAGAGCATCTAAGCTAAGAGAGGTGCAGTTTGGCCAAAGTCTAAAGTAAAAACTGCCATTGTAAAGAATATGAAACAAAGAAAACAATAAATGTGTCAATGATCTTTAAAAATACAATGCTTTACCTTGTCCAGCCAAACATTTCGCTTGTGCCTCAAAATTAACTTAAAAGGTGGTGTGAACAGTTTTGCATAACTTAATTGACTCAGTGTCCTGTCCATGCTAAATAGGTCAACACAAACAACAACATTGTGTTACACTACGTGTCAACATAAGCGTAACACTTTTATTTTAATTGATAAATCGATATATTGTAGCATGCCACTCACAGGATACAATAAAGTTGCATCTCCATTATCTGTGGAAAAATGTTATCCAGCTGGCAGATTAACCCATATATGAGGACAAATTAAATAATATATTGTTCCACACACTGGTTAAATTCTTAGCTAGTGACTCAAGTGTCTACCTGACCACAAACAAGTAAATGTAGCTACACAAACATAAACACAAAGCATAAATGACAAAGAAAATCCCAAGGTAAAAAAAACAATGCGTAAACGTGTAAGAGCCCACATCACGACTGCTCCCTGTGGCTGTGACTGCTGATGCTGAATGTGCAAAGGACACTCCGAGCCCTCACCAGTGGGTGTAATCTCATCTGCATGTGGTTTCTCCGGGGCCGATTCCATTGTGATGTGCGAGCCGTTCTTCTGCGACGCCCTGCCAAAGAAAGGGACAATTGTTCAGCATAGCCATCAGCCATGGTCAACCCACTGCTACATGGAGGCCTCTCCAAGGTGCTGCCACCTGCTGCGATCGTACGGTGTAACAATTCACCTATCAGCCGCACACGAGGCGATTGTATTGCCTCGGTAGGTAGACACTCAAGTCACTGGTATAAAATACATTAAGCTGAGTATTGCTGTGAAAAAAAAATATTAAAGTGACAAGGAAAATCTCAACACCAAAAAACACTCTGCTTTACTCAAAATCACGGTTAAATAAGTGTTAATTTCTAAATAAGATGAATATTTTTCCATGAAAAACAAGCATTGATGCAATTTAAAAAGATGAAAGAAAAAAACATGCGACAAAAACAATGGTCAACTCATTGTAACTGGAGGTAAAACAAAAAACCAAGTGCCTCAACATTACTTTTCTAAAATATTACAATAAATATTAAAGCAGTGCACACCGGGCCAAACACATCATCAAACGCATCAGCCCTGAAGATGTAAACGGAACCCGAGGGGATTGCAAACGAGTTTTTGTTGTTCTGGTGAGACGGGGCAACGGTGTGTGAAGTTATGGAATCTGCACAAAGTTGCCCGGAGCTGCTGCAGTTGTGTATTGAATGTGGGCAGCGAGAGGCGCAGAGGAGACATCATCCGCCTGCAGAGCACAGACGACTCGCAAAGCTGCTGCTGCTGCTGCCCATGGGTCCCCCATGGTCTCCCATGGAGCTCCTCCATTCGGCAGCGGCCAGCGCTGGCGGAAGCCATTTTGGCCGTGGTATGATGATGGATCCACTTTTGCGATAGTTTTGCCAAAGAGGGGAGGACGCTGGGTCCGTGAGCGACACGCGAATTGGGTGGCAATGGGAATAAAACCCCAGCAGCGCCCATCTTAGTGGCGGCGCCCCAGCAGCAGCACCTCCAGCACAGACGCGCACGCTCCTCACCCCCCCCCCCAGCTGCCCACATGCCTCCTCGTGCCCTCGGCACGGTGCCAGGGTCTCGTGAAAAAACGTGTATTTATTATAAAATACATGTTCACACACACTAACCTGCGCTTCGTTAAAACGAGCCTACAATAGGTACAGTAATAAAATGAAATAAATTGCCGCTGCTTATTTTTTTTGTCTGACAAATTAAATTCCCACGCACTTTGTTACAGCATCAATTTGGATTAAACAAACGCGACCCCGGCGTGTTTAACCATTAACAAATACACAATGAGACATTTGCTCGCCACACGAATGACCACACACCCGCGGCTGTCGACTCGAAGCCCACGCAGAATTATAACGAAATGAAACAACTTACGACGACGACGTCCTTGTGGTAAATGCCGGCGAACAGCTCGACGACTTGACGACCGGAGGGGGGGGGGGGCATACAGCGCGCGTGTGTTTAGTGTTGCGTGTTTAAGTGTGTAAGTGTTGCGTGTTTAAGTGTACACACGTGTACGTGCCGCATGTGTTACAGCGCCTGCTTCGCTTTAAACAATGGGGGCGACAAGACGCAGGGAAAAGAGAAGTATTCGAGCCGGATATTCAGGGGCCTTTTCTCTCTGCGCCGTCACCACCACCACCAGTAACCGCGCCGAGGACTGGAGCAGCATTACAACACACACACACTCGTGCACACAGCTATATGAACACACAGACACGCAAATACAATATACACACAGGCACGCATATACTGCCACATGCAGTGATACAGTATACACACAGGCACACGTGTTATGTACTCACGTATACAGTATGCACATACGGATACTTGATAGAGTACTTACACGGTGTACAGAAACCCATAGATACACACTCTCACACTTGCTCTCAGGCACATACTGGACCGACACCCACTCATAAGACTCGCACACTCCCCAACATGATTGTACACTCCGCTACTCACATAAGCGCGCACTCATAGAGACTCAAGAGACATCGTCACCCACACAACTCAAAACCCCACGGACTCAAAGAGACTAAAGACACATCGTCACCCACACAACTCAAAACCCCACGGACTCAGAGACATCGTGACCCACACAACTCAAACCCCACGGACCCATAGAGACTCAAGACACATCGTGACCCACACAACTCAAACCCCACGCACTCACGCAATGCCGTGACGCGCCTCGCATGCAACCGCACGCGGCGGCACGTGTTCGTGTGCGCACCCAGTGTGTGTGTGTGTCACCAAGTAGTGTGTGTGTCACCAAGTAGTGTTTGTGTGTCAAGCAGTGTGTGTGTGTGTCACCAGTGTGTGTCACCAAGTAGTGTGTGTGTGTCAAGCAGTGTGTGTGTCACCAGTGTGTGTGTCAAGCAGTGTGTGTGTCATCAAGCAGTGTGTGTGTGTCACCAAGTAGTGTGTGTGTCAAGCAGTGTGTGTCACCAAGCAGTGTGTGTATGTCACCAAGCAGTGTGTGTGTGTCACCAATCAGTGTGTGTGTGTCAAGCAGTGTGTGTGTCACCAAGCAGTGTGTGTATGTCACCAAGCAGTGTGTGTGTGTCACCAAGCAGTGTGTGTGTGTGTCACCACACACACACACTGGCAATGGGACCCCCTGTGGAACACTTTTCAAGACAGTATTGTAAGAGCACCGCCGCGACTGACCACCTCGGTGCGACAAAACACAAATCAAATAGAACACAAATCAAATCAAACGCGTGCAGCCGGCTGCTGCTATTGTCTTTGTTTAACGCGTTTGGTGATTTTCCCAGCAAAGACCAATATCCCCCGTAAAGTCTAGACTTTGGGCAAGTGCTGCTAGTGAGCAATTTATTAAGGCATACTCGGCACACGAAGTGCGGGTGGCCACACCACTCCCGGTCGCCTTTGTCTCCCAAGTGGCGATGTTCACACACCGCTCCAGATCATTGTCACTAATGTTTGTGATGGCCGTGAGCGGGAATCGAACTCGGGTCGCCGGGTTCCGAACGCTGTGCGATGACAACTGCAACACGCTACCGCTCCCCACACACACTTACACAGACCCAGCGCACACACTTACACAGCGCGCACTTACACAGCACACACACACGCACTTACACACACACACTTACACAGCGCACACTTACACAGCACGCACTTACACACACACACACACTTACACAGCACACACACACACTTGCATACACTTACACAGCACACACAGCACACACACTTACACAGCACACACACTTACACAGCACGCACTTACACACACACACTTACACAGCACACACACACTTGCATACACTTACACAGCACACACAGCACACACACTTACACAGCACACATAGAACACACTTACACAGCACACGCACATTACACACACAGCACACACACTTACACAGCACACACACTTACACAGCACACACACTTACACAGCACACACACTTGCACAGCACACTTACACAGCACACACACTTACACAGCACACACACACTTACACAGCACACACACACGCACTTGCACAGCACACACACACTTACACAGCACGCACTTACACACACACAGCACACACACACGCACGTACACAGTACACACACACACTTACACAGCACACACACTTACACACAGTACACACTTACACGCACAGCACACACACTTACACAGCACACGCACAGCACACACACTTACACACACAGCACACACAGCGCACGCTGCTGGGATGGGGGCGGCACTAAGACGCGCGCCGCCAGCGGGGGGGGGGGAGTGGGGGATGGGGGGTGGGGGCCTCCAGGACAAAATGGCGGAGCTCGCCGCCGCTGCGCGAGTCGTGGAGGGATTCCTGAGCGCGTTTTGCTCTTCGCCTCCCTCAGCTCCCTCAGCTCCTCAGCTCACTCAGCTCCTCACCTCCCTCAGCTCCCTCAGCTCCCTCAGCTCTTCGCTTCCCTCAGCTCCCTCAGCTCCTCACCTCCCTCAGCTCCCTCAGCTCCTCAGCTCCCTCAGCTCCTCACCTCCCTCAGCTCCTCAGCTCCCTCAGCTCCCTCAGCTCCTCACCTCCCTCAGCTCCCTCAGCTCCTCACCTCCCTCAGCTCCCTCAGCTCCTCACCTCCCTCAGCTCCTCACCTCCCTCAGCTCCTCACCTCCCTCAGCTCCTCAGCTCCCTCAGCTCCCTCAGCTCCTCACCTCCCTCAGCTCCTCACCTCCCTCAGCTCCCTCAGCTCCTCAGCTCCTCAGCTCCTCACCTCCCTCAGCTCCTCACCTCCCTCAGCTCCTCAGCTCCCTCAGCTCCCTCAGCTCCTCACCTCCCTCAGCTCCTCACCTCCCTCAGCTCCCTCAGCTCCCTCAGCTCCTCAGCTCCCTCAGCTCCTCAGCTCCTCAGCTCCCTCAGCTCCTCACCTCCCTCAGCTCCCTCAGCTCCTCAGCTCCCTCAGCTCCTCAGCTCCCTCAGCTCCTCAGCTCCTCAGCTCCCTCAGCTCCTCACCTCCCTCAGCTCCCTCAGCTCCTCAGCTCCTCAGCTCCCTCAGCTCCTCACCTCCCTCAGCTCCCTCAGCTCCTCAGCTCCCTCAGCTCCTCACCTCCCTCAGCTCCTCAGCTCACTCAGCTCCCTCAGCTCCCTCAGCTCCTCACCTCCCTCAGCTCCCTCAGCTCCTCACCTCCCTCAGCTCCCTCAGCTCCTCAGCTCCTCAGCTCCCTCAGCTCCTCAGCTCCTCAGCTCCCTCAGCTCCTCACCTCCCTCAGCTCCCTCAGCTCCTCAGCTCCCTCAGCTCCTCACCTCCCTCAGCTCCTCAGCCCCCTCAGCTCCTCACCTCCCTCAGCTCCCTCAGCTCCCTCAGCTCCTCACCTCCCTCAGCTCCCTCAGCTCCCTCAGCTCCCTCAGCTCCCTCAGCTCCCTCAGCTCCTCAGCTCCCTCAGCTCCTCAGCTCCCTCAGCTCCTCACCTCCCTCAGCTCCCTCAGCTCCTCACCTCCCTCAGCTCCCTCAGCTCCTCACCTCCCTCAGCTCCTCACCTCCCTCAGCTCCTCAGCTCCCTCAGCTCCCTCAGCTCCTCACCTCCCTCAGCTCCCTCAGCTCCTCAGCTCCTCAGCTCCCTCAGCTCCTCAGCTCCTCAGCTCCCTCAGCTCCTCACCTCCCTCAGCTCCCTCAGCTCCTCAGCTCCCTCAGCTCCTCACCTCCCTCAGCTCCTCACCTCCCTCAGCTCCCTCAGCTCCTCACCTCCCTCAGCTCCCTCAGCTCCTCACCTCCCTCAGCTCCTCACCTCCCTCAGCTCCTCAGCTCCCTCAGCTCCTCAGCTCCTCAGCTCCCTCAGCTCCTCACCTCCCTCAGCTCCTCAGCTCCCTCAGCTCCTCACCTCCCTCAGCTCCTCAGCTCCCTCAGCTCCTCACCTCCCTCAGCTCCTCAGCTCCTCAGCTCCCTCAGCTCCTCAGCTCCTCAGCTCCTCAGCTCCCTCAGCTCCTCACCTCCCTCAGCTCCCTCAGCTCCTCAGCTCCCTCAGCTCCCTCAGCTCCTCACCTCCCTCAGCTCCTCACCTCCCTCAGCTCCTCACCTCCCTCAGCTCCTCAGCTCCTCAGCTCCTCAGCTCCTCAGCTCCTCAGCTCCCTCAGCTCCTCACCTCCCTCAGCTCCCTCAGCTCCTCAGCTCCCTCAGCTCCTCACCTCCCTCAGCTCCTCAGCTCACTCAGCTCCCTCAGCTCCTCACCTCCCTCAGCTCCCTCAGCTCTTCGCTTCCCTCAGCTCCCTCAGCTCCTCACCTCCCTCAGCTCCTCAGCTCCCTCAGCTCCCTCAGCTCCTCAGCTCCCTCAGCTCCTCACCTCCCTCAGCTCCTCACCTCCCTCAGCTCCCTCAGCTCCTCAGCTCCCTCAGCTCCCTCAGCTCCCTCAGCTCCTCACCTCCCTCAGCTCCCTCAGCTCCCTCAGCTCCCTCAGCTCCTCAGCTCCTCAGCTCCCTCACCTCCCTCAGCTCCTCACCTCCCTCAGCGCCTCTCGCGTCTCGCACCTGCCCACCATCTCCTGCTTCCCCCGTTCTCCAGCTCTCTCCGACACATTTTGTTTAGCCGGTGTGTTTGAGGGCTTTTTTTGTCTTTGCCCTTTCCCTCTGGCTTTTTATTTTAGTTTTTGTTGTTGCTACATCTGATGATGCTGATGATGAGGCTGATGCTGCTGATGATGAGGCTGATGAATGATGATGCTGATGGCTGGACGTGGACACGCAAGGCCACCAACATCATCAAAGTATTAGTAGATTTGAAGCTTTCGTGACTGCAAGGATTCATATTCTTAGGTTTTTTCGGTAAAGTCACGTAGGTAAACCATTAAAATTAAATGTTTTACCTACGTGACTTTACGGAAAAAAACCTAAGAATATGAATATCATCAAAGTAACCTGTTACTGATGCTAACCCTGCTTCTCTACGGATATATATTTATAATTGTCACTATAAATCCTCAACTCGAATCAATCGCAATCTCCATTTCACAAACTCCACCTTGGTCCAACATTAACAACACATTATTGGTTAAAATGTGGGGGGCATCCATGACTGAGGCAAAACCCGACAATGCAAAGCCAAATTCCAAAGAACACAGGATGAGGGAATTTGGCTTTGCATTGTCGGGTTTTGCCTCAAAGGAAAAACACAAAATTGGACAAAACTAAATTGTACAAAACTAAATTAGACAAAAATTAATTGGACAAAACTAAATTGTACAAACTAACTTAGACAAACATGCCAGCAGGCAACTCTAACAAGGGCACGAAGATGATGAAGACGTCCCCAGAGGGCCGCTGAGATTGGGGGGCGCGACTCCCCCCCAAGTGGCGGCGCTGCTCGCAGCGCGCCTCGACCATGTCGCTGGGAATGGTTTTTAAAATATTTCCTTAATTATTACAACCGCTAATTTTACGTCAATTGCAACAGCAATATATTGATTTTGTGTTCGTGTGTATCAAAATACACCTCCTTCTCCTCCTCCTTGAATAAAGGGAAAAACAAAAGTAAGTGCGTGTGAAATGAAGCAAACAGGGCCTGACCACCGCCTCCAACTTAGGCGACGAGAGTGCGAATAGCGGAGAGACAGAAACTAGAACAACAACACCACAAAGACAAAGATCCCCGTATAGCCCTGCAGGCTGGTGAAGGCAGGTTGTGTTAGCGAGCACCTATTAAGGCCGGCACACAAGACGCACACAGGACGCACGCACTCCGCATGCAAGCTCAGCTATTCCCTTTACTTCATTCGCTGTTAGTGCTGCTGCTGCTGTGTGAGTGAGTGTCGCCGTGGCTGCTGTCCGGGGTCATCTCGCGGGTTCACCACCGAGTGTCCACCACCAACACCTCCACCACCAACACCCCAGTGTCCACCACCTCCACCTCCTCCCTGCGCTCTGTCTCTTACCCGGTCGGGTTCCTCCTCCCGGCAGCAGCGGCATGGGCCTCGCGAGGCCTCTGCGCATGCGCGAACAGAGAACCCCCCCCGCCACTCATCCCCCACAGCCCCCCCACCTCTTCATCTCCCCCCCCCCCTTTACTTATCTCTGCCCCCCCCCGCGCCCATTGCTCCTCATCACTGAGCCCCCCCCCCTCGTTCTCCTCGTCCCCTTTCTTCGCTCCCCAGACCCCCCCCCCTCCCCGTGCTGCTCTCGTCACGTTTCTGCTGCGCTCAGGAGGTCTCCCTCCACAATGCGCGCTGCCTCCCAATCGCCTCTCACCTCTACACCGCCCCCCTATCCACCTCTACACCGCCCCCCTATCCACCTCTACACCGCCCCCCTATCCACCTCTTCACCCCTAAACTAAAACACCCCCAGCGCACCCCCTTCTCGCGAGCGTTGTTCAGTCGCCTCCTGAGAGACATCAGCAAACTCGCAACCTTCACATGCAGCGCACCAGGCACGGGTTCCCTCACGACGCGTCCCACCGCCACCACTCTCACATCGCTAATTCTCTCTCATTCACCGTCTGGAGTTGTGCAACAATTATCGCACTGCAAAGCCCGCCACGCAATTCTAACCGGTTTGCTCACAACAGTTCAATTCCTGCGACGGGCATCCGGTATTGCTGCTCACGCGACAACTGCTGCACAGATACCATCACCACCACCAGCACCACCATCATTATTATTATTGATGATGATGATGATGTGACCAGCGGCACGCCGTCATTGTCAATGTAGCACCGGAGCTTGGCGTCTGGCCGAGCTCCGGCGGGCGCGCGTCGTGGGGCGGCACAAATCGCGAAACCAGTCGGGGCAGTGAGGCGCGCGATCTCCCGGCGCGGCACGCGTTCATGCCGACACGGGAACTCACCTGCAGCTGAAGCTGTCGCTCTCCGTGCAGGATCGTGAATATTCCCTAAAGTTGTTTACAAATCTAACGCGAAACACAAACTGTATTACCCTGAAATAATTTAACAAAGTGTAGAGGATGTGACGTCACGCGTGTTATGCAACGCGCGCCGGAGCGAGCTGCCGTGCCGCGCTCGCAGTGGGCAGCGCGGTTGTACCGCACTTCTATGTACGTCTATGCTCCCGGCCTTGGCCAGAGCACGTGGCAGCCTGGGGAAGGCCCTCATCCAGCAGTGGATCGAGAGAAAAAATGTCGCTGTGCGTGCAAAAGGTGATTAGCAAATAACAATGATGTCATTGATTTGTCCCTGGAAAGACTCAGTCCCAAGACTCCTGTTCAGGAGGATTCTGCAGTCACGGTGGATAATTTGTGTGGGAGGCCGGAATAGGCAAAGAAAGCCCACCACATACGAGGGGCTAACAACAACTACGGCGGCTACACACGGCTTCACCAAATCCACTTGCTATTTTATTTTATAACCACGCAATACAAGCATATTCTTAGGTTTTTTCGGTAAAGTCACGTAAGTTACTTTACCGAAAAAAACATAAGAATATGAATCATTGCAGTCACGAAAGCTTCAAATCTAGAAGCAATACAAGCAGATTTGTGAGTTTCACGGATCTCTGTGTGGTCCACCAACCATTGTCCCTAAAGCTCAGGGCCACACGCGTACGCCACAGCGCCTGGCTCAAGAGATATAATAATGTCCTGTAAGGGCCATACTTTCTCTTTGGATATTTCGGTAAAGTCACGTAGAAACAAAATAAATTAAGTAATAGAATACGACGTTTCGATTGCAACACAAGCAACCGTCATCAGGTAGAACTAAATTTGAGAGAGACAAAACACAGACACGGAGACACAGACAGACACACAAGCAGAGAGAGACAACACAGAGACACACAGAGAGACACACAACAGAGACACAGACAGACACACAAGCAGAGACACACAGAGAGAGACACAACACAGACACACAGACAGACACACAAGCAGAGAAAGACAACACAGAGACACACAGAGAGACACAACAGAGACACACAGACAGACATACAAGCAGAGAAAGACAACTCAAACTACCTATTCCTCTCTCTCTAAAATTCACCAGGCTCGCATAGGTCCATTCGCTCTTTCTCTCCCGGTCGCTTCGGGGTGAATTTCCACGCAACTCTCTAAAATGTACCAGTCTTGTTGGGTCTTTCATTGACACGCTAATTTCTCTGCTCCAGCAGCTGCTCCAGCAGACCCACCTCTCTCTCTCTCTGCCCCCCTCTCTCTATTTAAGGCCTCAACACAGAGGCATTGGGTCTCTGTGTGTCTGTTGTGTGCCTCTCTCTCTCAAATTGTGTCTCTCTCTCAAATTTAGTTCCACCTGATGACGGTTGCTTGTGTTGCAATCTAAACGTCGTATTATATTATTACAAATTTTTTTTACGTGACTTTACCGAAAGAACCAAAGAGTAATTCCTGCAGTCACGAAAGCTTCAAATCAAGTTTGGGCCATACTTTCCTTTGAAGTGTTGACTGCCAACGCATGATCACTTCACGTTTTATATACAGTGCCACGCCGCTGGAAGGGATGATGGACGATGGTCGGAGTGGCATCCGAGGAATGGAACGCTTTCGAGAACAGGACCACCGAGGAGTTGGAGCCATGAAATCAGTTCGTGTGCAGGTGTGGAGTGTTAACTACGTCGCAGCAGCGTCTTGATGGCGCCGGCTTGGGGAGGCCTTCCATCAGATCATGACCGGTGTTGAGTTGATGTGGGTCAGCAGCCGGAACGTCTTGCTTGATGGCAACGAATTCTTTAGAATTCATTTTCTTGGTTCTTTCGGTAAAGTCACGTTACTTTCTAGATTTTAAGTTTTCGTGACTGCAAGAATCCATACTCTTTGGTTACTTTACCGAAAGAACCAATAATATGAATTCCTGCAGTCACGAACGTTTTAAGTCTTCTTTAGAATTCGCTGCGAGGACTAAATAAGCTCCGGCGCATTGAACCGAAACCCGAAGCGAAGAACCGGTTTTAACTGCTATTTTTCCAGAGCGAAAACTAAAAACTTAAATTAACCTTTTTTTCTGCTCCAGACTGCAATCCCCCTAAAAAGATGCGGTTTTAGGTTCAATGTAGAAGTATTGCACATTGGCGTTTGGATGGTAAAACGTTAAAACAAACACACAAAGATACAGGACTAGATGGCGTGGGGGGAGGGTCCGAGGGTGGGGGTTTCCTGGATGAGAAATGTACTGCCCCGACTATGACGGTGACAATTGCCGATATCAACCGCGATAGCCGTGGGGAATCAACGTCCCACGCACTCGAAATTTGAGTCAATGTCCCACGCACTCGAACCTTGAGTCAATATCCCATGCACTAGAACCTTGAGTCAATGTAGCACGCATTCAAACCTTCAGTCAATGTCCCACGCATTCAAACCTTGAGTAATGTCCCACGCACTCGAAATTTGAGTCAATGTACCACGCACTAGAACCTTGAGTCAATGTACCACGCACTCGAATCTTGAGTCAATGTACCATGCACTCGAACCTTGAGTCAATGTACCACGCACTCGAATCTTGAGTCAATGTACCACGCACTCGAATCTTGAGTCAATGTACCATGCACTCGAACCTTGAGTCAATGTCCCACGCGCTCGAATCTTCAGCATGCAGACATTGCCTTGAATTGGCTCGATTAGTCTCCTTGGCGAGCAGCGTTCAATTAATTAATGAGTTCGATAGCTGACCATGACATACGACACCCGTGGAAAAGGGAGTCTGAAGCCGACCTGGGCCTAGTCCACTCATCCTTAAATATGAACCTAGTATGGTGTGTAAACATCACCACTGGGGTGACAAAGTCAAATCAGGGTTATTCAACATAACCCCCTTGTCCTTAATAGGTGTTCGCTAAAACAATTGCTTTTTGTTTCGTTTCTTGTCCTTCCCCCACACTTCGGATTATCACGGTTAGCTACGTACGGTGCGATAGAAGTTCAACGTACATACAGCAGTCGATATAGCTCCACGGGGATGTATATTGTGTGTGTAGACGTAGCGCCGTCTTGTTCATTCACGCATTGACACGCTTCCAAATACAAAGCAGTTCTATTCCTGGCGATGACATTTATCCGATCAGTGGGTAAGTAGTGTCTGGGCCTCTCCTAGGTCAACTGAACCTTGAATGAGAAGCAGGTGAATTAACGATAGAAATCAGCACTTGGGAGACAAAGGCGGCTAGGCGTGGTTCGACCTCCTATGTAACCCCCCCCCTTCCACTCACAACCCTTGAGCGCCCTCAATGCGTTGCTGCTAACGAGGTTATTACATCATAGTCGCGTGTAAACGTGAGCGAATAAAACTCCTGGAACGCAAATTTCCCCACATCACAACACTAAACATTCGCATACATCAAACACTACAGCGCAAAACACATGTATTTAATTTTGCGTGTTACGACACTGCCATCGAGTGAGTCTATCGACGAATTATTATAAATCAGCGTGCTAACGCACCGAATTTGCCCGCTGACGTGACCTACCGTTCCAATCGGATATACGCCCGTCCGTACAGCCTCCCTAGACTGTATATGGGTCAACCTAAGAGGTGTTAGAGGATTTTGCGAGGCAAGAGCCATGGCAGCTGTGAGATTCAGCGCTGCTCCCAGCACCACGGTACTGCTGCTGCTGCTGACGGATGAGTTGCACCAGCGGTCGTACAGACAGCAGGCTACCACAGTGATGGTTGCTGTGTTGTGAATGTGTTCGAGTACCGTGTCAGTCGGTCTTGCATTAGATGCGTTGTCGTGTCATCGCAGTTATCGATATCGTCACGACTGTGTTCTATTCCTCGCTCGTGTATTCATTGTATAATCGGACGGAGAGGTGGCAGAACGGTTAGCGCACTACGCTATGAAACAGGCGATCAGAGTTTGACTATTTTCCATGGCTGGCATCAGTGGCGATTGATATCTGAAAGGGTTCTGGGTCTCGCTCCCCCGTCCCTCTTCACGAAGCTGCTCCACTGACCATCGCGGTGATGTAGGGACAAACAACCCCCACGACCATCACGGCCGTGGGGAGGCCTTCGTCCACCAGGGGGTTGATAGAGGGCTGTGAACTTTACAACCATCATCATCTCCAATAAGCATGGCTTCATGTCAGCCGGTTCGCATCCGGCACACCACATCCAGTAGACGATGCGCTATGGCTGTGGCTACTTTTCCAGTCTCCCCGCGCCCCTGGAAATATTGACTGAGAAATGAAACCCTGCACACAATCCGTCTGTCATTCTGATCGTCTACCCAAGCAGTTATTCGCCATCATCACCCGCCCGTTGTGCTGCTGCTGCTGCTTGTGGCTGTGTTGCAGACCATTTTGCTCAAACTTGTCACGTGTCTCTTCATCTTCTACTCGGCCTTCTACACCGTGTCCAGCCTGTGCCTCGGAGTCTTCAGGTAAATCCTCTCATCCACACACGCGCACAAAGACACCCCGTATAGGCTTAATAGACTGTTGGGGCAAGTGCTGTTAGCGAGCACCTATGAAGGCTGGAACGACACACGAGGTTGTGGGTGGCCAGCACCACGCCCGGCCGCCTTTGTCTCCCGAGTGGCGATGTGTACACATCGCACCAGATACTAATTTCAGGCTAAGTCGACCCAGGGGAGGCGCAGGACCGATTCACCAGTGTTCGCTGTGAGCGTGCTAACAGTTGCGCTGCCGCTCCCCACACGTGCGCACACACACACACACGTTCCACCGTTATTACGAATAAATAATCTCACTAAAGGTTGTAATATAACTGTTGTTTTTCATCCTTGATCACACGCTTACTAAGTTGCTTGAAAAACACATGCTCATTCCTAATGTCCTCTCACCTGGTTATGAAAATGTCATGAATGAATGAGCCCATAGAAGAGACGGTAAGTGTCAGCGGGCCGTGACCTCGTTATAAATAAAGGACGTGAATGAACGAATTAATGAGTAAAAGAGACAGTTATTGTCAATGAGCTGTCATCTGATAATGGATATAGTTCATGAATTAGTTCATGTGTCTTACACGATACCACCATCGAGGTTTGATGTACACTGGTTTTGACCGGGTGTGATATTCACTTTATAAATGCATACTGTGTAATGTTCCGTTCGGAGTGAATTTCCAGGAGAAATAGTTTAATAAACAAATGTGGTGTCCACTTTTATCGTATCCCTGATGGTCCACCCTGCAGGATGGATAAGTTTGATGGTCTCATGCCCTTCGATTTCAACGAGCCTCCTTCGCTAAAGCCCTCCTACATAGGTGAGACTCCCAGTTCAGACGCTTGAGATGTCACACTGACGAGGAGTGTTTGTGTGCACGGTTAATGCCCCTCGTGTTTTATGTATATAGGAAAACAACACCGACTCTCAATACTTTTTACTGGTAGGAACCTCCAGGTTACACCAGCCCACAGGTGGTTATTGTGTCCGTCCGTCGTGCATCCAAAAATGGGAAGGGTGGGGCTGGGTGGAGAGGGGAGGGGAGGGTGGGGAGCGGCTGGGTGGGGAGGGTGGGGATGGGTGGGGGGTGGGAGGGGTGGGGAGGGGCTGGTCACCCCGTGGTGCCCTTATAAAATTCCACGTTTAGCCTACTCAAGCCGGCTTGTGCCCACCCTCACAGTCGGGCATAATTGCGGAATACACCACGCCGCCGTTGACCCTGGCCATTGACCGAACAACCCAACGTTTCTACCAGCTCCCTCCGCAGGAATGTGTTTCATATCGCTACTTCATTAGGATGTTTGGTCAGTGCCATGAATGAGTGCTGGCTTCATGTGGGAGGAACCTGGAGGACCCAGACAAAACGCATTCATATCAGGGGGTGACGACACCCCAAGCTCCAAACAGATAGATTCAACAATGCATTGCTGTATGAGCATTTCTAGGCCACCTTGCAATTCAAGCCTACAACACCTGGTATCCCCAGGTAATCTCTCATCTAAGTACTTACCAGGCTCAACCCTGACGAAATCCGACGGAAGTGATTGCATTTAACACAATGTGTTAACGCGATGTTGGCCAGTAATGCATAAGGTAGACTCAAAAGCCGATGGGGTAACGTGGCCAGGACTGCCTTCTGCCATCTTTGTCGACCCGGCTCTGCTGTTCACCCTGCACTAATTAATGTGAGGCTGAGTTCCTCTAGGAGAGTTCTTCACCGTTTTGCGAATGTGTGCTTGCGTCAGCAATCCTCATCTCCACGGAGGTGACCTTCCTGCTGAGTGGACTCCTCTTTGCCATCGTCGTGCGGGGCTGGCTCTGGGACTACGCCGTCTCCGTGACTGTCGTCCACATCATCACCACCTGCATCGGTGAGTGGAGCGCTGGGAGCACCACCACCATCATCCACCTCATCACCGACATCCACATCGCCACCATCACGACCACCACAAATCACTATCTCAAACATATAATCACAACCATAATCACCATCATACACATCATCACCACTATCATCCACGTCATTTACATCATCAACACCATCCACATCATCACCATCATCCACATCATCACCACCACCAACAAGCATCCACATGATCTACATCACCACCAACATCGGCATCACCACCACCTCTGTGTGTGAGGGTATCGCTACGAGCACCACAGAGGAGGAGACGCGACCGGGATCTGGAGAAGTTCCGCAGTGCAGTGGGGAGACTGGGCGAGGAGATGTCGTTCAGAAGGAGACAACCAGACGCATCCCGAAGTCGAACATTTTGCCAAATCCTCACGCCGTGTGGGTCATGGGGGTTATTTGACCATCACCACGCTGGTGTTTGCGGATTCGTGCTGGTGGGCAGCACGCACTTGGCAGTCTGGGCGAGAAGCTTGCAGCAATGGGTGGCGCTGCACTGCCCTCTACTGCCCACCGCACAGCCCTGCTGCTTTATACACCGTGGGTGTACAGTCGCCAAAGGCTTGCTTCCTTAAGATTCCAAGGTAAATGCAAGGTTATTAGTAGAAGCAGGAGAGTAGGACGACAACAGCGACATCCAGCAGTGGAGAGAACAGGGATCCGAGAAGTGACGACCGCGTCACGGGGGAAACGGAAACACCGGACAAGCGTGAACCAACTCTCACACAGAAACAGCATTGTCCTGCAACACAAGTTGGCACAGAAAAAAATACCTTTAAACATACTAATAGGGATTTTCCCCTTTTTTCTGGCAACAAAACTGATACCTTTTGCAAGGAATCATGCTTACATTAACCACAATACTTGCAGTCAAATGCAAAAAAACAATACTCTGATAATTTATGCATTGTCTTTGAAACTGATTGGTCCACACCAGAGACAGCTTTCTTTAGAGCCTCGTCTCATATGGTGTTCGACCAGATGACGCCAAAAGGCGCTGCTGCTGCTGCTGGTGGCTGCTGGTGGTCATCTGGTCGAACACCATATGAGACGAGGCTCTAAAGAAAGCTGTCTCTGGTGTAGACCAATCAGTTTCAAAGACAATGCATAAATTATCAGAGTATTGTTTTTTTTTTGCATTTGACTGCAAGTATTGTGGTTAATGTAAGCATGATTCCTTGCAAAAGGTATCAGTTTTGTTGCCAGAAAAAAGGGGAAAATCCCTATTAGTATATTTTGGTACTGGCAAAGGAGGTCCCATGATGTACCTTTAAAGAGTTCAAAGTCATTAAGTAAAAAAAACCTTCAACAAGTTTAGGAAAAGAGGATTTCTACCCCTTCTTTGTTTAGGGCTATGGCCACATTTGCGACTTATTTTTTCCCCAGTAATGAAGCTGAAACTTGCCAGACAGCTCAGGACGCACAACTTAGTAGATGTGCGTGAATGTTATTTGTATGGAATAATGCAATATATCACATCATACTGTACATCACGCACAATCAACAGATATTCCATGTATTGTGAGAAATGGTTCCGCGTGTCCCATAGCTGTACCCGTGCACACTCACTTCGCCACGACAACAACGACCAAACCTCCCTGAATGCACCGATCTCGTCACATTTCAGAAGCTAAGCAGGTTTGAGCCTGGTTAGTACTGAGGTGGGAATCCTACGTGTTTTAGGCCTTGGCTGCGAGGAGACCATGAGATGGCAGTACATCAATTAATTCTTAAATCTGCCTGTGCAGAGCGTTGAGTGTTAGTTACCCCCTCGTATGTATATCTGGTTTCCTCCCACACTTAGCCACACACTCGTTCATGGAATTGGCCACACATTTTCATGTCGGACTTGAGACTCGGTGAGACTTCCCTTGATGAAGGGCATCGTTATCGATTATTCTAGATCAAGATCGTGGCCAAAGCCGTTGATGCCGCCCATACTGGACGTATGTGAAAAAGAGCTTCATAGCTCACCGGGTTACTCCTGCTGCAGTCTAAATACAGATTCTGATGCCACCGCAGCTGCTGCAGCTGCTGCTGGTGGCTGCTGCTGGTGGCTGCTGCTGCTGGCTGCAGCTGCTGCTGGTGCTGCTGCTGGTTGCTGCTGCTGCTGCTGCTGGTGGCTGCCAGTGGCTGCTGCTGCTGGTGGCTGCTGCTGGTGCTGGTTGCTGCCAGTGGCTGTTGCTGCTGGTGGCTGCTGCTGCTGCTGGTGGATGCCAGTGGCTGTTGCTGCTGGTGGCTGCTGCTGGTGGTGGCTGCTGCTGCTGGTGGCTGCAGCTGCTGCTGGTGGCTGCTGCTGCTGCTGGTGGCTGCCAGTGGCTGCTGCTGCTGGTGGTGGCTGCTGGTGGTGGCTGCTGCTGCTGCTGGTGGTGGCTGCAGCTGCTGCTGGTGGTGGCTGCTGCTGCTGGTGGTGGCTGCCAGTGGCTGCTGCTGCTGGTGGCTGCTGCTGCTGCTGCTGGTGGCTGCCAGTGGCTGCTGCTGCTGGTGGTGGCTGCTGGTGGTTGCTGCTGCTGCTGGTGGTGGCTGCAGCTGCTGCTGCTGGTGGCTGCTGCTGCTGCTGCTGGTGGCTGCTGCTGGTGGCTGCTGCTGCTGCTGGTGGTGGCTGCTGCTGCTGCTGCTGCTGGTGGCTGCTGGTGGCTGCTGCTGGCTGCTGCTGCTGGTGGCTGCTGCTGCTGCGCAGTCGACACGCAGAGACCTCCACCCACTGCCCGGACAGCCTCCTACCGTCTGCCCTTAAGTCTCCCCCTTGGCCGCCGAAAAGTTTGAACGAAGTTTTGATGAGCGTGGCTATTATTGTTCCTAATAAAACATAAATGTATCCCACACCTTCCCTTTCTATGTATCATTCATTGCAGTCTCGCTCAGTTTCCCGCTGGTCTGGCATTGGTGGGCAGCGATCGGTGAGTACAGTGGAATCACTTCCAGCGTCTTGAGATGCGGTGACATGTAAACGCGCCGTGTAACCTCGAGTGCATTGCAACTATTATTGTTTGTACTCCTGTATCTCAGTCATTGTGAATCTGACGGCCGTTACATTGGCACTTCGGGTGTCGTTATTATCGAGGGAGTAAACATTTGAGTGATTCTGCGTTGGTGATGATGCACAAGCACAACCACGACAAACTCCACACGCTCGTCTACGATGCTGTGTGGCCATACAAGGGGAAACTACGGTGATGTGGTGAAGTTAGGGCAACGATATCAAATTGTGCAGGAGCCTTCACCAGCAGACGGCGCTAGAACCACGTGCCGCTGCTTCTGTCCATGTGGATATCTGTGACTTGAATGACAGATGTGGATACGAGACCCCCACAACATTTGAATTTAATTAATTCGTGCATTCATGTTATCGTGCACCAATGCCAACCCAGCATCACCAAATAATGTCCACCTTCCCAAGTGTAGTTTGCTCTTTGATTTCGCCTTACTTAATTGTTGTACACTACTTGTTTTTATCTCATTGCTTGTTATTTTAGTGACCCAGGCCACTATTGTGAATGAGACTCTCCTGGTCTCCTGAGCACTCACCTAGTTTAAAAAAATAAACTTGAAGTATCCTGCTGTGGTTGTGGTCACTGACTAGTGTGTGGTTGTGGTCACGTGAACACAATGAGAGGACCGAAAGTAAAAATCGGAGCAATACTTGGTACTGGTGGGTGTGGGGTATGGGGGCGGAGCACGTGTGCCAATTAAACTCCAACCAGATAATCCTCAGCCCTAACAGACTAGCCTCAACTATTTATATTTTTACCAGGTAAGGCCCACTGAGCTACATAGCTCTTTTTCAGAAGCGGTCTGACCACAAATGATAGCTCATCAAAAGTGGTTAATCACGTGGGAATTTATAGCAGTCAAAGACTCTAAACACATGTTATCTAAATATGGAGGGAAAACTAGAGAACCCGGATAAAATTCCTCGCGACCACCGGGAGAACATACAGACCCCAAATATAGAGGCATCAGGGTCAGGATCGAACCCATGACCTCCTGCATACCAGGCGAGAGAGTTAACATCTCGCCACCGCGGTGCCCCATTTAGCCCCGAGCGCCATCCCTATCCCTGGCACTATTCCTAACACGAGACTCATCTCTCGTGCTCCACTCTCTCGTGCACTGCTGGCACACGTGGCCAGCACGCGGTCGTAGCGCCCTCCATCCACGTCTAGGCTCGAGGGTGTATTTCGACTAACCACAGCATGAGCAGCTGGTTGGGTTCTGGGTCGACAAGGGGAGCCGTTTGCAGCCACTGCCAGGTGTCGTGTCGCGTCGTTCGGTAGCAACATAGGCTGGGGGCAGCGTGAGGTGGCGTTCCGACGGGCGTATGTCTGACAACGTCCGAACAGTATTGCATCTGGAAAGCCTGCGTCTTGTCCGAGTGGGCCTTCAGTATACTCCATGTGTCGGGCTCGTTCAACAAAACTGAGCCACCGCAGGTGTTTGTGCTGTATATGCGCAGTGGTGTTGCTAGGCCCAGCCGGCTCTGTTTCCAGACACGAGCGAGCGGTGCTTCACCCAGTCCCCTCCTTCACGCTGTGCTCACTCTCCACTGCTGGTGCTCAGAGCACTGCTGTGATAATGACTGCCACTGTGCGGATCCTCACTGGTGAGATGCCGATACTCATGGTGAGATGTCAGTGATGTTTGTGACATGAGATGCCGGTGCAGGTAGGGTGAGATGATGGTGCTGATGGAGAGATGCTGGTGGTGTGAGATGATGGTGCTGGTGGTGTGAGCTGATGGTGCTGGTGGTGTGAGCTGATGGTGCTGGTGGTGTGAGCTGATGGTGCTGGTGGTGAGTGCCTCCTGCTCTTTGTGAGTTGAGATGCCGTCAGGTGTCCCCTCACCCAGGTGCGTCTGGTTGTGCCATAGGCTGCGGCCTGGTGCTCATGGCCACGTCGGGGCAGCTGATGGCGCTGATCGTGTGCCGAGAGCTGCCCGCCATCCCCATCATCGAGGACAGGGTGTGAGGGCGGAGAGAACGGGGACACGGAGAACATGGCGAGATGGGAGCCAAGGAGACTCGGACATAATGCAGAGAGAGGGAAATGGGACCAAGGGGACACAGGGCGATGAAGTCACCGGGAGATTGAGATGCGGAGTCGGGGGGTCACAGGGACGCGGGCACTCAGGGGAGAGGGTTTCTCGGGGATTCCGGGCCGCCGCTGGGATAGAGGCCCCAAGGAGATGTGAACATTGAGGGGAAGGACCTTCACGAGCAATGGGACGTGCACTCGCATTACTTACAGTGTTTGAACATGCTCATTTTTCATATTAACGTGACGGATAGCTATACGTGGAAAACTATTTAACTCATTATTAAGGGGAGAGCTGTGGATATGGTGAGGATGTCCACTCAGGGTGTTCAGTGCCGCGCTGAGCGCTACATCGCGGTCGGATTAACGCGTGGTGGTCCTCTCCAATTATACAGCACATGTCTGGATTTAATGCTTGAGATATTTTATTAAATATTACTTTTTCGTGAATAAACCATTTAAAAAACTACTCGGAGGTCATGACCATTATGAGTGGAATATGTAAAGGGTTATTATAAGGACGTACATGAATAATGGAGGCATTTGAACAGTGTTTACAGAGACTGATCAATGTTAGCTCCATAGTACGCGGTTGCCCAGCCACTTTTGTATCTCCGTGCTGATGTTTCCACACTGCATTGTTTATTTAGGGTTGAGTAGACCTAGGGGAGGCCCAGGGCCGGATCACATATCACTTGTCACTCATGTTGTGGACGGTCAGGAATCTAACTCAGTTTGTTGACATCCTGGTGCAGTGTGAGCACGATTATTATAAGCGGTCAAAACATCCTGAGAACATTTGTCCGAAAGCACTGCACCACCTTGTGTGAAAGAGCGAAACCGGAAGATGATGTTACAGAACTACTTCTGACATCACTTTAATCGGGCCCTTTTCATCGACACTCGGGGCACGCCTCTGCGTGGGCCCGGCAAAGAGTATTCTTTGACCTGTGGTTCGCTGCTTGAAAATCAATCTGAAATATTCAGTGATAACACCTGAAATACGCCGAATTAAGTGCAAAGTCAAATGGAGTATACTGTACTTGTGTGGCCTAGTGACCGAGCTAAGACCATTAAACTCGCGGCTGAAATCCAAATTCGAACCCTGGGTCTCGGTGATGCCACAGATCATTGTAACCTCCGAAGCACTCGGCCACCTTAAAGCTTTCGTGACTGCAGGAATTCATATTCTTGGGTCTCTCGGTAAAGTCACGTAGATAGGTTCAAAGAAAATATTTTTAAAATAACCAAAAAACTACGAAGTTTCGATCGCAATGTAAGCAATCGTCATCAGGACGATTGCTTGCGTTGTGGTTTTTTGTTATTTTCTTTGAACCTATCTACGTGACTTTACCGAAAGACCCAAGAATATGAAGTTATGATGTATCACGAACGTCAATGCACAGGCTGTTCTCAGAACGCTGACTGCTGCCCTTGTGAATCGCATCATTCGTGGGTGATATGAAACGAGTGGCGTGAAGAGCAGAGACGCAAGGGGGCTGGAGACACTTGTAGAGGTAACTTCTTTATTACAATCCAACACTCCTACACACGCAAGGGGGCTGGAGACCTCCGCTTCAGCGCTGGGGCGCACTCTAACGCAATGCACACAACCGTGCTAATAGCCTCGCGTGTTCTGCAGTGAATTTCCTTCAAATCGTTATACCCTGTACATACAAGGTGCTTTTGTAGATATATTTTAAAATAAAAGTTATTTATACTTTGAAATCCTTGTCCTCCTCTCTGTGCGAGTTTTATTGCGGATCGAGGTCGCGGCCGCTGTTTTAGTGTCACGTTGAGGTATTTAGTGCGCAAGGGTTACAGAAGCGCGCGGTTAGGGGCAGGCAGCACAAAACGTTGACCACGACCTTCGGTTTAACCACACAGGCAGTGAAGCGAGCGCAGTTGGCGAGTGTCTTTTAAAGGCAGCAATTCACTCGTGAGAACTGGTGGTGTGGTTAGAACCACAGTAGCTTGGCCGCCTTTGTCACTCCAGTGACACTGAATTGTAGTTGTGTTCATCCAATAAAGGCTCAGGCCAAGTTCAGATACCAGTTGTCACTGCTGTAAATGTGATGTCCGGCCAAGTAGCTCAGCGGTAGAGCGAGCGGTTCGTCATCACAAGGTCGCGAATTCAAATCGTGGCTGGGGGTTGACTCTGCCCCTCGTCAGCACGGCCTCGATGCGCCGCTTTGGGGAATGCCGCTTTGTGGGGAACGCAAGTGGTTGTCTTCAAAGTAGACTCACCCGCACAGTAGGAAAGTGAAATTTACACCACAGGTTCAGGGCTCTAAAGAGGAGATGATCACTGCCTCAATGCTCATTTGAGCATAAAGTCACTTTGACTCTGAGAGATGTGCATCACGGTGATGAATGAAATCGTAACACGCAAAGAACCGTCTGTCTACATACACATGGA
Organism: Lethenteron reissneri; assembly: GCF_015708825.2. NCBI lineage: Eukaryota > Metazoa > Chordata > Hyperoartia > Petromyzontiformes > Petromyzontidae > Lethenteron > Lethenteron reissneri. The sequence goes on along the minus strand of NC_083820.1, from coordinate 12,804,037 downwards.
CAGTCGCATGCACACACATGCACGTACACATTCAATCTTTAACAAGCACGCGAGAGCCCATTGAGAACAAGAGTCACTTTTATCAAAGGAGACTTTGGATCATAATACACACGTACAAAAACAAAGATAAAGAGCCCCCGTATTTCCTTTGACAGATTATTGGGGCAACTACTGTGAGCGAGCGCCCATGAAGGCCTGCACGGCACACGAAGGGGTGGGTGGCCATCACCACGCCCATCCTCCTTCGTATTCCCAGTGCTGATGTTTACACATTTTTGGCTGAGTCGTCCAAGGGGAGATTCAGGTGAGGTGCACTTTGAGGCCGTTACGCGAAGTGTGGAAAGCTCGCTCGCAGGTGGTCATGGGACAGAACCAGGTGTGTGGGTTAACTGCATGTATGTTGAACTTCTTTCGCACCGTACGTAACCAACCATGCCAATCGGAGGTGCGGGGGATGACTGGCTCATGGACCACAAAGTGCTGTCTTCAGTGTCAACTGACACACGAACCTACATCCAGACTGCAGGGGCAAGTGCTGTTTACACAATCGCCTAACATCTCTATACTGCCCGGTACACATCTACGCGCAGGTGTGAATGGCTCTTAAAAGATGAAAAGCAGCAGCGCTCACTCACGTCGGAGCGCGCCATGCCTATGACGTCATCGCCCCTCACCTTTGCCCCGACCGCACTGCGCACCTTTGCCCGGAGCCGTGGCAGAGGGAGAGCAGACGGAGACGCGAGGCAGATTTCCTCTCAATACATGCAGGGCCTGCAGGTCACACACAGCAGCCACCGAGACAAGGACCACGGGACCTATAGGGGGAAAGGGTCCTTCCGCCGCTGGGACAGAGGCTCCAAGGAGATGTGAACATTGGAGGGCAGGACCATCACGAGCAATGGGACGTGCACTCGCATCACTTACAGTGCCTGAACATGCTCATTTTTCACATTAACGTGAAAAACTGTTTAACTCGTTATTAACGGGAGAGCCTTGGATATAGCGAGGATGTTCACTCAGGGCTGATTGTCGTGCTGAGTGCTACATCATGCTCTTTGGTAGAAAACCAAAGAGTATGAATCCTTGCAGTCACGAAAGCTTCAAATCTAGAATGCTACATCATGGTCGGATTATCGGATTCTGAGGGCCCTCCAAATTACACAGAATATATAAGGATTTATTTTGGTTTAAACTTAACACTGTGCCACTGTGATTAATCCCAGTGCAGCTTGGTAACTAAAGCCAAAGCATCACTGTATTAAATATTACTTCTTTACTTCCGGCTATCTGCCGAAGTAACATTTTTGTTGTTGTTTTAACCTTAATTTATATTTGCATTTCGCACATCACATTTATATTCCCAACCCGGAATAACAAAGATGAATCATAATGGAGCTTTTGGAAAAAGATTGAAGGGGATGGATTTAATTAATAACGATGGGCCCCACTTCAAACTAAATCTGTCCCTGAAATTCCGGACGAGCAACTCGCGGCTTCGCCTCGCAGGGCGTGTGTGGTCACACGAGGCCTGCCGCGTCTACACGGTCCCCGACCAGTTCTTATCCGTCACTGCAAGCGTCTTATGCGCACTAATCGGGTGCTAGAGGGGAATAAGCTTGCATCGGCAACCATACCGTGTTTATAACTTTAGCCTCGCCACTGCAGTGTGACATGCGAGTCTGTGGTGCGCGCGTGTTAACAGCGTGTGGCCCACTCAATGTTTAAAAATGAGTTTGGCCCTCGGTAAGAAAAAGGTTCCCCACCCCTCATGTAGCATAGCATGGTCAGCACACGGCATGGGAAAGCCGTATTGACCCTCCTCTAGGTCGGCTCAGATTAAAATGTGTACCGAATGTATATGTCAAAATCAGCAATAGAAAGACAAAGACGGTGTGATTCAGCACTGCGGAGGCAGGGTTTGGTGGATCCCGTCGGGATGTTTGCAACTTTATGAAACTCTCAAACCGAGGTGGCCAGGAGATGACAGCACAGCAAGCGGGTTCTTGTGCCCGTCTATGGGGTTTCTCCCCCCCCCCCCCGGTTTCCTTCCACACAAAGGAAAAGACGCTGGAATTTACAAAGGAATTGACCAAACATCATAACGTGTGGCAGGACTCTCCTTACAAGAGAGTCGTGCGACTCGGTGAGACTTTCCTTGGTAAGTCACTGACACGACGCATGTGAAGTTCGTTCAAGAAGCCGCACAACTCGGCACGTGGCACGCGAGGAAATGAGTTGAAGGAACAGAAACAAATGACACCCTTCATCCATGAATTAATAAACCCCGACCCGCCCCGTCTCCCTCCCTCCCTCGCACAGTCTGTTATGAAAACATCGCATTTCCTGGCTCCGGTTCAACCTCACCGGCACAAACGGCCATTGCCGCCTATTGACTCGTAGCACAGAGAACCCTCTCATTAATGAGAGCAGATCATGAATTTCAAACACCTTTGTGGGGCCGCGCATTGCAAACACCCGCTCGAGAGGACGGCTGTTGTAGGGGGACAACGTCCTTGGTGGCCGCTGCCTTCGGGAGAAGCTCCCTTTGGGTAGTTCCTGCAGACTACGGCAGCGACTGAATGGGCAATGGGGGCAGCGGCCACCTTGCCGCCGCTCGCCACAGGCAGACAAGGCGCAGCATTGACGGAGTTGCTGCAATCCAAGTTGACTACACGCCCTGTCCGCTTGCGTGAGAGGTGACCGTGCGGCATCACGGGCACAGGGCACAGCCTTGTGCCCAGCTGGGCGTGCTGCCCTTCGAGCCATGTTCGGCGCGGCTGGGAATCGAACTCAGGGAGCCGGGTTCCTCGCGCAGTGTGATAACTGCTCACTATTGCGCCTCGGCACATTTTTCAGAAGAACTGGAATAAAGTTCATAATATGTTGATCTGAATTAGTTTTTTGGTGAGGCCACGTAGTGGTGTTTATACCAATTTTTTGTTCACCCTACACCGCCCGACAATATGTTCACGTTCACAATGATATCACTGTTTATACCATGTCACTGCATCGATCAAATACTGACTGACAACAGCTCCTCCTCCTCACTGGCGGCTTCGCGCTTCCCACGACAGAATTCTATGAAGAGGCACGATGACGTTTCGCTCAAAGCTGCCGTGAGATTTCAGCAGCAAGTGAACTCGGAGATCGAGACCACCTCATCTGACTCTGCTTGTCTCTGTGTGTGTTTAGTTTGTCTTTCCCCTGCACCTCCGATTAGCATGGTTGGCTAGGTAAGGTGCGAAAGAAGTTCAACACACATATCCGCCGTGACATCACCAACTGGCAGAGCGAGGGTTATTCTCCTTTCTCTTAGTAAAGTGGATCTGGCTACTTTCATATGTTAATGATTACGCACATTTTCCAAGAAAACAGATTTTTTTTAATGTGTGCTTTCGTGGAATTGCTTCGTGTGGTCATAAGAGTCCGATTGTTTTTATAATTGACTTGTGGTTACATGTGTACGTATTGCGTTGCTCTGTTATTGAGTGTAATTTGTAGTGCAGTTTAATTCCTCTTCATAGAAAACGTGGCGTCACTGAATAATAAAACGGATAAAATGTATATTCACACGTGGAGAGAAAGAATGGAGTTCTACAATATTAGCTTTCTAAATAACACACATTTAAACATATACAGTGGACTGAATGATGAATTGACAGGAGGAGTGAGTGAGCGGTAAGTATTGTGGGGAAGACGCCACTCGGCTGGCCAGCTGTTCCACAACAGCACGTCGCCATGGCGAGTCCTTGTGCGTGGGTTTGAGAGCAGACTGGGCCGGATATACCGGCTCAGCCTCCATCCTCCCTCCACCCACCCACACAGAGGCCTCCTCCTCCTAGTCGTCTCCAGTTTGGTGGGCGGCGAGTGACGTGGGGGGGGGGGGCGCCTATTCATGCCGAGAAGAGGGGGGTGCAGCCAGAACCACACCCCGTTGCCGCCTCCCCAGTGCGCATGTTTACAGGCCGCACCAGGTACTCACTTAGGACTCAGTCGACCTAGATGAGACACAGGATTGGTTTAGATATCACCCACCACTGTCCACTTATAAGCTGTGACCGAGAATATAACCCAAATAGCGAGGTTAGGAGAGCAGTAAGAGAACCACCGCTCCACCTCCCCACACACATATATAGCAAAAAGAAAATACAAAGACCCCCCGTATAGCCTTACCAGACTGTAGGGGCAAGTGCCTTTAGCAAGGACCTCTGAAAGCCGGCACGGCACACGAGGGGCTGGGTGGCCAACACCATGCCCGGCCGCCTTTGTCTCCCGAGTGGCGATGTTTGCACACCGCACTAGGTACTCATTTGAGGCTGAGTTGAACTAGGGGAGGCCCAGGACTGGTTCAGATAATCGTCGCTGGTGTTGGCCGTGAGTGGGAATCAAACCCGGTTTGCCGGATTTGTAGCGCTCTCCCCATCACGCAGACCCCACGCTGCTTGCCCACTCTGTACTCCACCAGGAGATCTCTCTACCCCGCACCCCGCGTTACGCGGTCTCAGTGCCCGCTTGCTGCTACTCACTTTGCAGAGGAATCTTACAGGAGGTGCGGGTGTTTTCATTTCCCGCATTGGGAACTTGCGGTAATAATTATCGTAAAATTACGGAGGAAGATCCCCGTAGTTGTGTCTAATGATCAGCCATGGTCCATTCACTGCTGGACGAAGGGCTCCCCAAAGTTTCCGCCATATTACACGATCCTGCGATGGATTAATCCACTTAGCACCTGCACGGGAATTGATTTCATGGCTCCGTCTGAGCGGGGGCAGGCCTCTTGTCCAGGGACGTTCAGACATCTGCTGCTGTGTGATTTGTGTGCAGCGGTTGTTAAAAGTCGGGTGTACAGTGTGCACACACACAGAGAGAGAACGGGGGGAGGGAGAAAGGAAGGGAGAGTAAAAGAGAGAGCGGGGGGAGAGGAGAGTGCGTGTGAGGGAAGACGATAAGAACACGAGACGGGAGATAAGGAGAGAGCGAAGGGAGAGAGAGAGAGAGCAGAGTTTAGGGAGAGAGAGCAGTGGGAGAGGGAGAGTGAGGGAGCAGAGAGAGCAGTGGGAGAGTGAGGGAGGAGAGAGAGCAGTGGGAGAGAGAGCGTGGGAGAGTGAGGGAGCTAGGAGAGAGCAGTGGAAGAGGGAGAGTGGTGGGGGGGCTGAGTGAGAGCGGGGAGAGCGCGCGGGCGTCACGGCGCGCTGCTGCAAGTGTCATCTTTCAGCAAACTCGTAACGCGACACTCAGAGCGCCGTTTCATTTCTCAAGAGAACCCGGGCCGCTGCCCCCTCCTCCACTCCCCCCGAAGCTGCCCAGCTCGCATTTGTCGTTGATCGTCTCAGCCGAGGAGGTTCCATAGCGACCGAGAGATCGGAGGCGCAAACACGGCTGGACATTGTCCGGCAGCGAGCGACAGCTATTGACACCTGGAGCCCGTGCTCACGAGATTGGGCGTCAACATCGTAAGTTTGCACTCGCTCCCTCACTCGCTCACTCACTCACTGGGTCGCTGGCTCACCGGTAAATACACTCACTCACTCACCTGTACACTCACCTGTACACTCGCTCACTCACCTGTACACTCGCTCACTCACTCACCTGTACACTCGCTCACTCACCTGCACACTCGCTCACTCACCTGTACAAAGACCCCCCATATAGCCTTAACAGACTGTAGGGGCAAGTGCTGTTAGCGAGCACCTATGAAGGCCGGAACGGTACACGAGGGGTGGGTGGCCAGCACCACGCCCGACCGCCTTTGTCTCCCTAGTGGCAATGTTTACACACCGCACCAGGTACTCATTTGAGGCTCAGTCGACCTAGGGGAGGCCCGGGACCGGTTCAGATAATCGTCACTGGTGTTGGCCGTAAGCGGAAATCGAACCCGTGTCGCCGGGTTTATAGCGCAGCGCGCTAACCGCTACACTACCACTCCCCACACTCACCTGTGCACTCACTCACCTGCACACTTACTCCCAAACGCACCAAGTTACTCAATAACTCATCTGGACACGCACTCGCAACACACTCGCTCGCCCACTCACCCATTAGCCCGCCCACGCATCCACCCTCGCACTTGTGCGTCCACTGACTGACTCGCTCACCAGTCAAAGCTGTACACCACGAGACACCCAACACAACATAAATAGACGTGTCACGCGTTCACATTTGCTAAAATGTGAACGATGGCCTAAGACACGAGGGCCGACAATTGAGTTATTCAGGAGCTGCTGATTGCTTTTACATAATACGCAAATTGCGAGTGCTTTTTACGCGTGTTTGCATCTTGTTTGATACTTTCTCATCTCCTCAAGCTCAGTTACTCTTGATGACAGTCAACTCGAAGGGTTTAATTTGTAAATGTTGCCTAATCCATGAGTTCCACTTTTAGTTACTCGGTGCAATGCCCAGCATGTACCTCTCCATGCTTCCATGCACACTTTTCAGCTTTTGTTAAATTTTGTCAGTGTCCACGTTTCAAAACGTGATGCCACAGCATGTTGTGTAAGATTGGGGATCGGGCTGGTACTCGCGTCTGCTTGGCGAGTTGGTGAAGATTATGGGTAGGGCCCGCGATTATATACTAAAGCTTTTAACAAATATCTTTGTCTGATTACACGTCTGATTGCAGTGCAATAACCACCGTAAATGTCATGTTTCTGTAACGCAATTGTAATATGAACGGTTTAAACGTACCATTTCAGAGCCAATCTTCGTTGCAAGAAAGGTATTTACCATCATATTGATGGATGGCAGTACAATATTTTCGATTTCTATTGTATCGCAGCTGGGTGTGTTTTGATGTCATTTTGCTGCATTGCTGTGCATTATTTCACTGCCGTGATTTTGGTGACCGGGTTACTCTTGCGCAGGAGACACATCCTGCTTTGTGAGTTCTCACCTCGGGAAACAGAATAAACCTGAGGCTTGAATGTGGTCGACAAGTTTGCCGTGCCCCAAACTGCCCTCTGTTTCAGCCCACTGCTACCTGTCGCCTTCTCAATATCTGGCTGGTTTCGTTTTTGGCATTCACATCGCCTAATGAACGCTTGATGATGTAAATCAACTAAGCCCAATTGATTCTTCAAGTGAAACCTCAGGGAGGATTCTCCTGCATTGGGAGGTTTGTCCAATTTCATTCATGGGAGGTTGGATTGGGGTAGAGGAAATCTGGACAAAACCCCTACACGCATTCGAGGGGATGATACCACTTACAGCTGAGTCATAGATAAAGTAATCTACTGCTGTACTACCATGTGCTGGCTGCAAGGGGAAAGAGTTTAACGGCAGAAACACTCAAATCGCAGCACCACGACCTTTAACCCCCTCGAGTGGGACAGTCGCCCTCTGCTCCCAAGTTGCTGCGACGTCACGGCCACGCTGGAACCCTTTGTGACAAGGGCTGTTTATTACATCTCCGATACCAGATCAGAGGGTGTATCCCTACATACTGTATAGAGTATGTTATGCCGTGTAAAACATGTTGAAACGGTTCTCCAATTTGATCCTCATGTTGTGGGCAGCATGTCATGGGCCAATGAATTCATAATTAAATTTCGCTCAGCAGCACAACCCCCTTATAAGAATAAAGGCCCACAGAAGAAGATATTGCAGAGCTACCTCTGAGATCCCTTCACGCCCCCACTCGCTCTGCCACCGATAGAAATGTTCGTCTCCTGAGTAAAACTGACATTTTTTATTCTTCGAGATGGAATATAGGCAATTAAGTGCAGAACCAAATTTTACATAACGATGACGGGCTGAAACCATAAACTCACTCCATTTGAGAACCCGGTTTGATCACAGGCGGCTGAAACTTCATTTTAAACCCACGATCTCAATGATGTCACCTTAGCCCTCTTATTTCCGAGCCACCTCAAATATATGATCTTATGTAGCTGAAGGCCGGTGGAAGGGTAGAGAGGTGGGATCCATCATGGGAGACCCAGGAGAAGAGATGAAGCATCATGACCTCTCTATGTGCTGTGACGAAGGGCCATTTTCTGAATCGTCAACTATATACTTTTCCTTTTTAAGGTCACTGTGTTGTTGACAGATGTGTTGAGATGTTTGGTAATGCGTGCAGAAGCGGCTCGATTTAGGAGGCCTGAGATTTCGAAGGCTTTGGGTCTCCCATTGCTGTCTGTTCAAATATTCATTAAGTCGTTACACGCTTCGCATGCCTGATGATTGATAAACACGACGCGCAGTGAAATAGAGAGCGCTGATTTAGACCAAGAGAGGCGAGTCCCCGTGTGTCCTGCGTGGTGGAGTTTGCGTCCCTCATCCCAATCGGAACACTCCGCTTCACGTGGAACGAGTTCAGTAAACACCGCATGTGCGTGGTGCTGGCCACTCAACCCCTAGTGTGCCACAGTGACGGCCTTCATCGGTGCTGTTCGCCAGCAACACTTAGCACGACAGTCTGTCAAGTTCACAGGGGGCGCCTTTGTGTTGAGTGTGTGTGTGGGCCCGTGTATGTTTAGACTATGTGAGTGTACGTGACGGATAGGTCGACTCAGTCTCAGCCGAATCCCTGATGCGGTGTGTCAACATTAGGAAAACAGGCGGCCGGCGTGTTGCTGGCGACCCACCCCCTCGTGTGCCACAGTGGCGGCCTTCATGAGGTGCTCGCTAACAGCACTTGCACCTGCAGTCGAAGGCTATAGGGAGGACTTTGTCTTTGAAAGTGTGTGGGTACGTGTGACTGTGTACGCTTGTACAAGTGTGTGGGTACGTGTGCGAGTGATTGAGTACAACCACAGGACCTGGCGGGGCGAGGTCTCGTGCCGTTGTTTGGCCGCTTCAGAAATAGCTTCACGTGGAACTTTGACCCTCGTGAGTGCAACGCAGCCTCGCCTCGCGTCACCACCGCCATCACCTTGCAGAGACACCGCCAACTGTTCGGACTCCTCACGGCCTCGTTCCTCACCGGACGTCTTCCGAGTCGCCTGTGTGGAACGCCGCTATGCTGGTTTGGCAGCAGGGTTATGGGCGTATGGCACTACCACTATAGTACAACGTAAGCCTGCTCATAATGCTCCTCCATAACTAGAGAGACACACACACAGACACACACAGCAAGTCACACACACAGCAAGTCACAGAGACACACACACAGCAAGTCACAGCCACCACCATCCACACTCTCACTTCATTACCCAACCACGCACAAGTCACTCGATTAGCAGTGCCACGCACGCAATCACCGACAGCTACATACCCCAACACTCGCTGTGTAACGCAGAGCAGCAAATGATGTATCCACCTGCCAAAAACAATAGCTGCTGGATCGCTCGGCTATAATCACGGTCATCAGTAGCCATACTCAACCTACTACTGCATGAAGACTTCCACAAGCGTTCGCCATCTCTCAACAATGTAACATCTACGCACGCGAGCCAATTTCATCGCTCAATCTCTGCGGTGGATGTCCTCTCAGACCTCTTTCATTCATTGGATATACTGCAATTATACAACATACATAAAAACGCATCATCGATTCATTTATTATATTAATCAGTAAAATTATCGCCAGATTAAATTTGTTTCATTCAATTAAACAGAATGTGCCCTGTACTTGGGTGGTCATCATGAGGCTGTGATGATGTGGTTGGGTGTTTTGTATTTGTTGACTCCCTCTCGTGTCGCTTTCTCAACACCACCGCCGTGGTTCCACGCAGCCTGCTGCTGCTGCCACTCTCTCGTACCACCCGATGACTGCTCTGTGCTTCCAGTGTTCAAAAGCCTGCTTAAGGCGCGGCTCCGGCTGGAGCACACATACCACACACATGTCGATGATGTGCACGTCTTCTTCGAACGCTGGGGAGCCGGAAAAGCCCCTCTCTGTAGCAGCGTGCACGGCACCCTCGTGTTCACCTTCTGAAGCGCTCGATCGTCACCGTGGCATGCGCGATGACCACCACCACGTGGCTTTTATTTTGTGTTGTGCGCGGTGCTTTTAGCGCCATAGCGCGTGGATTTGTAGCGTTTATATTTCATTTGTTTGCTGGTGACGGTGTATTTCGAATCGAAATCGCCTCCAGTGCTGTTGCTGCTGGCGGCAATAAAAGTTGTTTAATAGTCAAGTCTGTACCACCCGAACTCAGCCTGGCACATCGCACGCGGGACTCCATCCAGCATTGGATGGATGATGGCTGCTGTTGATGATGATGCTGTTGCCAACTTACAATTAAGAACAGTGAGCAAGCCATGCGAAGAGTCGTGGATTGGAGCGAGAGGAATGCGTTCCCGAACAAATAGCCCGGACAATGAGCGTGCATTAACCGGGCTACAGCAACTCACTCACTCACTCACCACACCGCAGTTTACAACACACTCTCCCACTCACCACTGCTCATCGCACTCTCCCACTTTGGAATTGCCTGTAATCGTGGTCCCCAAAGTTGTTATAATCACTTTGCTCAATACTGTACAAGAAACGCGTTCACGCCCGATGTGTTATAACTTTGATAGTGCTGGGTGTTGCTGGCCGTCTTGCTTTTTTGGGCGTTTGTACCCGTGCGTAGCAACCGTGAAAATAATAACCTCGTTGTTATTGTGTCGCATTGGCCGTGTTACCGACCCTGGCACCTCTCTCTCCCTCTCATCGCGACACAAATAACCACGCACGACGCCTGACCCAGACCACAGCCGAGACTCATTCACCCCCCCCCCCCCCCCAGGGCCCCGTGCGAGTCGGCAGGTGGAGGTGGGGGAGGCGGCAGGTGGAGGTGGGGGAGGAGCCAGGTGGAGGTGGGGGAGGAGCCAGGTGGAGGTGGGGGAGGAGTCAGGTGGGGGTGGGGGAGGGGCCAGGTGGAGGTGGGGGAGGGGCCAGGTGGGGGTGGGGGAGGGGCCAGGTGGAGGTGGGGGAGGCGGCGTGGCCGTCTCCGCGTGACCGGCAGCTCGGACGGGCTGCGTCATCGTCACGTCACCGCTATAAAGTCGAGCGTCGAGGGGGCGAGAGGAGACACGCGGAGCACAGACAGCGAGTGGCAGACAGAGACATCGAGACAGACAGAGAGACAGACAGAGAGAGAGAGACACCGAGACAGACAGACAGAGAGACAGACAGAGAGAGAGAGAGACAGAGACAGATAGAAAGAGACACCGAGGCAGAGACACCACGAGAGTGGAGATACCCGCAGAGTCACGATCGCCAACTGTACGCGACCTGGGACACACACTCGCACACACTTACTCACACACACACTCACTCACACACTCACACACGAGTCAAGAGTACAAATACGACGGTACGCACGAAGTGACGAGCACTGAAGTACACACACAGACCAACTCACAAGCATCAACAACATCAACAACAACAACGCGAGAGCGCACAGAGAGACGGAGAGAGACGCGGGACCCGTGGGATGGAGACCCCCGCAGCCCCGAGTCTCGTGGTGCTCAAATCCTACCACGTGCGCGACGCGCCCGACTCGGCCGCCGAAACCAGGTACCCCGCTGTGTCTCCACGTACCCTCCTGTGTCTCCACGTACCCTCCTGTGTCTCCACGTACCCTCTGTGTCTCCACGTACCCCCCTGTGTCTCCACGTACCCTCCTGTGTCTCCACGTACCCTCTGTGTCTCCACGTACCCCCCTGTGTCTCCACGTACCCTCTGTGTCTCCACGTACCCTCCTGTGTCTCCACGTACCCTCCTGTGTCTCCACGTACCCTCCTGTGTCTCCACGTACCCTCCTGTGTCTCCACGTACCCTCCTGTGTCTCCACGTACCCCCTGTGTCTCCACGTACCCTCCTGTGTCTCCACGTACCCCGCTGTGTCTCCACGTACCCTCCTGTGTCTCCACGTACCCCCTGTGTCTCCACGTACCCTCCTGTGTCTCCACGTACCCTCCTGTGTCTCCCTGTACCCTCCTGTGTCTCCACGTACCCTCCTGTGTCTCCACGTACCCTCCTGTGTCTCCACGTACCCCCCTGTGTCTCCACGTACCCTTCTGTGTCTCCCTGTACCCTCCTGTGTCTCCACGTACCCGCCTGTGTCTCCACGTACCCGCCTGTGTCTCCACGTACCCTCCTGTGTCTCCACGTACCCTCCTGTGTCTCCACGTACCCTCCTGTGTCTCCACGTACCCTCCTGTGTCTCCACGTACCCTCCTGTGTCTCCACGTACCCTCCTGTGTCTCCACGTACCCTCCTGTGTCTCCACGTACCCCGCTGTGTCTCCACGTACCCTCCTGTGTCTCCACGTACCCTCCTGTGTCTCCACGTACCCTCCTGTGTCTCCACGTACCCTCCTGTGTCTCCCTGTACCCTCCTGTGTCTCCACGTACCCTCCTTTGTCTCCACGTACCCTCCTGTGTCTCCACGTACCCTTCTGTGTCTCCCTGTACCCTCCTGTCTCCCTGTACCCTCCTGTGTCTCCACGTACCCGCCTGTGTCTCCACGTACCCGCCTGTGTCTCCACGTACCCGCCTGTGTCTCCACGTACCCTCCTGTGTCTCCACGTACCCTCCTGTGTCTCCACGTACCCCCTGTGTCTCCACGTACCCCGCTGTGTCTCCACGTACCCTCCTGTGTCTCCACGTACCCCCTGTGTCTCCACGTACCCTCCTGTGTCTCCCTGTACCCTCCTGTGTCTCCACGTACCCTTCTGTGTCTCCACGTACCCTTCTGTGTCTCCACGTACCCTCCTGTGTCTCCACGTACCCCCCTGTGTCTCCACGTACCCCCCTGTGTCTCCACGTACCCTTCTGTGTCTCCCTGTACCCTCCTGTGTCTCCACGTACCCGCCTGTGTCTCCACGTACCCGCCTGTGTCTCCACGTACCCGCCTGTGTCTCCACGTACCCGCCTGTGTCTCCACGTACCCTTCTGTGTCTCCCTGTCCCCTTCTGTGTCTCCACGTACCCCCCTGTGTCTCCACGTACCCGCCTGTGTCTCCCTGTCCCCTTCTGTGTCTCCACGTACCCTCCTGTGTCTCCACGTACCCTCCTGCCTCCCCCGCCCCCGTCCTCTACCGGTGTGTCCATTTGCGATATTCGTGTGTGGTGGGCGGTGGCTTTCCATGCAACTGCGCTCCCGTATTCGATTCTCGGCCACGGCTAAATCTCAGTGGCTGGTGATGTTTAAACCGGTGACTGGGGCCTGGCTTCCCCAGCCATCGCGAACCCGCACTGACCAGCGTGGTGAAGTATGACCCCCACCAACACACGGCGTGGAGAGGCGTTCACCTAGCACTAGGTTGACAAAGGTGGTGACGTGTTAATCGTTCCTCTGCTTGTGCGTTCATTTGTCGCTCCCCGTGTTCACCAACCCGTCTCGCCAGCCAACCCGATGTGCTCGCCTGCCAAGCGGTTGTTGGTGCTGAAGCCACCAGCCCGTGGGGTGCTCGCCATTGCCGGTCACGAAGATCTCAACTGTACAACATCGATACATTCGCAAGACGCCCGTGACAAGAGCCAAGGAGCTCGTTGGCCATTACTGCTGAAGAGAATCAAATCGACCTCTCATAACACCGCTCACTGCTAACTATATTCCCGTCACGGCGCAGCGTGAGCACCAACTCAGATGGTGCTGGGTGCGAATGTTTGAGCCTGTAGCTACGGCTTCAGGTGTTGTACACGATACACGCTTGCGGTGTAATTCAAATGGAGACGTGGCTGGGGTCCGGGTCTCACACCGGGACGGCTGAAACAACCAGCCACGTGTATTCCCGCACCCCCTGGGAGTCATTGTTTTCGTGTCATAACTGTGTTGATCAGAGCCATCCATAGGGTACGGCGAATTTAACTAAATTTTTTACAAGGTAAGGCCCACTGAGCTATATAGCGCTTTTCAGAAGATACCTGGTCACAAATAATAGCTCCACAAAGTGGCTTATAACGTAGAAATGAGTAGCAGCCAAATACTCTAAACGGGTGTTTCTAAATGTGGAGGGAAACCCCGGAAGGCCACGAGGAGAACACGCAGAAATATACAGCTACAGCAGCAGCAGCAGGCGTGGGGGTCAAGCCCACGACCTCCTGCACACCGGGCGAGGTCGTCAATATCTCGCTGGCGCGGCGCCACCTTTTAATTGGGGTGACTACCCCGGGCCCTGGGGTTTGGGGGGCCGCGCTTCGACGACTCCGTGTCAGATGTAACTCTTCCGCTGTCGTGTGAAGGCGTCGGTTGCGAGTGGCCTCGAGCCGTCCCTGGCAGTGGCGCAGGGGAGAGACGGTGACGAGCGGCGGCCAGTGAGTTCTTGTTGGAGACATCGGCACTGTTTTGCCCATAAATTGGACAAAAACATTACAACCACACCTGGACCGTGGCCCTCGTGTTCCTCGTGTTGTATGATTTGCCATCTTGGCTTGAGACGCGCACGAGGGATGCCCTGGGGATAAAAATCAACACTTTTGAAAGCCGCAGTTTTAATCGGTGATCTATTCCGAGACACTGAACGTTGTGACACCGGTGACGACGAGTTGAATTTCACCAAAGCCACTGCTGCTGAGAAGATCCACTTCCACAGGGCTGTGTGGTGGCTGGTGGGAGGTGGCGGGTATTTAAAACAAATGTATGTTGAGAGACAAACGTGGGAAGGAGGCGACTTGTCTGCTTATTTAGCTTCATCGACATAACTTGACGAATCGCGTCTGGTCATGAACGCGATTCACGTGGCATGTTCCGTGTAAAATAATTAAAAACTGACAGTAAGGGGGGAAGTGCTGGCCGGAAATAACCAAGAGCTCATCCACTTTCAACATCCTCATCATGCCCTCACCCCCACAGCACCCTACTTAAAAGGAGCATCATAAGTGAGCATTTTATAACTCCTAAATGCTCAATAATTTCCAGTAATCATTTGCGTGTGGTCAGGATAATATCAGGGAAGCCTTAATATGTCCTTGCGCCTCCATTACACTTTATTTGTCCTTGACAAACACTCCGACGTGATCAATAGCCCAGAACAAATATGCAGACACTTCGTGTTCTTTCTCGCACGTGTTCCTCAGTGCAAAAAGAGATGCGGTTTTTTTCACCTCCCATCGCCTACAAGGCTTTTTGGAAGTGCATTTCAGCAGCATTAATTCAATACTCTGGGTGGGTTTCGATATTCAGTGTCTGATCCGCAGTCAGGGTCGCTTGAACCAATGCTGGTGAAGTTCCAGATGTTATTGCCTATAGAGTTAGCTAACGGTTCAGGTAAGAATTGCATTGAGAGCAGTAGGCAGGGAGGCCAGTTGTGTGAAATGTTGATCTAATCATGTTCAGTTGATAACGGTTTCAGTTCAAGTTAGAACAGTTACAGTACTGCACACATTGTTTATGTGTGCCAGTGTGCACGGCGCCTGTGTGCATGCATGTGGCCTCAACGTGCACATAACCTGGCACAAGCGCCGTGCTGACGTCACCACCACTTAGTGGCGAATGGCGGTTGTTGTTGTACGTGTCAACACGTGTACATCGCCTTTGTGCGTGTGGTGGTACTGGCCACCACCCACCCCCGAAAGCGCCGTGCCGACCTTCATAGGTGCTCGCTAACAGCACTTTCCCCATCAGTGTGTTAAGGCTATACGGGGGATCTTTGTCTTTATACTGCTCGCTAACATCGGTGCTCGTTAACAGCACTTGCCCAATCAGTGTGTTAAGGCAGACCGCATTGTGTCCTTGCATTGCCGCCAGACACACGGTGGCTAAACTGGAACGCATCTCGAGAAGCTGCACAGAATTAGTGGACGTGTTTAATTTTAGGGAGGCGGTCACTCACAGGCAGCGAATAAAGCAGCAATGGAGTTCCATGTTGCAGTGACACCAGAGGACAGGTGGTAGCGAGCTTGCACCGCGCTTGTGAGCATAAGAATGGAAAGTGGGGAATTGTTCCACATGCCGGATGCCAACCGCGTGGTTGGCAATCCCTTTTGCGTTGCTCCTTTCATCAGTCCTCTCGTTCACGTGGATTGTACCCCTGCAAGAGTGGCCTGGGTCTCCAAAATTACCAAAAATATATAAAAAAACATTAAATTAAGCACAACAATTAAGCAAATATAAATCGGAGTGAAAACATCCACGTTACAGAAGAAATCGGAGACTGTTTACAAACAATGTCAACTCACCTTGTCCGGTCCGCCACCCCTCTCCTGGGTGGTGACCAGGGACGCGATGACTCCGGCCTCCCGGCGCTCCGCGTCGCCCGTGCGTCCCTCCTTCGACCGTTCGAGCTCCCAGGACTCGCTGGATGAGCTCTCGGAGCGAGACTTTTGGACCGAGGTCCACGACATCAAGGAGAGCCGGGGCAACGACGAGGCCCTCATCAAACCCGCGGACGGTGAGGCGGCCCGCTGCAGCGTGGGTACCACTGTGGCCGTGTCGGAGATGCCGAGGCGCAATTTCGTGTTGTCACAAACACAAAGATACCATAGAGGCTTCATGCACTTTAAGGGGAAGTTCTGTTAGCGAACACATAACATGCACCTGTAAACACAACTACAGCCGGCTAGGTGCAGCTTGAGGCCATTTGAAGTGTAAACCGCTCGCAGGTAGTTTGAGATGACTGGCAGATGCGCCACCAGTGCTCCCAGCTGGAGTTTGTGTAACAAAGCCGTGCGGCGTGCCAACCGCTGCACCACCACTCCCACACACCTTCTCACGTGAATGTGTGTGCCTCCCCCCTCTCTCCCTGCCCCTCGCGTGTGCGCGTCTCTCACAGAGGAGGAGCAGCAGGCGGACTGGTTGCACGAGACGGGCCTTTCTACGCTCGTCGTGCAGCAGCAGCAGCAGCAGGCGGGGGGGGCCGTGGCCGAGGGCCCTGGGGGCTGCGCCGACGATGGCGGCGCTGCCGCCGCCGCGGAAGAGGAGCGGGCGCTGGACGCCGAGGCGCTGCTCGCGACGCTCACGCGCACCCAGGCAGCCGCCGCCATCCGCCGCATCAACACGTACACGCAGACGATGCGGCGCAAGAACAAGCAGACGGTGCGCGACGTGCGCGACATCTTCGGCAGCAATGTGGTGAGCAGCGCGGCGTCGCCGCGGACAAACCGCAACCTTGCTGGTGGTGCCCGATCCCTCGCCAGCTCTTCAGATGTCCGGACAGTGTGGTGTCGCCAAACGAACTCCCAACAAGTATTTCGATGCGGTCGGAAAGACCGTCCATATACTTCGCTCGGCGAGAACGGGCGTTAAACGTGGTGAACGGACACAGGACCCGTGATGCCTACTTGGCATCGCGTCATTCGGGCCGGTGCTAGGGGAGTGCTGGCGTGGGCACTGCATCAACAAATGTCCCTTTGTCCTCCAAGTTTTCTCTCCTCCTCAGCGGTGAATCACTGTGATGGTGGCTTCTCCCACACCACAGCTCTGCTGGCCCCCCAATCCGAGAGGAGCTGGGGCCCGGCGTGATGTCACTCAACAGTTTACCTGGCACTACCCCTCGGGAACTCGTAAAGAATCTTCACTCACCTGGAACGACTCCTAAATCGACATCGCATCCTCCTCTCACAAATTCTGTCGATTTGTCACTTGGGAAAACGGCAAAGTAACGAGATTGAGCTTGATCGCCGATTACCGAGATGGTGTCACGGGGTGCAGCGCAGTGGCCGTGCTCTGTGCGGCTCGTGCACACGACGCTGCCTTGCTACTCGCGTGACGGAACGCTCGCCGAGAACGCTCGCCACGTGGTGGGGATTTGCCAAGCCACTCGTGAGCTCATCCTGTTGATGGCCTCTTACCTGCAGGTTGAGCCAAGTTAATAACGCAATTAGATGGGCTGGGAATTCCAGGGGCTGTAGGCTTGGGCTGTACGGCGATCAGGAAATGGCAGTACAGAAATGGCTTCTTGAATCCATTTGCGTGGAGCTTTAAACATTATAGTTCCTTGTTGACGTGGGCATTATCCAAGTTTGGGGCTTGACATAGTCGCGTTCACTCGGCCAACGTGCCCGTCGTACTTCCCTGGTCTAGGACTTTGCACAAATCGGTGCTGGTGGTCTCGTAACCGTCGGAACTTCTGGTTCGTGGCTTCTCAACCTGTCCATGTGACAACCCCACAAGGCTTTTTCTGGGCCTGGTCTCCACCAAACGAACGGTTCCCATCGCCTGAGGTGATTTGTTGGTTTGGAGCTTCCAGACGAACGCGCCACACGAGCCGCCTGCCATTCGCTCGCTCTCACCGCTCGCTCTCCCCGCTCGCTCTCACCGCTCGCTCGGCACCGCTTATCTCCTCAAGCCACGCACGCCGCTTCCTCTAATGGCGCAGTAAATTATCGTGGCTCGCAGCCCGGAGAGACGAGGTGCCGTCGTAAAAAAAAAAAAGACTGGGAGGAATAAATAATGTAAAATGCATAATAAACATCTCGCGGCCCCTTCCAGATGAAAGTAAATCATAAAATAAAAAAAACTTTACCAGGAGCCACACAAAGTAGGATTCTGCTTTGGGATATTTGCCCAAAGGTTTCGGGATAGGAATATTTGAAATGCACACACACCGTCATTAAAAATAAATTAAGTGGCTTTTAAGAATTTGAAGTGGGATTTTAAATTGGATAGGCCTCCAACTCGAATCGACCGCTGGCAATGGCAGGGGCCGTTTCCTGTTCACCGATAGGCAGCAGCAGCAGCAATGGTACTCGTGCGCTTACACAAAGTCCAATATGAAATCGAAGAACTAAGATCAAAAAGCCTTGTGTGCTTGGGCCACAATCTGAAGGTTTTCAAAGGTTGACTCAATGCATCGTCATCTTTTCCCGGAGTCGATCAAATTAGTACCACTTTGTGAAAACATAATTTGTGATTGTCACGTGGAAGCACTTGCGCTCGCTGTAGGAATGCAGAATTTCCACTGCAGGCTCGGGGCCCTTGAGTGGTAGAAATGAAAGCTTAAGAAGTGCAAGGGACGCAGGGGCGTGGAAGCCGTTGGTAGTTGGGGGAGCGACCTGTTGCACACCCTTCGATGCCCAGATCCCCGTCTCCCTTTGCTCCCCTTCCTTGCTCACTCGCCGTGATGACACCGCCCCCGAGTGGCGACAGTAACGAACTCCAGTCCCAGACTTGAGCCAACAGACACGAGTGTTGCCCCAAAATAAAACAGAAACTAAACTTTTTATTTTACCAGGTAAGGCCCACTGAGCTATATAGCTCCTTCAGAAGCAGCCTGCCTACAAAGGATAGCTCAATGAAGTAGTTTATCATGTGGAAATTTATAGCAGCCAAATACTCAGCGTGTGTTGATTTTAAATGTGTCACCCTCGGCGGCTCCTGGGTCTCGGTGCGATGTGGAGTTGGGTTCTCGCGAATCGTAGGCGACGCTGTCTTTTCTCTGTTGTCGGGCAGGACACGGACGGGATGGGAATGAGCTGCATGCAGCCCAGCTCGCAGGACGAGCTGTCGGACGACGGTGAGTGATCGCGCGTCCTGCGTTGTGCTCGCTCCGTCGTTCGCACGAGCCGGCAAGCGGCCGCGACGCTCTGCTCCGCCCGCCAGCTTCCCCGGGCACACGGAGATAATTTGGATCGGAGCTAACCCGTCACGTCGGCATTGGGTGTAAAGTTAACCAACCCATGAGGAGGAGGACGGACAGCTCGAGAAACTACGGAGTAAGAGAGTAGAACTCTATAATAACGGTTATAACTGCTGGCGTCGGTGGCGCTTCTGAAGAAATTTCGTAAATTGCAGGTAACGGCCGACGTGGTCCAACTTAATACAGCATCGGTGAATGCGTACGCAATGTTAAATCAAGCCGGTAAAAAGAAAAGTGTAGGAGCCGTTTGATGATTGTGGTTGTCTCGTACCAGACTCGGCGGCAGCAGCGGCGGCGCTGCAGAGGGAACGGTCACGCAACTCGGTGGTGTCGGAGACAGACATCATCTGTGACGTGCCCTACTCGGAGGAGGCATCGCAGGGGCGGCACAAACACCGGGGCGACGCCGCCGCTGCCACCACACCGAACGTGAGTCCACCACGAGTCTTCCCTGTGCCCGCCGTGTGTGGGGTTTGGAAGTCCAACGTTCCATGTTGTAGGTGTGAGCAACACAAATGTGGCGATGCGCATGTGCTTGATGACTTTGGAGCGGTTTCCTTGAGTTCCGTGACCAAGGGGAGAATGTTAGATTAAATCCTAAAAGTCATGTGTCGACTGTACAGCAGCTGCCGGATTTAGCAGAAGTTAGATAGCGCTGGCGACGTCTGGTGGTGGCATTTTTCATTCTGCCCACGATTTTAAAATTAAGGATCGCCAATTTGATTCCCGCTGAAACATTGCCGAACAGACCCCAAGTCTATAATACACATTTTTTGGGTTAGATCGCATGAATATAAATGTGTCGTTAAACCCGCCACCACCCGACACAGACAATTAGTAAGGTTTGTCACGTTAACAGAACGTGCCAATTCGTTACTAGTACAGCACACCGGTGTGTTGGAGAGTAAATCCGCAACATTCTTTGGGTCTTTCGGTAAAGCCAAGTATCTATCTATCTACGTGGCTTTACCAAAAAACCCAAAGAATATGAATTCCTGCAGTCACGAAAGCTTGAAGTCAAAATTTAAATCCACAACATTTACAATCCGAGTACGACGTTTCACCAGTAATTACAACTAGCATCAGGTGACAGCCAGATTTATGGAGAAATCCTCCTTTTTCGTTCCTGAAATACAGGGATAGATGTGATGGCGTCACTTGTGAGCGCCTCACGTGCGAAGACCCCAAGTGTCGCCACTGGGTTTGAGGTTTCTCGTGATGTACCGCACGTTGTAGCACCGTTGTCATGGATGTCGCACTGCCTCGCATCGCGACGTAGCCGCACTAAAATCCCTGAAGTGACGCGGCCACGCTGCTGGGCAGCGTGGGACCTGCAGCCAAGGTGTCGCCACAAGACGAGAGCAGCTACTACGATGGATGCAGTGGCGCGCACGACCACTCGCCGGGGCCTCGTGACGCCGCTCGCCATCTCCCCTTGCAGGCGGCGGCGGCGACGGCGCCGGCGGTGACGGCGGCGACGCTGCTGCAGCACCAGCTGGGCGTGACGCGCATCGGAGACCTGTCTCCCGAGGACATGCGCAAGGTGCACCGCGTGGCGCTTATCGAGCTCGCCGCCTTCTTCGATGCGCTGCACATCGACTTCACGCGCAACAGGCCCGTCAAAGTGCGCGCCAAAGGTGCTCACCCCACGCCCCCGTGCCCGGACGCCTCTCCGCTCACTTCCCTGTCACTCTCTTAACGCTCCGAATATGGCGGTGACAGTGAACACGAGAGTTGTTACCGGTGACGGCACGAAATATATCGGTAGAATACTGGTCGCCGCACATTGAGGAATGTCCAGAGCAGTAACCACTGTTGACGTTCACCCGAGAAATGAGGTGAGCTGCTCGAGCAGAGGTGTTGTGGTAATCGGCATACCGGACGTGCCGTAGAGGGGCGACGGTTAATTGCAACTTTCCGGCACTGCGGCTTTAAACAGCGGCACAAGTTTCTTGAATCTCCGCTCCTGCCACCTGTGCCAACCTCGCAGTGAGCATGGGCACAGCACCATGGGAGTCCACCGGGTCGCACGTGGTGGGGTTAACTGTGGAGGATGCCCATCTCTTCCAACCAAGGAGACCAGATACCCTCGAGTGGAGGCTGTTCCACCGGCAGTGGTCTCAATTTTAGGCCTTAAATTTACCTTTCAAACCACGGTCGTTTTTCTCTTGACATTCACCCGTTGATAGCCCCATGCTTGCCAGAGACACGATCTACAAGACTGACTGCTGTTATCCGTGCCAGGCTTCAAATGCAAGGCCTCAGGGACACGACATTTCTCTTGTTCCTGTTGTTCATCTCTCCGCTCGGCAACCGTGAAACTTATCCCAACGTCCCTTTTCCTGGAGGAGGCCTTCTGACCTCGCTCTGCGTCATTCGCTGCCATGCGGCGTCTGCGGGCTGGTATTTGGTGATTGCAATAAAACCAAAACGTCCCCCTTGGCGCCCGTGCCGATCGTTTGCGGTAACGGCGTCTGCATTGTCGGGGCCGCTTCCGCAACCCCCGCGCCGGTCTGCCAACCTCTCAAACCATCCTGGCGCCTGCCCTCAACGAAGCAATTTCACACACGGCGAGATGATGGAATTTTGCCTTTCTCGACCTGAAATGTCTCGGCTGCGACGTTACAGGCTCGCCCGAGTTGTTATTAAAGAGCCGTCGCTGCGATGCCGCGTGGCCTGGACCCCGCGGACGAGGTCGGAAGGAGCTGGGGTTTGGTGGCGTAGAACGTCAAAGCTGGCACACCGTTGCCCTGGTGCGCACTCTGCCCATCGCCTCTCTCCCGTTTCTCAACCGGTGGCAGATTCGCGGCTCTTTGGGGTTCCTTTGAGCACTCTGCTGGAGCAGGACCAGAAAATTTCGCCGGGTGTCAAAGTGCCGCTCTTTCTTCAAGAGGTGAGTGGCTCTCAGAAGTGGCTGGGAGTCTTGGAGAGGTCGGATCGCTGAGCCGGCACCGCTGGGTTCAAATCCAGGTTTTGCTGCCTGTGATTAAACAGAGTTCTCAAGTGTAGTATAGTAGTTGGTGGTCTCAGCCCAGTTACCAATGACTGCACCCGGAAAATCCCATCACAATAAAATGTGTTATTCATTTAATCTGACAATTCTATTTCGGTGATTCAAATCTTACGCGCAGTGTACGTTATTCTCATGTGCCGAGCGGGTGAAATTGCTGCCCTCTGCTGTGTGGACGAGAGAACACTTGAAGGCATCTTGAGGAGTAGTTCTACCAGGTACACTTCTGTGGCCCCCATTCTCTAAACAACGGCTTGTCATATGATACGACAGTGATATGACGATCTGAATTAAGATTTGGAGGAAAAATTGTGAGCGGTTTTATTCCGGAGCCTCTCATCGACTCATTACACCGAGCACGCACGTACGCACGTACGCACACACTCATGCGGCTCACCGCGGTCACCCCCACCGGCTCTCGTGTGTGTCCCCGTGCAGCTGTTGACGCACCTGGAGCAGACGGGGCTGGACACGGAGGGCATCTTCAGGATCCCCGGATCATCGTCGCGTATTAAGGTAGCGTGGCCCGCAGGCGACGGGCGTGGTGCACGTAGCATCGCCCCCATCGAGGAGCCCGATCCATCGTCAACCATCATCGTCATCCAACACCGCGACATCATATGCAGCTTCGCGGTCAGGATGCATCGTCCTTCGCATTGTCATTCTGCAGTGGTCATTGTTGTCATTTCACGATGATGATCATCGTATTCATTGTCATCGCCATCTCTGTCCACGATGTAGTATAATGATAGTAATATTCATCATCCATTCCTATCATTGCCATCATCATGGTCGTCGTAGTCATTAATCCGGTATTGTATCTGAGTGTTCAAGTTCCAACAATTATGGGTTTAAAAAGGGACATCTTAGACCTCGTCCAGAGGACAACGATCAGAGGGTGTTCAGGGATAACAAAATGTCTCTATAACATCAGAGAAGATGGTCTGAAACTGGGGATCGCACTGCCAGAAGCAGATCGGCCGTAGCCAGAGCCGATTGCCGTGGAAGTCGGCCCAGCACCGACTAATTGGAGTCCCTGAGCCACGTGGTCAAGTGAAAGTCGAGTGAAGTCTGAGCCAATCGAACTGAGGAGTTGCTATTTTTTCTATCTACGTGACTTTACCGAAAGAACAAGAGAGTATGGATTCCTGCAGTTACGAAAGCTTCAAATCAAGATGGTTGCTATGCTGCCCGGGTGAACGGCCCCTCGCGGCGATCGTTCAGCTGCGTCCGCTGCCTCGCCTTCCTCCCTTGCCTCCCCCCTCACCTCCCCCCTCACCTCCTCCCTCACCTTCTCGCTCGCCGCCGGTCGCTCCTGTTCCTCTCCCTATGCTCAGAGTCTGCGGCAGGAGCTGGAGGCCGGATTCTATGACGGCGCCGTCACCTGGGACGACGTGAGGCCACACGACGCAGCCAGCCTCCTCAAGCTCTTCATCCGCGAGCTGCCGGCGCCGCTGCTCACCGCCGAGTACCTCACCGCCTTCACCAGCGTGGAGAGTACGCGCGCACGCACCGACGGGCAGTTGTGCGCACAGACACAAGTGCGCTCGCGCGATTGCACACACGGGAGTACAATCGTGCACAGGCGCACAAACAAACTCGCACACGAACATGCAACAACCGCCATTCGCCACTAAGTAACGGTGATGTCACCACAGTGATTGTGCCAGGCTATGTGCACGTTGAGGCCACGTGAAGTGTCGAACGCCCGCCAGCAGGAGGTCATGGGGCAGACCCAGGTGCCATGGGTCGACTGACTGAGATGACTGGCCGATGCACCACCTGTGCCCCCTACTGTGCCGCCTTGCTGTGTTTTAGCCGCCAGGCGCTCTGCTCGTTGTTGTGAGCGTCGCTCCTCCGCCCTCCGTTGTTGTTGGACGACGACTGCCTCCAACTGCCCAGCAGCGTCTTTCACGAGCCTCCTGCACAGAGGCCGATCTTGACACCGCTGGTCCCAGTCATTGGCAAGTCCACTCAGCTCCACGTCCTCTTGTACCACATCACTCCATCTCTTCTCTAGCCCATGCCGTGCCCGTTTAGCCCCCTCTATCCGGCCGAACAAAATCTGTTTAGGCATGCGGTGGCTGGGCATGCGGGCTACATGACCCAGCCAACCGCAGCCTTGCCTGCCGGAGCTCACCGATGGAACTTTGTCCAGATCTTTCAGGGATTTGTGAGCTCCTCACACAATCCAGCCTGGTTAAACCCAGGATGGATCGTAGGCAGGCCAGCCTAAATATTTCTAACCGGCGAAGATGTTCCATTAGGGGGTTCCACATTTCGCAAGCGTAGAGAAGGGAGGGCATGACGGTGGCCGAGAAGACCTGAAGTTTAGTGTGGAGCGACAGACCAGATAGCTTTCTACACAGCGTTACGCAGCCAATAAAAAGATAATGCCGCTCGACTTATTCGAAGTGAGACCTCTACTGTTAAACCGAAGCCGGTCATGAGCACACTGCCCAAGTATGGGGGAAACTGCCCACTCTCCGCAACTGCCCCATCACCAATTGGGAGTTGTGAGGTGGAGTGTCTGATGGTACAACATACCCAAGGTGCTTAATTTTGGTGGGGCTGATGGTAAGGCCCCACCTCTTAGTGGCACGCTCCAGGTTCAGCAGCAGCGCCTCTAACTCCTCCTCTGAGTGAGCAGCAGTCACCAGATCATCGGAATACATAACATGGTTGACCAATGGGGAGCCATCCCTTGACCGCACCGGGCATCGATCAGCTTCCCATTGTATTTGTACCAGATGGATATTCCTCCGGTACAGCCATCGAGGGCTTCACGAACTACGTGGTTGAAATAGATGTTAAATAATGTGGGAGCCAGAGGACATCCTTGTCGCACCCTAAGGTGAACAGGGATTGGCTTCGACTCCCGGCCCCGTAGTTTTACCCGCTCACCATCATGAAGGTCCTTAATGTTTGAATAGAGAGTCAGGGACTCCGAAAGCACGAAGAACAACCCAGAGCTCAGGCCTACTCATGGTATCATAGGCCTTGACCAGGTCAATAAAGCAGAGATGTAGGTCTTGTTAGAATTCCCTACACTTCTGCTGTAGCAGACAGACATAAAATATGGCATTTATGCAGGACTGCCCTTTCCTGAAACCGCATTGGGGCTTCGCGAGCCTCTCCTCAGCGTTCCTGGCAAGGCGATGTTGAACAATCCTTGTCAGGATTTTTCCTGGCACACTGAGGGTTGAGATGCGCCTGTAGTTGTTAGTCTGTGCGGTCCCCCTTATTAAAAAGGGGGACCACCAGAGCATCCTTCCAATCCTGCGGAACCCGTCCAGTGGTCCAGACTGTTTTTATGATGTCATGTAGGGCAGTCTGTGCACAAACGCCACCCTCCCTCAACATTAAGCTGGGGAGATCATCTCTACCCGGTGCTTTTCCTGGTTTCAGACTCTGGAATCGCCTTCAGTAATTCCTCAGCAGATGGCAATTCAGCCAGCCACTCACAGGCGGTGACTACTTCTTATAATATTTGAGGCACCGCATCCTCAGCAGGGTCATCCCCAATTTGCCCCATGATGTTTTTCAAGACCTCACAGAAATGCTGAGCATATCAGCACACATGCACACACACACACACGGAGAAATTCTCATTCATTGTTCGTGCTCCAGACGTTGTGTGTCGTTGCTGTGGGGCAGTCGTAATTTTGGAGGGGTTCTCTTTCCCCCGCGTCTCGTCAGGCTACAAGCGGGCTGACTCCATCACTCGCCGAGCGAGATGATTTGGCACGTAATCTTACATTACTGTTATTACAGCAATGTGTTACAGTTTATTGTCTCTTACTCTAAAGCAGAGACATTAATAAAAATATTGAAATCGAGATAGGAAATCAACTGCTGCATAAAAAAGTTAAATCGGCATCTCGACCGACAGCTCTTTTTGAGGAATGTGCATCTTTTATAGCCGGCCTCTTGGGAAGTCTCCACGTGGGGTGTGGGTTTTGGTTGAACGGGGCCCAGGAAAGGGCCATGCCCTCGCACCGCGGCGCCGATCGTCAGTGCCGCACTTCGGCTCCTCGTCCAATAACCGCGGCGGGTCTTTTTTCTTCTTACTTTTTTATCCCCTTCATTTTACAGAAATTGAAATTCGAAAGCAAAGAATCCGAGCTCTCAACCTGCTCATCATCCTGCTGCCCGCAGCAAACCGAGACGTGCTCAAGGTGAGCGTTTTGCCATCCGTCACGGCCGACGGCCGCTCTCCCGCGGTCTGCATTGCGGTCCTGGCCGAGGGCCCGATCGGTCGGGTGAAGCCTTCGCTACCGATCGCGCCGCCGGTGCCGTGCGACCAACGATCCGTCGCACCTCTCGCGGAGCGGGGCAACGCTTCGTGTTGGGAAATGGCGCTCGTGAACGGATATCGCAGAGCTCCCCCGAGTTCCCTTCAAGTGATCTCGGGTTCAGTCGCCGGGGGGCAGCACTCTCCAATTCGCCGTGCCACTGAGAGCAATGCATGCCCCCCTCCCTATGACACCGGCAACCGAGCAGCGTTTGACTGGTCACACCTGCTGAGGACAGTCATAGAAGTCAAAACCAGTCAAGTTTGCTGCTAAAACACAATGGTTCAAGGGCACATTTTAAAGTTAGTCAAGTCAAGTTTTTTTTTTTTTTTAACCGGTGAGAACTCGAGACACCAAGACAGTAATTTGCAAGAGTGATCTGGGTAATGGACGCAAGTGGATTTTTAAATCGACATGACAATTGGAATCGACAGATCTGAAATCGCTGAAACCCTCAAAAGCACTAAGATACCAGTCGGCAACATCAGTAAGGATGAGCGTTTTGAGTTATATAAATTAATAAAGAGGGATGATATTGTCATCCTCTCAGCCGACAAGGGTAATGCCACGGTCATCATGGACAAACACGTACAATAACAAAATTCTGGACCTACTTAATGATGGTAGCTACACAAACATTAAAAGAGATCCCACCAACAGCCTCGTTACAAAAACTAACAGTATCATCACTGATTCAGCTTCATTAATTGAACAGACCAAACGGTTCTCCTTAAAACCTTCTGCTGCTAGACCACCCAGATTATATGGCTTGCCAACAATCCATGAAGAAGGCACACCCCTTCGTCCCATCGTCTCCACCATTGGCTCACCCAGCTACAAATTGGCCCGATATCTGTCTGAGAACTTGCAGCCATTCACTGATAAGACCACCTCAGCTGTACTTAACTCAGCTCACCTGGTATCGTCAATTAAAGATATCTCACTGTCCCCAGGTTATTTTTGCTCCGTAGTTTCGATTTAGTTTCTTTGTTCACCAAAGTTCCTGTGCCCGAAACCATTGCAATAATTAAATATTTGTTCCAACAAGGACTGAATGCTGATGTACTCGCCATGGTGAGACACTGCCTCACCAATACACACGTCACCTGGAATGGAACATTCGACAAACAAACTGAAGGCACCCCAATGGGTTCTCCCTTATCTCCGGATGTAGCCAAGATTTTCATGGAAAAATTTGAGATGGACGCCATCCAGGCATCCACTCTACGCCCGTCCTTGTGTAAGAGGCACGTGGATGACACGTTTGTCATCTGGCCACATGGCCGACCGACTCTGAACCAATTCCTCAACCACATACACCCAGCCATCAAATTCACCATGGAGGTAGAAAAGGATGGCATGCTACCTTTCTTGGATGTCCTAATCAAAAAGAGACGTGATGGTTCAATGAGCCATTCTATCTACAGGAAAGTAACCCATACTGATGCCTACCTAAATCCCGATTCCCACCACCACCCATCCCAGAAGAATTCCCTCATCAAAACGCTGCACCATAGAGCTCAATGTATCTCCGACCATGAAGACCTAACCAGTGAACTCAAACACATACACCAAGCTCTCAAGGCGAATGGATACTCTGACTACACAATCCGCAAAGCCATCACTCCAACCGTGAGGAGGGAGCCATCTGAGGATCCAATCAAAACCATCACCTTGCCATAACATAGCAGGGGTAACCAAAAATATTTCCAAAATCATGAACAAACACAAGATCCAGGTCCAATTTAACACAGTACATAAAATTCGTGATCTGATCCCATCTGTGAAGGATGTCTTCCCTGACATGCAATATCCCGGCGTCTCCAAACTAAGCTGTGTCTGCGGCAGTAGTTACATTGGGGAAACTAAGCGACATGTCTCGGACCGTGTCCGTGGGCAGATTGGAAACACAGTAGGACCAATACTTCTGCCGTGGCTGATCATTATTTTAATGCGGCTGGCTCACACGAATTTCATTTCTCTAAGACGATGGTACTTTGCAAGCCCACTGGCTATCAACAAAGATTTGTTCATTAAGCCATCCAAATTTACAGGCACAGACACAATTTCAACCGAGAGGATGGTTGTAAGCTCAGCAATCATTGGAAAGATGTCATCAACCACTTTGGGTCATGACTTGATTTGTGTTTTCTTGTCAACATCCACCGTTAGCAGTGTGGGTGTGTGGAGCGAGGTGCAATGCTTTGATTGGTGTAGACCTACTGCCTGTGTCGGGGCTTTCTCCTACATTAACATTAGCTGCCCCGCCCATCTCTAAACCTTCAGAGGCTAACCTCCCTATTCCTGATGACGACCGCTTGTGTTGCGGTCAAAACGTCGTAATATTTTTAGATCACTTTATTTTAGATTTTTTTTTCTATCTACCGAAAGAACCATAGAATATCAACTACTTTCTTGTGGTCGAATACTCGGGCCCTTTAAGACTCTGCTGGCGCCCCCATATCCTGCCTCCCGAAGGTAGGAAACCCCCTACAAGCCACGCCCAGAATAACGCAGCTGATTATGCCAAACGACGCCCATTACCTTCCATCCAGCAGCACACGTGAGAACATTCGAGACATTTTTCGTTGAGTATTCAAAATCGATAATCGGCAAAGCAAGATTACAATCTGGCAGGGTGGCTCAGCGGTAGAGGTGAGCGGCTCGCAATTGGCAGGTCGAGATTCAAATCCTGGATTGGGGGGGGGGGGGTTTGACTCGGCCCATGATCCATCTGGGGTCGATAAAATGGATACCACTTTTTGGGACGATCAACAGTGGTTGTTTTATCGAGACACTTTTATATTGGAATGTGGAATTCCAATCACTGCCTAAACGGGAGAATTGATTGCAATCAAACTAATGGGAGGCTGCTGCCACCGCCTGTCCTGCAGGCCATCCTGGAGCTGCTGCTGAAGGTGTCCGAGGCGAGCACGGCGACGCGCATGGACCTGTGGAACGTGTCTCTCATCATGGCGCCCAACCTCTTCATGTCGTCGGGCAGCGCGCTGCTGCAGCCGCTCAACCGCCAGTTCGCAGCGGCGTACGCGGGGCTCGTGCGCATGCTCGTCAAGGATCAGCGCAAGCTCTGGATCGTAAGCACCCTCGTTGACACGCTCGCCGCGGGGATCGGTGCCGCCGCGTGCGTGGACCTTAACGCACCGGCGCGTGGTACGCTCGTGCATTTTCGGCTGCCTTTACCTCCCCGTTGCTGATGTTTGTAACCATTGCACTACGTACCAATTTAAGGTTGAGTCGAACTTGGAAAGGAACCGCAATTTTTAAAACATTCGCCACCTTTGGGCTACGAATTGCGGCGCGTCGTGGGAAGGAGAATATCTTACGTTGTCAGAAAAGCAGAGAGCTGCGTGTGGATTCATCGTAGTATTGAATCCTTCTCTTTACGGGCGCTCAACCGGCAAAACACGGGAGCTTTAATGTTCTTCGAAGGCAGATTTTCAACGACAGCAGCTATCTCCTCAACAAGTGAGCCTGACACTGTTGATGAGACGCTGTATATCAAAACCAGTCCAGAGTTTGCTTTCTTGAAACAATGCTGCCGAGGTGGTGCGCTGCCGGGGTTTATTTTTTTACAGGCGACATGGATACATGAAGGGGACTCTACTTATTAATATTGTTCGTCAGTAAGAAGAAAACGAGGACAGATGGCAGCCCTAGTCGTCGCCACCCGCTCGTGTGCCGCGCCGCCCTTAATGAGCGCGAGCCTCGCTCGTCCCCGCACGCACGGCGAACCAGCTATGTCGTGCGCTCGCAGATTCCGCCGTTCCTGCTGAGGCAAGTGCGGGAGCTCAACGATGCCAACAAGCGGCAGCCTCAGAAGGAGCGCGGCGTGAGGAGATTCCTGCGCATCGCCCGCATCGACAAGGACAAGAAGCCGGAGAGGCGCGAGGTGAGGCCATTAAAAATAACGAACCCATCGCTTCCCGCGGCACGCCACCCGGCACCTCCCCCCCCCCCGCCCGTTGTATCTGCCCCCCCTCCCATTCGCGCTGTTTGATGGCAGGGTAACTGTTGTTGTTTTGTGTGGAGCAGGCCGGCTGTGGAACGTTGCGTGTGTACAAAGTATTTTAAAATGACGAGGGAACTGTGTGCTGACTTTTGAAACGTGACCATGAAAGCAGAGTTGCTCTCCAAACGCGTTTTTAGAAAATTGCCTTGACCAATGCGTCTTGCTCCCAATGGTTTGAGACAAAACAGCGACTCCCGTTTCCAAATAAGTAAACGGACTTCCTCAGCACGCACAGCTGCCTGCTGGCTCTGGGCCGCAGCTAATCGCACAGCGCGTGTGGGCTTCTGATGGTGTATGGGTGTGCGTTGTTGTGGTGTCGTGTACGCTCGCTCTGCACTGATGTATGTGCATCAGCCTGGGCGTGCTACACTGTGTTGCTACGTGTACATGTGTGTGTTTTGCGCATTTTCCTATGTCTGCTATGCACATGCAATGCATATTATACTGTGTGCGCTTGGTGTGCTTTGCACACTGAGAGTGAGCATGCTGAGTGTGTGTGCGCTATGTGCATGCATAAATGCTATATGTGTGTGCTATACTGTGCGCATGCTTTGAGTGTCCGTTCACACTGGCTGCTATACACACACACCGTGTATGCTGTGTGAGTACGGTGTTCAAGCTAAGTGTATTTTGTTGAACCAGGTAGGAACTAAAGGGACCAGGATTAAGCAAATGTAAATCAGAGAAAAAACACAATTTCACGTGCATGCTGCATGCACTATATGCTATGTGCATGCAGTGATGTGTGTGTGTACATGTGGGTACACACACCGGTTAGCACGCTGTGCTTAGGAACCCAGCGACCCGAGTTCGATTCCCGCTCGCGGCCAACATTGGTGACGAATATCTGACCGGTTCTGGGGCTCCCCTCGGGCATAAACATCGCCAATTGGGAGACAAAGGCGGCCGGGTGTGGTGCTGGCCACCCACCCCCTCGTCTGCCGCGCCGGCCTTCACAGTTGCTGCTCGCTAACAGCACTCGCCTCGACGGTGCGCTAAGGCTACGGGGTTGGGGGGGGGGGTCTTTGTCTGTGTGCGTGCAGGTGGAGCCGCTGTCGTACACGATTCGCGTGGCGGCGCCGCCACTCCTCTCCAAGCTGCCCATGGCCGTGCAGCTCGACGAGGGCGTGCGAGCCGGGGACCTCGTCGCGCGCTTCTTCGCCGACAGGTGCGGCGACGCCTCCGCCTCGCCTGCCCATGGGGGGCGGGGAGGGGAGGAGAGGCCCATGGGAGTCGGGGGTGCAGGGAGGTGCCATTGTTCGTTAGCGTCTCCTCGCCTCGGTTGCTGTTTGGTCTTCTCCCAAATTATACTACGATTTTATTATGATGCTAATATTGGTACCCGTTCCTGTCAACTTGGCTCGTCAATTTGTCCTCCTGAGAGCGGACTTTGGAGGTTGCATGTCGCATGTGCAAAACCTGTGGGGTCTAGCAGAAGGAAGGTAGTGATGAACTTTTGACCTTGAGTGACCGTGGGACATTAATTTCGCTTGCCGAGTGCCAGTCCTGCTTTGGCTGCTGCCTCACCGCTTGTGGCTCCGCTGTGGTGGCGTGGTGCCGAGGTGCCGTGGTGCGGTGATGTAAGAGATGCCAACTGTGTTTTGCCCACAGCGAGGGGGGAAAAATCGTGGAGCACCAGGAATATTGTCTGCACGAGATGGGCGGCAACATCGGTGAGCCTCTTCCAAAACGGTCCATCCAACAAATGGGCAGCTTTCTCATATCGTGATAAGAGTAGGCCAAACACCATGTCGCGAGGACTGTCCTGCTCCCTCGAGTGGACCATCCTTCCAGTAGCAGTGTCACGACCAAGCAATTGCAGAAGGCTTTCTCTGGTGAAGGACGATCGGTTGCAAAGACAATACCTACATTTTCAAGGTGTCTTTGTTTGCATGTTTTACCACAGGCGCGTGCGGTTAATGCAGATTTGATGCCTCGCAAAAGGTTTCTATTTGGTGTTTGAATAACACCTTGAAAGGGTAAAGCCTATACTTGTCAATTTGATACCACCAACAAGGGTCCCATGAACCTTTAAAGGACTTTCACTGACCCTCTAGTAATATCATTGCAGTTTCTGTATTGAAAGTGATGGAAGTCACCCCATCGTGGCATCACCGGGGTGCTCCTGCGAGTCGCTTTAAGTGTCCTCTTCTCATGAAGGAAGATTTAAACTCATGGCCGACGGTGAGGGATGTGTAGCAGAGCTGTGTAGCTACAAGATGAGAGCCATCTGTTTTGTGGTGGGAGTGAAATGTTGATGTGGAGGGGCTTGAGGGCGACGTGTTTGAAAGTCATCGTGTTTTACGACAGTCCCTTTAAGCACGAGTTATTGCGCTCGGAATGTCATTTTTCACGGTGTTCATTTCAAATAAACAATCTTAATTTAAATGTAAATTACCGCCTTTCAGAGGCATGATGGGAAACGGTGACTCCACCATGGTGTATGTCCCCGGTGAGGCACGCAGACACGCGCCAAACTCTCTTACCCCTCTCCCCGCCGCGTCTCCCCGTACCCCATCCCTTATCTCCCGTGTCCCCCCTGCCCTACAGGAGACCGCTGCTTGGACTCGGAGACCCACATGAGGGCCCTGTACGAGGCCAACCCGCACGCCGACTGGGTCATCAAGCCCAAGGCGAGCGCGTAACGCCGACCTCTGGACCCTCACGAATCGGGGACCCCTTTGCCACGGGAGGGGGCGGAGGGCACAGCACCACCTCCAGGAGCCTCCTTTCCCCTCGCCACAGACGCACCCTGACCCAGGAAGCCGACCGCAACGCTCGTCTCCGTAGCGGCGCCACGACAACAGTTTACACTTTCCATACAATTCAATTGGATCTCGTCACATCTCAAGACTCTGTACAAACATGAAGAAGAAAATAAACTGCGTTAGAATTGAAGGGGGGGCGTGGTGGTTCCGGCCAGGGAAACGGGAGAGGGGGGAGAGAGAGAAACTCCGTGGTACGGCCTCGACCGGGCAACCGGTGCCGAGCATCAACACCGACGGGCTCCCGGGGATCCTCTGGGAGACGGCTTCTCTTCACCAGCAAGTACCGTCAGGGAGCACGGCACTGCTTGTTTCGCTGCTGCTGCTGCCTGACCTGCATTGTGGTTTTGGGGTGGGGGGGGCGGTGGCTGTGTCTGCGGCTGGAGGCGCCACGCGAGAATCCAGCAGCAGGTGGCAGTCTCCGCACGCCGCGGGGACGGAGCCGCACCTTCCCGACGATCCCCGTTAGCGGCGAATCCCTAGTTTTGAATTGCCTCGTCGCTTTATCGCCGTGGAGTTTAGAATTTCGTCGTTTTTTTTACTTTTTGTGGCCATTGTCAAACGTGGCCGACGTGCGCGTGCGTCGGAGCAGACCGCGCTGACGCGTGTGGGCGGCGAGGCTGGCGGCAATCGAGCGCTTCGCTCCTCCCGCGGCGCCGGCGGTCTGCGTCGCGGCGGCGTTGTGACGTCCGTGATTTGGCAGCTGTTTTCGTTTCTCAAGTTTAACAGCTGCCTCGACGTTTCATTAAAATACTTTCTTGCTGCATCGCTTGCAGGAAATCCCTGTACAGTTGCACGGAGATGCCTTCGCCTTTATTGCTTTTCCAGCCTCGTTCAGGGGAAACAAAGGGAATGAATTCATCTCCATATATTGAAATGGCCATTACTGTTTGTATAAAGTCATTGTCAGTGGGATTTGTAATTTTCCCGTCGACACACAGGGATGCGTGCTCCGTCTGTACGATAGCCATTCCATTACACACGGACAGAGGAATCGAGATGCTTTTCTTCTGAGCTGCATGTACTTGTTAAATAGCTATAAGCGGGACATTGTTAAATAGCAAAAATGGGGACATTTTGCAATGCATTTTGTAAAAACTGTCTATCGCCGTTTCTGTCAGGCAGTTTTGCTGCACGTTTGTATGTTTTACAAATCGCAGTGCGTGTGTCCGTACAACGCGGCATCCACGCGACGTGTTCAGAGCCCACGATTATTTGACAATGTCCATCGTAATCGCACACGCCGATTGTTTAGCCAATTATCCGATCGCGAGAAAAAAAACCCCACGCCACCATGCACCCCAAACGGTCCGAGCGGACGCAGGGACGATGTTACGAATCTTGTGTTGGTATGGAGCGGAGTCCTGGGTCCCGTCCAGGACCAAGTCGCTCGGGGCGGGTCACGGTCGTCACGCTGGGGGGTCACGGGGTCACTCTGCGGGGTCACGGGGTCACGCTGCGGGGTCACGGGGCCACGCTGTGCCTGACCCGCACCCCGACGGCATGCCGTCAAACCGACTCGGTTCCGGTCCGCCTGGCGGTATCTGGCTACCCGTGGGTACCCATGAGCACCCACGGGTACCCACGGGTAGCCAATCCAATGCAGGACTGCTTGTCCAGTCACTCCTCGGTATGGATAGATGTCTTTTTTGGGCCCAAAGCAGATGTTGAACTTGTCAATACTAAGCAAGAAAGTAAATCATGAGTGGTACATTTTTCTATGTGGCCAATACAAGTACATTATGCCTGGAGTCAAAATACTATATTATTTTAACCCGCTAGTTCAGACCCTGTGGCCCAAATTATATGGGGTAAGTTCCGCACCTGGCACCTCACCCAGGTGTGGTTGTGGCTGTGCCTGCCGGTCCCATGCCACCTGCCTGATTTATCAACCTGGAAAATATTGGGTGAAAAATGCTCCAATTGCATCTATTTGCCTAAAATTGATGCTGCTGGAGCTTTGCTTTCTTAGGTGGCTCCAATGTCTGCGAAAGCCATGGAATAAAGTTAAGAGTGGTGAAGCGGTGAGCGGCGCAGTCCCGACGAGTTGCGTGTTGTTTACGTGGCGAGCTGCGGGTTGTGTTTAGGACATCCGGTTGCTGCTGCCAGGGTGAATGTGGAAGGTGCTGCGTTAGGCAGGGTGCAGCCCTGCAATTGCTTGTTCACAGCACTGTTGGCGGACGTCACGTTCATTTTGTTAACCCAGTTGAGAAGAGGAAGGGCCTCCGCTTGAGGGAGCTGTTGAGAAGCCCCTCTACTGGGCACTGCATTCATGGAGATCAAAGCGCTCTTGGGAAGAGAGCGGCCGCAAAGGGTCTTCTCTGCTGGCAAGCCAACCGATGCAGCTCGGATGCTCGCATCCCTCGCTCGTGGAGGGTGCGAGATGGCTCGGCGTTTATAATGGCTGTGTCGGAGCATTGGGGCGACACCGCTGACACCCTGCGTTCGAATCGGGGTTCAGCCGCCCATAATTAAACTGGGTTCTCGGGAGTCGTGGATGATGGTGTTAAAATAATAATCGTGGTTCTAAATTGATGTGGAATACTCCAGCTGTGAGGGTTCCATCAGCTTGTGAGCGATGAGACACCAAAGAGCTTAGGGATGAGAGATAATGGAAGGGACCTCACAAATTGCTGTGGCATCACCTTCCGACAGGGCGACGTTACGTTGCTCTGCGAGAGCTCCGAATGGACATTTATTCATCTCCATGACACCGGTAGCACAGGTAATATATTATTTCTTCAACATCTAAATGCCTCTTATCAGCGCTCAACCCTTCGAGTCCCATAATCACCCACTCCTCAAAGCCAGTGTCGCGAGGGGGGCGCCGTGCTAATCTGTTGTCAGTCCTCGGCCAGTGGAGGAAGTTCCACATTCCTGTGATGGGGGCAGTCACTCTACAAGACACCTCCAGCCCACCTCTCAGATTCTTGTTCCTGGACATAAGTTTCGGTGTAACTTATTACTGATGGCAACAAACTCGCAAATTTGTCAATTTTTCAAGTTGCTTTTTTTTCACACTACGGTGGCTTTAGTTGCTCGCGTTGTTTTTCTCGTGTCATGTCATTGCTGTCAATAAAACGGTTCCTTCGCTGTACGCGGCGTGCGATGAGTTTACGCAAGCGGCGCGAGACATGCGGCAAGGGCCGCAGGAGCTGGGCCCTGGCGTTCACACGAGGGGTGTGAAGTGGAAGGAACCGCACATTGACAAAGCGGTGGAAGAGATTTATTTCTCAATGTTTTGGGTAAAAGTTCACCTGGAAGTGGTTTATTTACTTGAAACGTTCTGTGAGCCGTTCACGGCCCTCCTATCGGCTCGCCATGTAAAACCGGCTGAATACACTGCAGTGCCATTGGGAGATGCGTCTACGCCCAGTCTCTATACCTGGGGCCAAACCCCACACAGAGCAATATCAACACTGAAGGTATGACCGTCGGTAAGGGCATTTGGGATGTGCACAGACGGAGAGACATGAACACAGATGCAGACAGATGTGGAGGGAGGGAGAGACATGTACGAGTCCTCCCTACCCCGACACGCCGATTCAATCCCTGCACCGAATTGCCGAGGAGTGACCCGTCGGTGCGAAGAGAGGGCATTGGTGGCTGGAGATGAGAGGAGGATGAAGTGAGGTGGAGGTAATGGGAGAGGGGGCCGTTGGCAGCAGTGAAGCGAGGACTGCGCTATGGATGCAAAGGAGAGAGCTGTGGATGAAGGAAGGAGCTGTGTATGGATTGGGAACCATTACCTATGGCCGTGGGGTGTTGACAGTTATCTGCTACACCTGGATACAAAGATGCATATAATTGCAGACACTGACACGAGAAAGCCAGAAACGGAGATGAGTGACAAAATGGAGACAGACACATGGAGAAGGTTGTATCGAGGAAAAAACGGGAAAATTAAAAACAAAGACGGACGTGGAGAGACCGACAGCATTAGATTAAAATGGAGAAAAAAAACCAGGCGGACTAATAATTCCACGCACAAACCGACAGAGAATCTGATACAAAACAAATTTGGGGTGTGGGGGGGGGGCTAAACAAGTGGGGGCTTTGTGCGGGAGTTGCGCAGCATTGCGGCATGCCTGGTCACACTCGAGCTGCGATGGGGAGCGGTGGTGGTGATGCCTCGAAGAAAATTCGTCCAATTCTCCACCTCGAGCCCTCGCCTGCTGCAGCAACACCGCCACGTGACCTTGAGTCTACTGAAGACGGCGGCGAGTCAGCCGAGGCCACCAGCCCCGTGCCGTCGGGTTGGGGAGCCCCCACCCCCAAAGCCCCCACCCCCAAAGCCCCCACCCTGCTGAAGGTTCAAGCCCTCCTTTTACATTCTGAGAGGCAACTAATTTAATATACAGAGAAAGATAGACGCACGCAGATCGCATCGTTACTGAATCTGTCTCGCGTTTAACGTTGTTTCAAGTTTCCCTTTGCCCCATTACGAAAGGTCACGCTGCAGGGTTGCCCAGGGTCGTGGCTGCTGTGACCAGTCGGCTCGCCTGCACCGCCTCGCGTGACCCCACGTGACCCCACGTGGCGGGCGACTGCGACTCGGGGAGAAGTCGCTCGGACTCCACCCCACGAGTCGAGTCGCACTCCGTCACTCGACCCGGGGCGACAGATTTGTCCGGGCGACGCTGCCAAGCGACAAGAGGAGCGGAATAAATCAATGCCAGGCCAATTGCCCGCGCCGTCCATCACCTCCTGACGCTGTTGCTGCTGACGACGACATCGCGTTTGCTGTGGGTCGAGACAGAAGCGATGCCGAGTGTGGGACAGCATTCTCATGCTCGTGTCGTGTGTGTGTACACACACATCCGTTGCTGGATGTGTGTGTACACACAGATCCGCTGCTGGATGAAGGCTGCCCCACGCCGTCGCCATCTCTCACGGTCAGATGCTG
Source organism: Lethenteron reissneri (assembly GCF_015708825.2). NCBI lineage: Eukaryota > Metazoa > Chordata > Hyperoartia > Petromyzontiformes > Petromyzontidae > Lethenteron > Lethenteron reissneri. The sequence continues at coordinate 12,765,578 of NC_083820.1, read as the reverse complement.
CTGCGATCCTTCTCGCTCTTGCGCATGAACGGATCTCATCGCTCCATCTCCACGGCGGATGCCCCCTTAGTCGCTTTCCTGCTTGGGCTACCATGCAGTTGTTATTCCTGCACGCCGATCATCATCCCTCGACGTGTGCTGCCCCCCCCCATCACCAGTATGTACCACGTGGCTAATACGGTGGCCCAATGGTTAGCACACTGCATGATGAACCAAGCCACTGGAGTTACATTTGTAGAACTTCGCTAGAATTTATATCATTCAGTTGCAGTCAGATTAGTTGTTGTCCTTGTTGTGATCCTGGTGACCTGGGTTTGATTCCGGGTGAAGGATGACAATTTCATGTATTCCATCAAGATACAGCAATCGTGCTGTGACGGTTCCACCTGAAGACGGAAGCTTGTGTTGCCTCCGAAACGTCGTGATTTTTATTTTACTTTTATTAATTTTAATTTTATTTTTTACCCACGTGACTTTACCGAAAAACCCTAAGAGTATGAATCATTGCAGTCACGAAAGCTTCAAATCTATTCCATGAAACTATTTTGGGCCTCGCCGACTTGGACTCAGCCTTGAGTGAGTTGCACGGTGCCGTGTGCGAACATGAGCAGCGACCCCACAGATGCCCATTTGTGCGGCTGGCCACACCAGCCGCTCGCGCCCTTTCCTGGCCTTCACGAGGCGCTCGCCAACAGCGCCGGCCCCAGAAAGCGCTGTAGGCTACACGAGATCGTTGTGGGAGTAGCACGTGTGTTCATCTGTCTGTGTGTTGTCTTTGGACTTGGGTGTCAAGTCGTCGTCAGAAAAAAACCCCGCTTCTTGTTCGACAGGAGGATGGCATTGCTATCAGCGAGCACCTGTTAAGGGCAGCAGCGCAAATTCCGGGTCACATTTTGGCAATCTGACCACGCAGAGCCAGGAAGCCGCCTCATTTTAAGTCATCCCTTGAGTCAACCCAAGGGATGACCAGATCAGATTACCATGCAACTCGCAGACACACACACACGTTGACACATGCGCGCACACACATACGTAGAGATCATGTACATCAATTCACATGCACGCGTTAATAATTGAGAGGCATTCGCATCGCACATTATTGGCCGTCAAATGCTTAAATGTCAACACAGAGCCGCGGGGGCTCGGCGGTGGAAGCAAATCATCTGTGCAGCAGACCAACTCGTTAATTACTCCACAAGGACGGGGCCTCGCAAAGAGCAAACAGCTCTCACGCAGGTAGCGCAACTGGGCCGGGCGTGCGGGGCCGTCTGAAGCTGCGCGAGTGACGCGATGCGTCCCTGTTGATGTTCAGTCAGCGAGCAAGGAGGGACCCAGCCGCTGAAGGGACCCCGTGTGGTTGACCGCGCACATCGACCGAGCACACGATGGATGTTCGTCGAGGGATGGCTATTGGCACGCGGCGTTGCGTCAGTACGAAGACGTTCAAGCGAGATCCAGGCGGTCACGCTCGACTTACACGCAGGGGAGCCGAGGGTTACACTTCCAGTTCGCTTGTCGGAGTTGGCCCTCCACCAATCATCCTTGCGGGGTAAATCACACCACGAGGGAAGCCACCCGGGGTCGGCACTTTGGAAAATCTGGATCCCGTCATTGGAATGTAGAATTGCCTCCATTGATAAATAATTAAAACGAGTACGGTCCGAGTTTGAGCAGGGATACTCTCAGGGCAAAGTTCCAGCTCTTACAGTTCAACGACCGTCCCTTCCTTGCGTTGCCCTTGATTTACTTTGCCAGGAGAGCCTCGGCGAGTCTCTATATCACTTGCTGTACTGCGATCTTCCCACTACTTGAAATCCAGCTGCATTGTAGGTTTCACATCTCTACGTGATCCACCGACCTTTGCCTCCAAAGCGCTGGATCGTAGGCCCAACTTTGGAGGAGGGGAGGGAGTGAGGTTTTGCCACATGAGCCAAGTGGAATTACGGTTCCAGGAATAATGGTTTGTGTTCAATGATCTGCGTTGGTTGCCGTGATTAGATTTTACATCACCTCCCTTGCGAGAGAGATAATTAATCTCTGAGGGCCCTCGTCTCATTAATGGGAGGCTCTGATAGACATGCTGTACACACCTGACGCGTGGAAACGTCTCCTTTTGCTATTTGCATTTTCCCCGCAAAGCAAATCTCCCATGATCCCACTGCGACGTAATTAAGAGTGAGGGATCGTGTTCCGACTTCTGAACGTCTTGAAGAAGTATCGGCTCACACTGAGGGTGGCTGTGGTTGGGGTTGTCCACAGGCGTCAAACAACCGCCACAAAACCATAAACATACGGCGAAAATCCCTCCTGTTTTGTGTTAATTGCTTTCTGCTCTCAATTGCATCCCAGCTGTGCCACTGACGTGATGACGACGGCGAAATAAACGCTCTCGCAGAAAGCAGCGCACCACCCTGTGTCAGAGAACGGCCTCTGGAAGATGATAGCACATAACTACTTTTGAATTCCTTCCAATGGCCTCTTATCCGCATGCCCTGCTGGAGGTGTTTGTCGCATGGCAGTCAAACCAATACTCACACATTTCAGAGCCTGGATTCAGCTTAAGTGCAACATGAAATTCAATGCAGCCATTGGAGATCAACTCACTACCTCGGAGCAGCCGGCTTGATCACAGGAGGCTCAGACTCCGATGCTAATCCAAAACCAACGCACGCATGCAAGGGAAGACAGACGACACGAGGATTACCGCACGCATAGCCCGGCCGCAGCCGACTCACTGTGTTTGTACGAACCTAATTACTCCCCCACTTCAAAGCCGAGCCTACCGATCCACCGCACTGCGGAGGCAAGAGTTGGTGGATCACGGAGAGAATGTGGCAGCTCCCACCACGTGATGTACCGCGGCTCATCGTGGCGGCCGTGGCACGCGGAATGCGCGTGCCACGCGCGCTGCTCGCAGACGCCACGCGTCGCGGGACAGACTGATCGCAGGCGCCCCTCTCCTCGCCACGTTTAATTAGCTCATAAAACACGTCCCCACCATTAATTACTGCCACTAATTCAGTCGACACGGAGAGCCCCGCCGGGAACAGCAGGGAACCCGACCACCCCGGCCCTCCCCCACGATCTCCCTCCGCACGCAGCCTCTCTCGTCCCCCCAATGTCCATCTCCCATCGAACCTCGACACCGAGCCCCCCCCCCTCCCCACTCAATCTCCTATCAGCCCACTCAGCCTTAGGGGAGGAGAAGGGGGGGGGGGGCTGGGTGGTCCCTCTAGACCCATAGAGGGGTGTCGGTGTCGAGACAAGTGCCTGGGGCCGTCGCTAAATTAAATCCATGGACGAGCCCCGCGGGACCCATTGTGGCCGCAGGTGCGTGGAGAGAAGCGGCATCGTCCACAGGCATCGAGATGCCGCTGCGCGCAGTTGGAGCGCACTCACACGCGGCGGCAACTACTACCGCCGTTCTCCACTAGGTGGTGGCCACGCCACCACGGCGCTTGTGCCAGGCTAGGTGCACCTTGAGGCTATCACGTGAAGTGTCGAAGACTCGTCGGCAGCAGATCACGGGACAGACCCAGGTGCCATGAATTTAGTGAACTCGATGATTGGCTGATGTACCACCTGCACGTACATTCATATACAAAAGATAAAGAACCCCCGTATAGCCTTAACAGACTGTTAGGGCAAGTGCTGTTTGCGAGCACCTATGAAGGTCTTTACCGGAACAAACCTAAGAGTATAAGGGGGTGTGTGGCCAGCACCACACCCGGCCGCCTTTATCTCCCGAGTGGCGATGTTTACACACCGCACCAGGTACGCATTTGAGGATGAGTCGACCTAGAGGAGGCCCAGGACCGATTCAGATAATCGTCAATGACGTTGGTAGCCATGAGCGGAAATCGAACTCGGGTCGCCGGGTTCATAGCGCAGCGTGCTAACCGCTTCACTACTCCTCCCTATTAATTTACACCCACACGTACACACGCAAACACAGCAATAATGCATAAGCAGACGCCACACACAGAGAAATACATGGACACACAGAAACATCAATAATACAAGAGACAAAGAACGTCTACACAACGCACACAGAAACGCATGGCACGTAAACATTCGCACAAAAATAGGAACAGACACATATACAGCACACAAACGCAGAGATCCCCCGTATAGCCTCTTATACATCTAGGACAAGTGCTCAGTCGACCGAACAAACACTCTTTCACATACAAGCACACACACACAAGCATAAACACACACACAGTCACGTCCTCACATACACAGCCAACCGTACATAGGCTGCTTAAAATACACCAAACATAAGCAGGCAACAGTGGCATGCAGAAACGACGTCGGTATTTAATTACGTTTGCTAATTCCAAGCACAAATGTTACATATGGCAGCGCTCAAGTGAGAATTATCGTTTGCCTCAAGAGCCACCTTTGTGTTTCTGTCAAAGCAGGAAACAGTACAAGACGCTCCAGCAGACAGACAGAGAGAGATAGAGAGTTGGGCTGGAATCCAACACGGGTTTGTCGCGAGCACGGGGGCAGATCGAACGGGAGGGCCGTGCCGCTGGTGCCACCGCTTCGCGCTAATTGGTGCTGGGACGCAGACGGGGAATTGACACGAAACTAATTACGGACATTACAAATAAATCTTGGCTCTGTCCAAAAGTTTGCTACAACTGTTGAACGCCGCCGAACACGTTTATAAGTCACTTCGTCTTACGAATGACATAACTCACAACACAAAATACCGCCAGCTCCGTGCACACACTGTAATAGTTGCAAATTAAAAATAATGCGACGAATTGGGTTTTAATTACGTGATTGGTGTTGAAAAGCCGATGCAATTATCTAGCCGCGGACTTACAATTAGCACGTCGGTTTCTGGCAGCACAGCAAATGCAAATTGGATTAAAATACACACAACACTTGGAGCACTTTATTTAATGTCACAATTAGCGTAAGCGTTGCGTCTTAAAGATGCATTCTTGGAATTACATCGAGAGAACGGGTTCATCGCAGGTTAGTGACGCTGCTAAGGGAAGCGCGTGTGGGCAGGACACGTCGTGGGCGGGAGGGTTCATGGCCGATGGTCGTGCACAAGAGCGGTGATCAGTTCACGTGGAGGTGCGGCCTCGATTATTACATCGGAGGTAGCGAGAGGTGATGGGGGGGGGGCTTCAGCCAGCAGTGGGTTGACCATGGCTGATGGTGATTTCTCTTTGAACACAGTGGCGTGCGAGCGCTGTGCAGAGGGTTGTAACGGCGCATGTGGCGTGTGGCAGCACGACTGCTCGGCCCGTCTGAGTCGTGAACGGCTCGGAGGAGGATGCGGGTTACCGATGGCGTCCTTCCTCTGGACGAGGTGCAGCCACCTTCCCTATGGCGCCCGTGTTTGCGTGCGCGACGCCGACCCATCGTGCACGACCCATCGCGGCGTGCGCGGCTTAGAGGGAGTGCTCTTGCCAATGGCACCCGGTCATACAGCAGCACCTGTTCACACGCCTGCCCCTGTTCACACGCCTGCCTCTGCTGGGGAGACTTCGAGGATCGAAGCCAGTCAATGATGCTTGACAGTATTGGTCTGGGAAGCCAATAGGGTGACAAACTAAAAGTATTCCTGTTCGTGTGGAGAGACGGCGGAGTTTCGCTTCTATTTGCACAAGCACATCATGCGATGCCGTGGATCATTGCTTACAGAGACGGCTTTACCGCGCATTACTGGTAGCGCTCCACGGCTCCGCACGATGTGTTTGTGAACCGAGATCACGAGAGGGGTCAGCCGCATCTCACCGACACCACTGCGCCTTGACAATCTGTTTGTTGTCCTGCAACCGCACCTCAGATTAGCACGGTTGGCTACGTACGGTACGAAAGAAATTCAACACACATACAGTACACACGTCCCATTGCTAGCGATGAGGTTCAACAGTGGTGCGTGCTCGTCTTCCATCTGGCCTCCCTCTCGAGAAGTTACTCGGCTGGCTCAAAGTAGTCGGGATTCTCGGCGTAAGGCACTTACGCCTAACCATGATAATCAAGTATCATTGTACCCCATATTACTATAATACTGAGGACAAAATAATTCGAGATGGATGTGGCATGCCAAAACATATCCTGGGACAGCATTCCGCACTATACATTCAGCATTGGTTCTGCGTTGCCTCGGCACCGCGTGATCGCGGCAAGATCGCGGCAAGATCGCGGCCACTTCCCCACCGCCGCCTCCCACTGCGCTCCTCGCCAAGTCGCGCATTTTAAACACAAGCGGCCATTTATCGTCTGCCCCATTTGTTTACTAATCTATACGCGAGACGCAGTGCAGACAGCTCAATGCATCACGCCGGACAGACGCACACGGCGCAGAATTCGCGAGGTCACCGAGCGCTCTCGCAACGCTGGGTTCGTTTTGTTGCTTTTTTGTCAAATTGATCGAGCAGCGAGCAGTGCACAATCTTGTGTCAGAGATCGACCCTAGAAGATGACCGCGCGGAACTATTTTGGTGAACGGGTCCAGGCTAAGTAAGTGACTTTCTGGTGCCACCCGAGAGGGAGACTCGTGATTTGTACCGACAGCTTAAGATCGCCGATAGAAGTAAATTATTACGCAACGCGATGTAATACACTTGCGTCTCACGGAAACAAAACACAGCTCTCTCATTCAGAGTTAGAATTGTCGCCAAATTAAGTCACAAATGAATAAAAAAATTACCTCTGCAACAATAGCTACACCTGGGGGACCTGTGACGTAATCACGTGGGGGGCCTGTGGTGAGATCACGTGGGGGACCTGTAGTGTGATCACGTGGGGGACCTGTGGTGAGATCACGTGGGGGACCTGTAGTGTGATCACGTGGGGGACCTGTAGTGTGATCACGTGGGGGACCTGTAGTGTGATCACGTGGGCGACCTGTGGTGAGATCACGTGGGGGACCTGTGGTGAGATCACGTGGTAGACCTGTGACGTGATCACGTGGGGGACCTGTGGTGAGATCACGTGGGGGACCTGTGGTGAGATCACGTGGGAGACCTGTGGTGAGATCACGTGGGGGACCTGTGGTGAGATCACGTGGGAGACCTGTGGTGTGATCACGTGGGGGACCTGTGGTGTGATCACGTGGGGGACCTGTGGTGAGATCACGTGGGAGACCTGTGGTGAGATCACGTGGGGGACCTGTGGTGAGATCACGTGGGGGACCTGTGGTGAGATCACGTGGGAGACCTGTGGTGTGATCACGTGGGGGACCTGTAGTGAGATCACGTGGGAGACCTGTGACGTGATCACGTGGGGGACCTGTGGTGAGATCACGTGGGAGACCTGTGGTGAGATCACGTGGGGGACCTACTCTGATTATGGTTGGGCAGCTGAAGCCCAAATTTGAACTCCGAATCTCAGCAATGCCGAGCCACCCGCCCGCCTCTGATTTGTACCGTTCTGACCAAACTGCATCAGAGCTAAATGTTGCTCTGGATGCCACACTGACGGGCCGAGTTAAGTTGACACGTTAAGTTGATTGTTAAGTTAAATTGACATGTCAAGTTAATTGTTAAGTCAAATTGGCATGTTAAGTTAATTGTTAAGTTAAATTGACGTGTATTTATCCAAGAAAACCTTAATGCGTCTCACTCCTCTCTCTGGAGGATTCTGCATGGGGTTGTTGGACCAGTTCCGTTAATCATTGTTCATTGCAGTATCTGGAGAATCGCCAAGCATTTGAGGAATCGATACCACTCAAAAGTCCGCACAGACGTGTGTAGAAACCCACTGCACTTGTTGTACTGACACCTCCTCATCGCCACAAACCCGAGTTTGTTTGGAATTTTCACAAATCTCTATGCGATCCATCAACCCTGGCCTCCAATGCGTCGGATCACAAGTGCGCGGACCGCACGTTGTGAAATTGGTTCCATTTCGCCGATGTTCTCATCGGTGTAACATTTGTTCAAAATAATCCTCGCACGATAGAAACAGGTACCAATGAGACTCCACGCTGGCTTTGCAGATGTAATCTGTCTGTCACAATTACCGTCTCGTACAGGGGACCTGTCCTGGCCCTGAGTAATTAAACTCAAGCTGACTCTCGATGCAGAATCTGTGGTGCGTGGAATTCTCTGCCGTTGGGTTGCGCAGCGCTCCAACCACCGCGCCACGCGAGGCTTCCCAATTAAACACCGGCAGACAACGGTGCACCGAGAACATTACTTTTCCCTGCCATACGAACGTCGCATTCATGGTTCCCACTGCTGGGTTAGAGCCGTCAAATTAAATGAAAGCCATTTTAATCTACGGCCTCTAGTCAATCCACTGCTGAGTGAAGACCTCCGCACGCTGTGTCAGTAATGGGGGTTGTTTGACCATACTTCACCACGCAGGTGACTGCGGGTTCGTGAATGGTTAAGGAAATGGACTACGTGAGCGCTCACCGAGTGAGTTGGCACCTGGCGTTTGCGCGCTGGTGGTTACGCGACATGAAGACGCCACCAACGCCGCCCCAATGAGTTTGCTTTTCCATGATGCCCAGAGCTTGGTTTTTGTTCCCGAGATGTATTCAGTGCTCGAGCTCGGCTCTTTAAAGTCGTTTAGCTTCAAGTCCAAAATGTGTCCGCAAAAACGTAAGATTTGTTCGAGCACAAGAGGTAGCAAAGGCGATTGACAGGAATTCACAACGGCCATGTCAGAGCACGGGGCAGCTTGTATTGAGACCTGCCGAAGGGACTACGAAAATAGTTTGATGGCATTGTTGTCCTGAGTGAGAGTTCTCGATGGAATGTTCATCGTTTGGCATGGTGCTATTGGCACACATCAACTATAGCTGTGGGAAGATGCATCATCGGTGCCACATCCGGACGTGCCCTGTCAATTGTATTCCCACGGCATTCATTACTTGCAATTGTTTAGGAAATGCCACAACGCAGGCAACTATGGCAACTATTCCTTGTTGGCACTACTGGTGGCCGGATGCCATGTGTAGTGTTATATCAGAGCATGGGAACATGGCTGGAATGTACGGTCTAAATAAATAAAAAACGAGCGCCGTGGCGCGCGCGGCGCTCGCTCCCCGAGGCCAGCGCTGATGAAGGAGGCGGCGGCCGGGCGACCCAGCGCCGCGAGTCCACGGGGAGCGCCGCTTAACGCCTTCCAATTAGCGCGCGTGCGTGGGAGGGTGGAGGTAGGGGCAGGAGGTAGGAGCAGGGGGTAGGGGCAGGAGGTAGGGGCAGGAGGAGGAGGTAGGAGTATCGTGGTGGTTGAATTGAATGGTGGCGCTGCGGTTAGTACACTGCGCTGCGAACGCGGCTCCCTGAGTTTGGTTTCCCGTCACGGCTCAGGGTCCTTGAGCCACTGGCGTGTTCCTGTGTAATTGGGACCACCGAGGATGGCAAATGCTACCAATTATTTTATTGGAGTCTTTTTTTTCTCCAGATCACAAATGTGTCTTGTTACAACGTAAAGGCGGTATTTGTATGTGAGGAAATGCTATGAAGAGAATGGCATTGCAGTATGTTTGAGAGCACATTATTCTTGGAAATGGTGGTGTGAAACGCGTACAGAATAGAAACGATGGGAGTAGGAAGTGTGTCGCCGACGCCGCGTGGACACGGCGCTGCTGCCACGTCGGACCCTCCCCGTGGTGAATGTTAGCGGTGTTCACCATCGAAGTTGGTACCGAGCAATCTCTGTGGCTCATGGGCTATAAGGTCGGTGGCGAGCGATAGCTGAAGCAGTCGTGGTCATGCCCCTAGGTAAACTCAGCCTTAAATTAGTACACGAAGCCAGATTCACATCTTGAAGAAACATCATTTAAAGCGCCGCCTGAGGGATTTGCTGGATCCTCGGGGATTGAGACGGCCGCTTTTTCGCGAAACGTGCGATGGACCCGACATTTGATAACAAATGCATCTGGCCAAGCGTTTATTGTTACCATCGTTATTCCGCAAGTTAACACAGAAAAGCCTCACCGAATCTCCACTTTTATCCAGGAGGGGTCCTGTCACACTCGATGCTGCTGCCGAGTGTAATCCCAATTGTCAGTTGAACTTCTTTTTTACCGTACATAGGCAACAATTACATTATTCGCAGGTACTTTTTTACATTGCGGAGTTTTGTCAAATACGTGACGAAAGCTTCGAATCGAATAGTTACATTGTGGGTTTATTTTTAGCTGTGGGAGGATCCAGAAGAATTCCTTGCAGAAATTTGGGAGCACAAACTCCACAATGCGCCCGAGTCAGGAATTGAACCCAATTGCTGTCTTGTTGCGAGCGTGTCACCACTGCGCTGCCCTGCGGCACAGCGCAATAATCTTAACGTAACACCTCGTAATGTACAGTCATCTATATATATAAAATCGCAAATCTGTCTGTCTGTCTGTGTGTGTGTGTCTGTCTGTCTGTGTGTCGCCGGACCATACGCAGTTTCATTGGACGAAATGTGAGGGATTTGCGAGACACGATTGGTCCGTTTGGTTTACCACGGCGGTTGCTCCTGGCAACGGGTAGCGACGCATTCGCTGCGGGGTGGACGCCATTTTTAATTCTCGTTAAAAATATGCGCACGCATTAACACGCGACTCTGAGGTAAATTCATCAAAGTTTCACGTCCTCTTCACTCCCCCCCCCCACCCCAATGTGTGCAATTACTATTATAGGGTCGGTACATAATAAAATTATAGCGATTAGACAGTATTATTGTAACGCGGGGGGTAACGGCCCCAGTACCCAGCCTCAGCCGGGTGGGCAATTTAGGCGAGGCCGGAGGCTCTGCACGGTACTAGGCCTCGACACCCCACCACACTATAGGCCGTACATATTACTGCACAGCGGCCGAGGAGATCGTGGCTGGGGGGGGGGGGGGCAGGGGTAGCAGCCCATCTGTGCATATATGTAAGGTTATTAAGAAATATATTTTTCACCCGGGCAACGCCGGGTACTTCTGCTAGTGCCATATATTTATGCAGGAAATCCTGAGTGGATAAATAAACGACAACTCTCTGGCCATCGGAAGTGGAGCAGCAAGCGAGTCCATCAACCCATCTGTGTGGACGTTTCACGCGTTTTGCCTTCGCAAGCGCAATGGGATTTATTCGGGCACTCCGTTTTCCTCCCAAACTGAAGCAGTCCTTTAACACGTGCCGCACGCATGCTCAACATCCCAACCAAAGCAGGACCCTCTTGTCGAAGGGTCTTGAGGCTCTGCAAGGCTTCCGAGTTAAAGGAATGCCGCGAATGTGGCGGACATCGCTTGCGCTTCCTCGCCCGTGTCATCCACCAACACGAAGCTGCGCGCGCAGGTGCACTGTGAGAGTGTTCATTCACATCCACTCACCCCCCACCACCACCCATCAAATAAACTACCACCAACACCCACGATACAAAGATAAAGACAAATATCCCCCATATATCCTGAACAGACTGTTGGGGCAAGTGCTGTTAGCGAGGACCTATTAAGGCCGGCACTGTACACGAGAGGGTTGGTGGACGATACCACCCGCCATGCACATCATCACCTCTCAAAAACACAAACCATAACCCCCTCTTCACACACACCGCTACCAGCATCTCACCAAATACACACACCATGACCCCATAATAACCCTTCCCCACACACACCATCACCCCACCATGACCCCTCCCCACACACACCATCACCCCTCTCCACACAAACACACACCAATCACCCCACCATCACCCCTCCCCACACACCTCTCCGAGCACCTTCAACTTTTGGCTGCCAGTTGTGAGCTCTTCGCCGCTGCTGCCAACCTTTACTCAGCTGGCATTTGGAAATAATTGGCACGGGAGCCGTTCCGGCGAGCACGGAGTAGGCGAGCAGTGGGGGGGGGGGGAGAGTGCTCCTCCGGCAGGTACTGCAGCAGCCCTCATTGGTGCTCGCTATCAGCGCTTGCCCACAAACTCTCTTGAGGCTGTACGGGTGATCTTTATATTTGTATTTTAATCGCATGCAAGTGAGACCTTGATCCAGCAGTGGAATGATGATGGCTGATGATGACGAGTGGCCTGCGCAACCAGCCGGGTGTGGGCGGTGCACGCCAGGGAACCGACGCTGTGCAGACGGGCTTGGTGGATCACGTAGAGATGTGTGATACAGTACTCCCAAAGCCACCGCTGGGCTGCGAGGTGACGAGGAGATGGCAGTACAGCAAGTGGGTTGGCGAACCTATCCGGGAAGACCTGTGAACGTTCTCCCGTCTGATGCGTGCGGCTTCTCTTCGTGTTCCGAATTCCTCCCAAACGCTCGCAATGTTGACAGCAACAATCGACCGCGTCTTAAGACACCACAGAGAGACACCGCGCGTGCTTAGCATGCAACTTGGAAAGGGCAGAAAGTTAAAAACATTGACCGCGAATCAAGTCCATGACGTGAAAGATGTTTATCAGGGGGGGGGGGGCTGCATTGGAACAACGTCTGTGACCCCCACAGCCTGCAATTAACGTAGTGGCTGTGCCGACAGGGTGCGCAGGACGTGTGAGATTGACTGCCACACTCCAGGGCATGTGGAGGGGGAGGAGGAGGGAGATGTTGGAAGGGAGACGGGGGGCGTCGTTCCCAGGTGCAGACCACGAGGCGCTCTGCGCCTCCGCGGGGTTTGCCGATGGCGCCGCGCTCTGCTCGGAACTCTTCTCACGACGCTTCCCAAAAGCACGATCGGGAAGCGTTGATGCGTCACCTCCTTCCGCCTGTCTCCCGCAACGAGGGAGGTCAGCACGGTGAATCTCGTCGAGACGATCCTAAATACGAGGCACTCGAGTTTCAAGTTGTGTTACTCTCAGTGACTAAATTACAGTCCTATGTGGTTCTATATATGTGCATGTTGATCTAATCAGAGGTGTGGGGGAAGGACAACACACTCAACACAGAAAGGAGTGCTAACGAAACGATTTTCCATATAGCTGATTTAAAAGTGCATAGCTACAGTGGCTTCCTGGTATCGCAACGAAGAGGGTTCCAGACGGCCGCAGAAGCGCATCTGAAAGCGGGCGATGCAGTGACCGTCTTTGTTCGATGAACAGCCAAAAGCCGCTGCGAGGATGACCGGAGTTCGTGTGATGGTTTTTGCTCCTTGACGAGATCAGTAAAGTGTTGTGGTTCATTTGTGGCAAACACTTTGTGCGTAACAAGCGCGACCTTAGAATGTTTTCGTTCGGCAACTGGAAGCCAATGCAGCTCAGCGAGCACCGGACGAACATGGTGAGATCTTGAAGTGCCAAAGAATGTTGTACACGCTGCAGCTTGGCCATGTTTTGTCAGACGTCCCGTAGACATACGACGCGAGGGTGAAAGAGCCGTGCCATCTCCATACCAAAGATTACCCAACACATTCACAGTGACTGTCATGGGACTGTCTGGAATTATGGAACTGCCCCCATCATAGCGGAGGGCAAAGGAACGCACTCTTCCACGTCCACGCGCAAAGGCCACACTTATCGCTGATGAGCCGCGGGAGAAGCGAAGAAAATGAACGCCGTTGGAAAACATTTGTCGAGGAGGTCCCTGCCCAATCGGATGGATTCGACGTTTCCGATCCACATAATAATGGAGGCCTCTTTCATTCATGAAATGGTGGACACATCAGAGCGCTGCAAATCCTGGTAGGGTAAAAATGTTCGTGGTGAGCGGGACGTGGGCCATTTATTTATTTACTTATTGCCACCGCCGCCTATTTGCTGCTGGGCGGTATCCACGTGGGGAGCAGTGCGGGGAGACGAGGGGGGGGGCAGGATGGGACGGGTTGCTTGCGTTTGTAATAACGCAGGGTTCGCTGCGTCTGCCCTTGGACGTCCTTAATTTGAGAGTGATTTCATTACATCACGGGCTCAGTCGGGATGTGACGTGCGCACGAATTACGCGAAGAAGCCGATGTCGATTCATCATCGCGCACACCGCCCGGGCTCCCCTTCCACTCCAATATCACCCCGGGGTCCCCGCTCGCCCTCGAGTCTCCTCCACTCTGCCTCTGCACGACCATTCCGCTTGAGGCGTTAGACCAATTGCTTATTCAGACAGCAATTTGAATAAGCAGGTACTCGGAGGCAAATCCTGCAAGTGAGGGAGTACTAGAGTAACGTCAGGTCACCAACCTATTTGATGTACTGCCTCGTACATGCACCGACTGCTGGCCCTGCAGGTGCGTTGCACATGGACACAATTCAAGAGACAGCGTTCCTCCGTGTAACCGTGCACACTATGAGCGAGTCGCAGCATCTGTGAAGGCCGACACGTGACACCTTGGAGGGGGTGGTATGGCTCGCCTGCTATGATGTTTACGCACCGCATCAGATGGTCATTTCAGTCTGAGTCAACCTAGTGAGAACTCCGAGAACGCTTCAGACATACAGAACGGAATGTTTTCGTTGCCGGGAATCGATGTCGGGTGGTCAGGTTAAAAAACAAGTGGCGGTGACGTCACAACAGCGCGTGTGCCAGGCTAGGTGCACTTCGAGGCAACGTGAAATGTCGAAGGATCTCTGGCAGGAGGTCACGGGACAAACCCAGGGGCTATGGGTTGAGATTACTGGCTAAGAGGGCGGACACACGCACACTCGGTGCTCCTAGTAACAACAGTGACGGTCGGGGAAGGAGGAGAAGGGGGGGGGGCTGACGACACAGACATCCATCTTAATCTCTCGCTAACGGGACGCGTAATAACGCACCGAGTTACCACGCGATGATTACGGATACCCGCGTCAAAACGGCCGCTGCGCCGTTTCCATTATCAGGCGAACGCAATTAGGGTCGCGGAGCGTGCGGGTTAATGGACGGCAGGGGTGGGGGGCATCGGCAGGCAGGCCCCACGGGGTGGGGGCACGAGTCGCGCAGCCCCTCGTGTCAATCTCCTGCTGGATGACGCCTCCCGTCCGGCTCTCCGCGCCGCGAGGCTGGCGACATGCAGCAGGCGCCGTCAGTGCAGATTGGTGATGGGGTGCGTCGGCCAGGATCCGTCCACAGGCCGCTCACCACCGATGTTCGTCGTAGCGAGAATGAGGGTTCAGGTCACCGGTAACCACTGCGCCACCCCTCTACTGGTCCATAAACGTGGGGGCCTACAAGTACGGTACAATCGATTGTGCCGCACTGCCCGCAACGTAGGCCCGCAGCAGCCTATAGCAACCTGTTACGCATTGTGGTCCACCCATCCAAGCACTCTCCATGCTCAGATCTGCTAAGCTGCCGAGATCTGACGATATCGGACACATGCTGAGTGATTAGATCATAGGCCAAATCGGTCGTAGGCATTCAAACACACGCGCCCACACACGCGCGTCAATACAAATGCGCATACCGTGGTGTGTGCGCGCATTCATCACAAGCACGGCACCACGCACACGCACGCCAACACATTGACAGACATCCGCTTTCATCACCATCAGCCACGGTCAATAGAATATTGTCTGCGGGCCTCCCAACACCGTTGTGGTTATGGGGGATAGTTTAACCATACTTCACCATGCTGGTCAGTGTGGGTTGGTGAAGCAGGCGAGGACATGAGCGGTTGAGATCATTCGCCACCGATGTCAGCCGTGATCGGGAATCAAACTCAGCCGAGTTCAAAGAACAGCGCCCTAACCATTGTGCCACCGCTCCGTACCACGCAATGCTTAAGTAAAATCCTCGATGTGAATCGAATCGTAATTCCTGCAGCATTTAAATTCATTCAACATTGATTCGTGATCGCATTCCTAGAAAAGCAACTGCTCAGACGATATTGATCGGATCACGTGAGCATTCCACCGTCGTTCAGTTCAACAAACTAAGGTACTAAGGTAGTCCATTTTGTTTGCGTGCAAAACGAGGCCGATCCGATATTCCCAGTTCACCAGCGATCGCCACGGCCAGGGCGACACGCGGAGTGGACTTGGTCATACACAAGTGCAGGTATTTGATGGAGACAATTACATTGGACACAGTTGGGTGAGGGCACATTAAGCAAATACTCAAGGGGCACCGGATTCATGACGATACAGGGATGCTCCAATATGAGCACGAATTAAAATCCTAATTAATATAATGAATGAACATTAATAATAAATACATCTCTTACACTCGTCCACAGCTCTCTCTCATCTCACTACATCTCATCTCACTACATCTCATCTCATCTGCCGCTCTCTCTTCTCCTATCCCATTACACGTCTCTGTCCACGTTTCTCTCGTAGGCCTCACTCTTACCTCTCGTCTACACATCTCTCGTCTCGCAAGCGTTTATCATTTGAAAGGGGCTTCCCAGAAACCATAACCTCTCGTTAGGGTCCCCAATTGCCCAGCACCACCACTAATCCTTCATAATTGCCAGTTGCTCGACAACAAATACAGTAGATAGTTAATTTGACTTCGCTGCAGCAAAAAAACAATCACGTTCATATCGCGGTGTTATTGGGGTTGCGATGACAACTGGACTCGTTTCAGCAGTGGAGCGAGTGGCTCGCAATCGGAAATTCGCGAGTTCAAATCCTGATTGGGGGGTTGACTCACCCCATAATACCTCCGGGGTTGATCAAATACGTTCCACAACATTTGGGGAAGTCAACAGTGGTTGTCCTACGGTTAGATTCTCCCCCTGCCATCGAAACGTGGAATTCCCACCACTGGCTCAGGCCTGTAAACGGAACACGCGCACAGCCACATCACAATGCTCATTCCAGCAAGAAATTCGACTTTTACTTCCTATATTATATTCAGAGTCAACATCAACCTTCGGGTAATCGTCGAAGCAGCAACAATTTTATTCACTGCTGCGCTAGCGACTTTAAGAGCGAGGCCATGCACGGCTGACTGTACCAAACCCAGGGGGCGACTTATGGTGGCAACGCAGACCAACGCAATACATCAGTGTAAGCTGCTCGCCGCACAAATTGCCAATCAGTCGTTGTGCGTTCGCGGGCCTTCTTACAAATTACTCAGCGGGACGCAACGCGGGGAGATTGGTTAAATTTTCCTTAGCAAATCAACAAATCCATCGAAGTGTGAATGCGCGTGTGTGTGTACTAGCGTGTACGGGACTGCACGGGAGAAGTGGTGCAGAGGCAGCTGCCCCGCGAGCCATCCACACCAGTCTGCTGCCATGCATGCTTTCCAATATGAGCATCATCATTCTTACGATCAGCCACGATCGATACACTGCTGGTCGAAGGTTTCCCCATGCCGTGTCCGTCATATTGGTTGTTTTGACCATACTTCACCACGCAGGTCAGTGTGGTCTGAAGAGAGGTGCCCAGAACCAGTGATCACTCGGCACTGATGTTAGCCGTCGAACAAGTCATGTCCCGGGTCGCCCATCGTGACGGTCGACCGTTGCCAGTCGCCGTGTCGTGAACGCGCGGCAGCGCTCTTCGCTAAGCCCCGACACGAAGAGCTCCTGCCACACGACAATCCACAGCCAGTAGCAGCACGTGAGCCGCCCGTTTCATAGCGGAGTCTTCGTTGCGGAGGTTTCGAGCCTGCGCCAAGATTGTCCACAGAGCGCCTCTCGGCCTCAAAGGTGCACAGGCTCCAGGTGCAGAGGGCACCACAGCCTCCATCCCTCCCTCCCCTCTCGCCAGCCACTCTCTTCCCCTGGATTTGGTGTATGGGAGAGGAGGGAGGAGGGATGAAGGTAAGAGGCGAAGTGGCCGATGTCCGTATCGGTGTCTTGAGCTCGAAATCTATGAATGGATGTTGATGATTTGGATCGGGCATGATTCCCCGTGCCGATGAAGAGCAATCAATAGTAGCCCCCACAGCCCCCGACTAGCATGTTATGAAGTCTTCGCTCTCACGTGCCTAAGTTGTTGTTGTCGACCTTTCTGGGAAATGCCATTCGTGTTATTATTGTCAAGGCGCTAGATGAATGTGTTGTAAAGGACGCAGACCAGAATGCGCGTGTCCACAGTGCAGACCAAAGGGGCGGTCGTCAGAGCCGGCACGGGGGCTCTGCTCGTCTCGCGCTCCCAAAGTAACTAGTGCTGGGATTTCCCAATTCCTATGACAGGAACAAGAATTTGTTCCAAACAACGGCTATTGTTGTAGGATTTCCTTACTATTGACTGGTGGGATAAAAATTCAACTCGCGGCATTGTGAGCGCACATCTACGCGTAAAAGAACTCACTCGTGCCATTGCCATCGATTGCACAAACAGACAAAGACGCAGCATCCCACCCGCCCGGCGTGTACCCCACCTCGTCACAACGCGGGTGCTAAGCGGGCTTGAGCCTGGGGAGTGTTGAATGGGCGACCACCACCACCACGCATACCAACACGAGCGTTACAGCCTACTGCGGGGCTACGTTATCAGCAGAGGGCATTGCAGCAACATCAATTGTTATACTGCACTATACTCCGACGTCTATACACCCAGCTTTCACTAACCTGTATTGCGCAGCGTGGCGAGGTATAGTCGAAGGGGGCTTCTTCACGCCAAGCCGCTCGCAGGCGCCACTCACACTGGGCACGGTGGCCGGGCGAGTGAAGGGAGCGCGCAGCATCACGATGCAGTGTGCGCACGGACACGAGGGATCGAGTAGTTGGAGGACAGGAGGAGCCGCAGCGACTGAACCAGGGCCACGACTCATTCTCTCTACATGGCAGCGCCGCCTCCTATGACTGCTCGTGTTGTCGCCTCGTTCTGAGACCCACGTCACATCTGGACCATTATCATCATCAATGTGATTATTCTTATGAGTGGAATCGTAACTCCCTTGCGTTCAAGATGCCCATGCATGCAGCAATGTGGGGCCCTGGTGCCGGTACAAGAGGCAGGTGGCTTCCGTTGCACACGTGCTATTTGCAAAGTAAGCAGACGCCAGCTCATCACGAGCCTTTGTCTCTCCAGCAAGAGAGACCCTCGGCTTCACAGAGCCAGCTGGTGCCCCCGATCCAGAGCGCCTCTTCACGTGGCTGCCGAGGCAATTACCTTGATTGGTGAATGTACCGCGCGTGATTCGTCACCATCACCGTCGACAATTCAGCGCATGTTCACAGCCGTATCTGCTCGCGGAATGAGCTCAGTGAGGATCTCCGCGGGCAATGCGTGAAATAAAAACGAAAAACACTGCGAGTAATCACTGGGAAACTCATCAATGCAAACGAGTAGACGATCAATGCTGTAGCTGATATATATACAAACCTCTGCGACTGAGTGATCCAAATTCTAGCAGTTTTCGAGAAGGCCTAGAAAGCTGAGATTTGCACATATGCAGTACAGTCCAGGCTTATAATAAGAAATATATTTTAATGTATTTGTGCACCCCACAAATGATAGATCGGACTTGCAGCGCTGACCCAGCCCGAGTTCCACACCGCTCCAAGCCCGTTGACAACCACTGGCACCGTGGGTCTTCGACTTCTGTCACCGGTGAACCAAGTAACTTGCCTCCTGCAGAGTGAAAAAATATAGTCCATAGAAAGCGGTTAACGTCCTCTAGCAGTTACTATAAAAAATACATATAAATGTGTGTGTGTGTATATATAAACAGAATACAGAGAACCCGGGAGAATAATTACTGTATTAGATTTAACACAAGATCACAATGGTTAATGCATAATCAAATGCCAAAGGAGAAGAGATTAAGATTCACGATTATAATGCAATTATATTTATCAGGGCTATCTAAAATGAGGGCGTTGTATCTCAGCAATTGAATGCATCCGCGAAACGTCCCCCAAGGAGATGGAGCGACGAAAGAAGCTCATGCTAGCTTGGGGAGGCATTCATCCAGCGGTAGATTGACCATAGCTGCTGCTTATGTAAGGTGGATCGTTCCCGCCATAGGAACATGGAATTCCCACCACTGGCTCAGGGCTGTGAGCAACAAATGAGCACCGCCTCATGTTTGTGGAGCAAACCCACACGACGCTGCGCGCTACGAACCCGGTCGTCCAGGTTCAAGTCCTGTTCACGGCGAACACCAGTGACGACTATATACCAGCATGGCTTCTGGTCGACTCAGCTTACAATGAGTACCTGGTGCGGTGCGTAAACATCGCCACTGGGGAGACAAAAGCGGCCGGGCGTGGTGCTGGCCACTCACCCCTTCGTACGTCGCGTCGGCCTTCACAAGTGCTCGTTAACAGCACTTGTTCCTACAGCCTGTCAAAGCTACACTGGTGATCTTTGTCTTTACTGTGAACCCAAAGTGAAACTCTGCTCTTGCCTGGTTACTTGTTGATGGTTGGCTACGCACGGTGCGAAAGAAGTTCAACTTGCTGCTGGGTGAAGGTCTCCCCATGAGCATTGCTTGACCACGCTCTACCACATTGATCAGCGCGGGTTGACGAATGGGGGTTGCCCAGGGTAGGTTCAGATACAACTCGTCATTGATGTTGGTCGTGCTCGGGAACCGAACTCATGTTGCCCGGTTCATAGCACAGTGCGCCAACTATTGCGCCACCGCTCCCCCACAAATACATTTTGATATTTGGCTAAAATAATCCGGCTGAGAAAGGCGCCTCATTCCTCCAGCCCAGACCCCACGACCCCATCGCTACCCAACTCATCGCGTGCACCAATCTTCTCGCCCACACTCCGTCCACGTGCGCTCCGATCTATAATACACATCGGTGTCTTATCCCAGCCCTATCGCGAGAGCCTGTCGATTGGCAGAGGGGTGGGGATAATGGGGGAAGCGGGGGGTGCGGGGGGGGGGTCAGGGAGAGTCAAGGATCCCACGGGACCCAAGTTGAGTCCGGCTGAGATGCGGCGCGGCCAGGGACTCCCGTCGGTGGCGGCGCGATCGATGTGGGCCGACGGGCGCGTGCCGGCGTCTCTCGCCCCTCCTTTCTCATTGCCATCGATCCAGAGGCGAGTGCTCCCGGGCCCTCATCACCACCTCCCTGCACCCTCAGCCTCAGCAGCAGCAGCAGCAGCTAGAGCAGCACAATCACCAGCAGCAGCTACGTCATCATCATCATCATCATCACAAAAACAAAGATCCCCGTGTAGCCTTAACAGACTGTTGGGGCAAGTGCTGTCCGCGAGTAGCACCTATGAAGGCTGGCACGGCACACGAGGGGGTGGGTGGTCAGCACCATGCCCGGCCCCCTTTGTTTCCCTAGCCACGTTGTTTACACATCGCATCGGGTACTTGTTTGAGACTGAGTCGACTTAGTGGAGGCCCAGGACCTGCCTATTGTTCGGCGGCGCGTTACTAGTGGACATGATTAGATTGCCATTACACGGAGAGCCGGATTTATGAAAGAAACGTATTGTCTGCTTATCTACTGTGTTACTCATGTTGCCCCCAACGACGCTGATGACTGCGTTGCGTCACACACACACACATGGCGATTATCTCCTCATACGCGTGGGATTCGTCCAGAAGAAAAGGAAATTGGCCAAACGTCGGAAGCAGGACCCTCTCGCAAACCCAGCCTTGAGACTCGCCGGGGCTTCCATCGGCGAAGGACGAGTCTTACTTTTGAGCCACAAACATTTTTAAAGAGGATGTCCAAATATTATCAGCAGAGTTTAGTTCTGAATTCAGAAAGTGTGTGTGTATGTGCGCTCTCTCCCATTCCCCCTCTCGTTCGCTCTCCCGATCGTGCTCTGGGACCCATTGATTGGTTTTCACCTCTCGAATGCCGTCGGCACAAGCGCAATAATTAAAAGATAAAACGGCACGTGGTTTGTATTTCTCGCGTGGCCAGTGGGCACGCGAAACTGGATGGGCGCCCATTGCCCACAACGCTGACGAATGATGACGATGTATGAATGTGTGTTGAACTTATTTCGCACCTTATGTAGCTAACCGTGCTAATGGCTGATGTGCCCGTGTAGGTGTGCATCTCAAGTCACGTCTACGTGAGGAAAACCACTCTTATAATTATTCATGTTGTTTATTTATGATGTTGTTTATTTATCCACGCAAGTTGCATTGGGGACGTTTAGCAAATTCAGGAGTGGATTTCTACGGGAGGCAATAGCATTGTCCTAGGAAACCCCCCATGCCTACCTCGTACAGATGGATTCAAGAATCCATTACTCTGACTGCCATCTCCTGATCACCTGGCAGCCCAAGCCTACGCTACCTGGAACTCCCAAGGCAGACTTCCATCCAAGCGCTAACGAGGCTCAGCTCTGCTTACCTTGAGAGGTCTTCCGTGATCGCTGCGCACCTTGGCAGGAGGTGGCACGACAGGTCGTGATGCACAACACCGGTGGACATTTACATTCGAACGTGGTGTGGGCTTCCCCTAGGTCGACTCAGCCGAAGGGTGTCGGTTGATTGGGCGAGTGCAGAAGTGGGAACAGCACCGAGCAAAGGATGCGAGAGAATATTAATTGGTTCGTGGTGAGTGCGTGCGGTGAGCTGGTGGGTGGGTAGGAGGTGTGAGTTCGCGGTGACGGGGACGAGTGTGGTGAGCCTGCGAGGTCAAGGGAGCTGTGGAGTTGGGGAGGGAAAGGAGCCTTTGGGGGCGAGCGGGAGAATCCGTGGCGGGCGCAGCGGTGAAGGTCGCGCAGCGATGTGAGACGGAGCGGCGAGCGAGCTGTGCAGGGTGCTCTCAGTCAGCTCAGTGAGCTCAGTGAGCGCACAGCAACCGGGGTCTATCCCGTGACCTCCTGCCAGCAGCGAACATTTCACACTTCACGTGACTGCCTGAACGTGTATCTAAAAATGTGTCTAGCCTGGCACAAGCGCTGTGGTCACGTCAACGTCATTCAATGATGGATGGTGTACAGAGTGGTGTGTGTAGGGTGGGGTGTACAGGGTGGGGTGTGTAGGGTGGGGTGTACAGAGTGGTGTGTGTAGGGTGGGGTGTACAGAGTGGTGTGTAAGGTGGGGTGTACATAGTGGTGTGTACAGGGTGGTGTGTGTAGGGTGGGGTGTGTAGGGTGGTGTGTGTAGGGTGGGGTGTACAGAGTGGTGTGTGTAGGGTGTATAGTGTGGTGTGTAGGGTGGGGTGGACAGAGTGGTGTGTAGGGTGGGGTGTATGGAGTGGTGTGTGTAGGGTGGCGTACAGGGTGGGGTGTACAGGGTGGGGTGTACAGAGTTGGGTGTAGTGTGGTGTGTGCAGGGTGGGTGTATAGTCTCATAATTCAGGTTTCAATCACCCGTGATCACTTTGGGTTCTCGGGTGCAGTGCGTTCAAGGTCTTAGCTTGGTCACTAATGACTGCAAAATAAATACAGTACTGTATCTTCATCATCATCCTCTTGATATGGCACGAGTGAATCATCATTATCCTTATCCAATACATATTTAATTGTATTTGTAGGGTTTATAAATGCATCATAATCATCTTGGAGCATCATTATCGTCGCCGTCCATAATGTGATGCGACACCAGCCAATCATCATCATCATTCCATCTTCATGGCACACATGCAGCAGCATCGTCGTGATGTGGCACCAGCAAATCATCATTAGCAGCAGCAGCACAAGGAGCGTTTAACTCACAACTCACGAGAACACCGAGAATCACCTCAAATTTGTTTTATATAAACCATGCGCAGTGTTTACAGTCACAATAGCAAATTCTTGTTTCCCGAAAGCGCCTGGCGTAGGCAATGTTCACAAAATAAAAATCATCATCTGCGCCGGGGCCGTCGTTCCCCAAAGTGGCCCACGGGCAGGAGGCCCACGAGCCCCGGGAGCCCTCGGCAGCGCCGCGGCCACAGACGCCGCCCGAGGGGGAAGCGCGGCGCTCGGGGCCGGCAGGCGGCAGGCGGCAGGCGACGGAGACGGAGACGAAGACGGCTTCGCGAGGGAGACGCGGATCCAAATCGAGCGCCGGAACGCGGCGCTGCGCACAAAGGAGGCTCCGCGCTCCGTGACCCGTGGCCTGACGCGCAGCGCGGCCGACGACACAAACTCCACTCGCCGGATGGCGAACCCGGCAGCGAACACGGACTGGGAGCGGAGAACCACCAAACATTGAGATATTGAACCGAACGTTTAGAGATTGAACCAAACATTTCAACGGCGCTGGGCGAGGACGTGGGGGTTGGGGTCAGTGGGATATGCTGGCTCGTTGGCTCGGGGCGAGGAGGAGCAGAGCTCCACTCATGTTGGGTTGACTCAGCGGCTGTGGTCAAGGGTCGGGCTGACGAGTTGGGCTGGGGTAGGTGTGGAGCTCCTTCTCGTGGGTGACTCGCGGCTACCGCTAGGGGTTGGTTGGCTCACGTGTGACTCTGCAATGTGCGGTGGGGTCCCGTCAGGCTTTGCCGCCTCACGCGTCCTGTGCTCGCAGCGTCACCGAGTCTCTCAATAATCAATGAAGTGCACGCGGCACGAGCCGGCGTGTCCACGTGGCAGTGAGGCAGCCATCTGTGCTGATGAGTTTCTAGAGATGGGAACCCAGGCGGTGGTGGTGCAACACGTGGGGCAGTTAACGCACAACATCTGGGTCTATCCTCCGAGCCTTCACCGTTCATGTGGCCTCAAAGTGCACCTAGCCTGGCACAAGCGTCACTGCCAGTGGTGATATCAGCTGTTGGGTTGGGATGATGTTACCAAGTTGTAATAATGAACGGGATATCGCAGTCAAATAATATTGATGTAATGTATTCGTCGAGAAAGTCTCATTTAGCATCATGACGTTCTTTAATCGGAGGATAATATGCGGATATTTGACCAATGTGTTGTTCAAGTGTGCTGTACGTACTAACAACACGACGTTTTTCAACGCGTAGGTTTCGCAGCCAACGTTATGATTTGATTCGGATCGTTGGGCGAGGGAGGCGACGGGGTGCCTAGGGGCCTGGCCAAGTTTTTGTTCAAACAACGAAATGTTTCTCTTCGGATGTGAAACGGCGTGCTGCGTGCTTACCAGCCGGGCCCGCGCACAGCTCTCTCCGTCTCTCTCTCGGAACCGAACTGAAATGATTTCTGTCCATGTACGGCGCATGCCACGGCTGAGCGTGGAGCCGCGTTCTCAACGATGGCCCACACACACACACAGATGTAAACAAATGTACGTTTGGTTTTAATGTCACAAATAAATAGGTAACACAGTTTGGCACTACAGTGGAGAATGATGACAGCAGGAAGCTTGGTGGACAATCGAGTTGCAGGGCGGCGAGCAAAGTCTCTTTGGCAAGTGAGGCGCGGCGCTGCTGCTGCTGCTACTGCGACCCGTGCCAGCCCATGGCAGCACGCTGGCGAGCAGGGCGACGTCGCGATTCCGCCGTGCCCAGTGCAGTAGTACGACTTGTGCACGGCCTGCCCACCACCTTGCTGGAGGTGTTCACACACCAGACATGTTTGCATATCCGCAAACATGTCTGTGTGAGTCAAACATACGACGTTCTAATGAGCCAATGGTGGAGATTCCACATTCCCATGACAGGACATGTCTTTACATAGGATGACCACTGTTGGCCTTTCACGAAGTGGTCCTCGCTTCATAGTCCAATACCCTTCATCACGAGGGGGTTTAGGGTAAAATGAAGTGTTCAGGCTAAGGGTTAGGTCAAGGAGTATGCATTAGGGATTGTGGTAGGAGCACAGAGGGTAGGGTAAGGGGCATAAGCCTATAGGGTTAATGAGGCGATTGAGTTAATGAGATTATAGGATTCATGAGAAAGGTTGTTGTCAAGGCGAGGGCTAGGGATTGGTTTAGGATGAAGGTGGCCATTATGGATTGGGCTACGGTGAGGTGCTGGGCTCGGGTTATGGACAGGGTGAGACGAGAGCCAAGGCGTGGGTTGGGTTGGAGCTGGGACTATGGGCGAGGCGTTGGGCTGGGGTCAGGGGGCGACATGGGGGTTTGGGTTAAAAGTGAAGAAGAAATCCGGGAGATTGGTTCAAAATGGAATCCATGTGGCCAAAGAACAAACACTTCTCTACAGTGTCGCATCGCAACTCCGCCTCCTTTCCTTTAAACTCGTTCACAGCCACGAATACAAAAGTCACGAAAAGCTTCGGACCTAACGATGCAACCATCACTTTCCGTCTACTTCTTAACCCTAAACAAAAGCTGGCTGCGAACGAACAAAACTAACACAATGTGATAAAATAAAACACAAACTCAAAGTCTGTTCTACTGCCAAAGTACAATATGAATCCATAAACCTTCAGTGCAATTAAAACACTCCCCCTCCCCCCTGAGTACGTTTTATGTGGAGATGGAGCGAACAAATTGGCTTGTGCAGGCGCAACATCAATTGTTGCTTCGCAAGACCATGACAGATGTTTGCGGCTTGGGGAGACCTTCATCCAGCAGTGGAGAGATCGTGACCGCCACTGATGCTATTGATCATATATTACTATATTGATCATATCGTCCTTCTGGATCAACATTGTTGCTGGACTGCAATGAATGGCTCCATGGTGCCCGTGGAGAGATCTTGCCTACAGCACGAGGCAGCCCAGCAGCGTTTGAAAAGCAGTCTACACCCTGTCGATAACACTCGGAAAATCAAAACTTCTTCCAGGCTTTGCCTTGTAAAACACTGTCATGCACCATATCCATTGTGGCACACTGCTCGGGCGCGTATGACTGCTGCGGAATTCTAATTTTTTTAACATTTGCAACAAATTTCAGGGATTCAGTGTCTCCTAAAAGCACATTAAGCCAACCATTACTGTTTTGCTGTTACCACTTCGTGCGTTAGTGGGACACGAGTTGCTGAGCAGAAAGCCTCTCCAGCTGTAGGTATTTACATCATCAGTCGTGGGCAATCCACTGCTGGATGAAGGCCTCCCGAAGCCCCCCACCACCTCCCTCGACCCCGTGGTGTAACAATGCCCCCAGCGCGTGCACGTGGCCCGATCTCGTCGCTCCATCTCTGCCGTGGACGTCCTCGAGGACACATCCCATTTCTTGGCTGCCACTCCACCTAATATTATTCGTGATTGACATGAACATTATTTTTGAAGTGATTGAAGCAGACGTTAAGCATTATTTATTTACCCTACATTGCCCACAATTTTCCGAGAGAGTACATGACGGTGTTGTACGACTGCGTGTTGACTGCGTGTTGGTGCTTTGTCTCGCGAGTGCGTTACGCGTGCTGCGTTGCTGTACAGAAGCCGCTATGTACAAGGCGGTCGGATAAACCACTACGCGCAAAACAACATCGCTGACCGTTATCGACACAACATATGCTCAAAGCAATCATAACAAGACTGCAATAACAACACGAACTCGACTCGTGTCACACGTGCAACGGAATGAAGCCAGGATTGAGACGTGACTGAAGGCACACTCACGCCCACTCACATCGTGCAACTAAAGCCTCAATAGCCACCACTGTTGTTTGCGAACTCCTATTATGGTCAGGGGGTCTACGAGGTGGTGGAATTGACAAATGCCCAACACGTTTGTTACCCTCAACTCAAATCTGTTCACTTGCACACGGCTTGGTGAAAGTGACTGAAATTCAATCTTGACTTAAAGCTTTCGTTTAACACGTAGGCTTTCGCGACCAATGTTATTCATAATCAACGATTTTTGGGTTTAGATCGCGTTTATTTATAAATGTGTCGTAACCCTCCACCACCCGACACGGCCAATCAGTAAAAAATGTGTCACGTTGACAAAGACAAATAGTTCACTGCTTTAACCCACCGGTGTGTTGAAGCAACAACATTCACAATTTGAGTACGACGTTTCGCTGGTATATACAACCAGCATCATCGGGCAATTCGCCAGAATGGTGAGGCTCTCCTGTGTCTCCCGTTCTTATATAGAGCAGCAGCAGGATGACGTCATCATTAACTCATCAGGTGCAAAGATTCAAGGGGGGAGTGATTGTAATTATATACTAGATCAAGAGGGGGATGCTGCTGAAGGCATGAGACTGTTAAAGGGTTAACATGGGTGCAGCCCAAGGGCCATCGACGGCATAGGCGGGGCTAGCGATGTTAGTGGGAGAGATGAGCGTGTTAATGTGAGAGATGAGCGTGTTAATGGGAGAGATGAGCGTGTTAATGGGAGATATGAGCGTGTTAGTCAGAGAGATGAGCGTGTTAGTGAGAGAGATGAGCGTGTTAGTGTGAGAGATGCGCATGTTCATGTGAGAGATGAGCGTGTTAGTGTGAGAGATGAGCGTGTTAATGGGAGAGATGCGCATGTTCATGTGAGAGATGAGCGTGTTAATGTGAGAGATGAGCGTGTTAGTGTGAGAGATGTTAGTGGGAGAGAGATGCGCGTGTTAATGTGAGAGATGCGCGTGTTAATGTGAAAGATGAGCATGTTAATGTGAGAGATTAGCATGTTAATGTGAGAGATGAGCATGTTAATGTGAGAGATTAGCATGTTAATGTGAAAGATGAGCATGTTAATGTGAGAGATGCGCATGTTAATGGAAGATCGCAGAGCCGCTGCCACGTCGAGGTCGGCGCGTGGAGGTGGCTGTGTTGGTGTGAAAATGTGTTTTTTTTTTTACCTGTAAATGTAAAATCGGAGAGCCGAAGCCACGGGGAAAATAAAAACTAACATCGGAAGGTGTCAGGATGAGAACATCACAGCCAGTGGTGATGATGATGACATGCCAAGGTATAATGGTGTTTTAAATTTGTGGCAGAAAATAACAGTTGCGTTGTGGATACTGTAAACAGATAATTATAATAACACGAGAGGTGTGAGTGGATGGGTGGTATGCTGTGAGGCGTGTGTGTGGACGGTATGTGTGGATGGGTGCTATTCCGAAAAATCAGAGAGTCTGATGAATACTTTTGGTCCATTCCTCGTATACCCCCGGCAGCTGCGGCGGGGGGGAGGGGGGGCTCGTGCACCCTAATTAACAGCAGACCCCCAGTGGACCCCAGTGAACCCCCATTCAGAGGTAACTTCGTGGCATTGCTGGGGAGTCGCCGAGGTTCTAGTTAAAGGGGTCGTCGTTGATATCAACGCCACCTACGCCACCACACGTCGCCATCGCTTCCTCCTCTCTGCCAGACACAGCCTCGTGGGCACGGCCGACGCGTGACCCCGAGGTCTGCTCTCAGCCTCGTCCCCGTCTTGGGGGGTGCCCCTCTTGTGTGTCCCCCCGTTCACTTCAATTCGACCGTTGCCGCGTTCCTGGTGGCCGCTGGAGCCGCCTTGGTCCCTGCTCCTCGTCACCTCCGGCTCCTGTGCTTCCTTCCCTCGGGCTGTAGAGGCCCGCAGGGAATTGCGCTCCCGGGGCCTCCGTCAAGTTTGAATGGCAGAATGATCCGCTTCGCTTGGGCTCGACCGCTCGATTCCCCGTAATTACTGCGGCGCGGTTCTCAGCTGAATCACGTGCGTCGTCTGACGATAAACTGGATGCCGAAGACCCGTGGCAGCGTTCACAACTGCCGATCACCGTGCGCCAAGCGACGGCTAAAGCCACATGCGAGAATTAGGTGTAAACAGCTACAACTCTCCCACGCCATCACCGTGCAGCAAGCCCCACAATGCAACAGCAAGACTCGCACTTGGGAATTAGACTGCAGCCTGTGTCCGTCTGACACACGCCGCCTTCGTGATAGCCGTGCGCTTAAGGAATGTTGCGTCCACCAACATGAACTCATGATCTGATGGGTACATTTTGTCTGAGGGATACACTCTTTGAGCTAACGTCAGGTCAAGAGGTCATCACGGACAATACCGTTGATTCCACAATGTCTCGCATCGCTTCCTTCCCCATGCCGGAGCCACAGCACTGCTGCTGCCGCTGCCGCTGCTGCTGCTGCCGCTGCTGCTGCTGTACGCGGGGTCTCGCTATCGAGGCCGCTTTTGGTTCCCAAGCCGGAGACTGAGCATCGCAGCTCTCCGATGTGGTTTTCGAGTGGTTCCCCGTATTGTTCGGCATTGTGTCCGACGTTTAGATGCATGTGCTGGGAGCTTATTTAGGAAGTGAACCGAACTGAATAAAATGAGCTTCCAGCACGTGGAGCGAAACGTCGGATATCGTGCCGAACAACACGCGGCACGACCTGAAAACCCGTAGGAGATCTTCGCGGCAGAACCGGAACACAGCGTGCGCGATAATAGCGACTCTCGTCCCGTCCGCAGACAACCGAGGCCGTGCGGACCGGCCTGGGATGGACGAGCGGATTGTACGGTGTGCGAGGTGGTCAGCTGTGAGCTGCGAACACCAAGACACCGTCACGCCCGTGCTTAGGCCCGTGCTTAGGCCCATGCGGCGAGTGCTGTGCGGGGCTGCACGCAGCTCAGCCCCGCCACTCCTTCCCGTCCGACGCTGTGCAAAGCGCCACCTCCCGTGTCGGGCCATTCTGTTGAAGAAGATCTTTGCCGACAGTAATTGACCATTTACATCGGCCATTAAATGCATCTCCAATTATCGCGGTTAGGTTATGTACGGTGCGAAAGAAGTTCAACATACATACGTACGATCAATGCGCCGATGTAGATGGGCGCACGTTTAATTAAAAGAGAGAGCGCCAATTTGCGACTGGCGCTGGGCCCGGCGTGATGGCGCCACTCGGCACCGATCGTGGCGCAGATTCCTGAGCCCCATGATGGGCACGCCTCCTCGCGTTGCGCACTCCTTCGTTTGCGTTTCTAATTTATGCGTTTTAATATATGAACATAACAAATGTAATACTGCACCATTCGCAAATGGAACTGGTCCGAGATTCCTGCTTTAAAAAAATGGTCGAACATTTAAAAAACGCAACGCAACCTTCTCGGTCTAATGTTCCAAATGACAGATGTATTATACACAGGGCCTGGCTTAACTAGTGAAGGTCTGCCCTTCGCTGTCACGGCCAACAAAACTAAAGCACAGCTCATCGTATAAGCTGTCAAGTGACAGCCCGACCGTGACCTCAACCCTCACGCCAATCAAGCCTTCCTCATCGACCCACCGCTTAGCCGCGTCGCTCGCTGAAGCCAGTCGTGTTTACCCTCGACTCCGCTGTGCGGTAAACCGCAAGCGTGGATTCTCGGGGCCCTGCAGGCACGGCAAATAACACGAGGGCGGAGCTCAACAATGTTGACCTTCTTGGTCCGGTCGTGAAAAATTCTACGTCACCGTGGCAGAGGCCAGTCAAGGAATGGTAGACTTAATTCACGATGGGCTTAATCCCAGACGAGATGCGTTACCCATAAACCCAATCACCCCACGAGTCACCATCTCACTCCCACGGAGAAAGAGCACGATGTGGAGATGGCAGTGCGGGCGGGGAGGGGACGGTTGCGGCTGAGGGGGGAGGGAGAGCTGAGATTCATGGCGGACGTGAAGCATCCACTAAGATATTGTCTGGCAGTGTGTACAATTTATAATCATTACGACCTGATCGAATCCATCAGGCTCCTTCTCAATCTCATTCAGGCCTCATCGTTTCATTTAAAAAGCTGCTTGTGCGATGAAAAATAGTTTTTTTACTTTTAGCCTCAGCTCTCCGCGTCTCTCTCTCTCTCGCTATATTTTACTATTTATATACAAGACCGAGTGGGCCACGAGTAGAAGTGAAATGAATTGCGGTGGCACAAGACCGGCATGGGCTGTCAGGTCGCCGTCAATGGAACTTCAACCGGCAGCGCAGAGAAAAGGGGCCGTCTGCAGTTTAACACGCACGCACCACACATGCACCACGCGGCGTCGGACATCCATTTTAAGATGTTAAGCAGCTTGTTGTTGTTGACAAGGTACCACTACGCCACGTCACTCCCCACCAGGCAGCCAGCTGGTGAGTGTCAAGTAGCCACGTGGGGCCCATGCCGAGTAGCCAGGGAGGAGGTGGGGGCCATGAGGGTGATTGAGGTGGGGGGCCAGGTACCCCCACTGCCCCCTGTGTTCCCGTGCCCGCAATGATGAGTGATGAGCGCTCTCGGCCGAGGGCATCCGTGGCCATTCACTCCCGGTGTGGACGCAGCCGGAACCACAAGCGGAGCCGTGAAGTGCCAAGGGAAACAACGGTCCCGTGTGCTCTACGCCAAATCTTACCACGCCGCCCCGAGTGTCTGGACACTAGAGCCAGGCAACATTGACCGAGGCCGTTTCCAACGATGTTGACTTGCGTCACCTCGACGTTTAAATGTCCCCAGCCTTGACCTAGCACTCAGCTGATTCCCGGATCATTGTCGGCCAGAGCAGTGATCGGCTTCGGCTCAGGCCATCGGCAGAACAAGGCCTCCTATCATCACGGTGGACCCTGCACCCCGTGACTGCCCATGACCCTCCCCCGAAGGTGCGTGGAAGACACACGCACACACACACGACATACACACAAACACACACGCACACAGTATTAGCGTTGGGCAACATACGCGACCGTACGGCGCAACACTGACGTCCTTCATGGTTGTCCTGTACGCACGATGCGGACGCCGGTAGCGGCGCAGTTTGGTCTTGCCCGCTGTGCGAGTGGGAACGCCGCGTTCACTGTGCGTGCGGCGCCGTCCCGCGGGCCACGTGCCCACGTCGAGTGACGCGGGGATCTTTACGACGGGAACTGCCCCAGGAACTCTGCCGCTGCATAGTAGCAGAATCTGTACTGATCCTGGACACAGCAGCAGCAACAGCAGCAGCGATTGTGGCAGGAGCAACAGCAACGGCAACAGCAGCGATATTGTCACTCAACAGCTCCGATAGTTAATGACCAATTATTCAGTAGTTTTACACGTAGGCTTTTGTAGACAATATCATACATAATAGAGGTCTTTTGGGTTAGATTGCGTAAATTTACGCGTAAATTTACGCGATTTAACCCAAAAGACCTCTAATATGGAGTTCACTTGCTGTCAGGCGCGGTTCGTCCACTAGGGGCGTTGGGGCGCTGCCCTACCAAGCAGCTGGAGATGAGAAATGCTTTTTATCATAATAAAAACAACTTTTCTATACGTTGTTTTGTTGTGTTTAAAAGTTTTAAATCTAATGATTCTTTCAACGTGAATTGCCTAATGAGGATAACATTTTAAGTTGTTCACATTAGAAACCGCTGCAACTCCACAGTCCAACTTGTGCCTCGTGGAGGTGTCGGGGCGGCTGTGAAGGCGTCCTCCGAGCGAGAGATTCCCCTTGAGTCACAGCAAGTGCAGCAGCAGCTCATGACCGCAACGCTACGCTCGAGGTTTTTGGCAATGTCAAAGGGGTTGTGTAGTGTGGACTTGAGGGTCACGGGGACGGAATTTGAGTGCTTTGTTGTTTTATTTCGTATTGTTTATAAATGCCGACGGTTGGTAGATTAGACAGTTGTATCACTTTCACGCGAAGGCGAATAACATGGCGACATTTTCCTTAATTAAAACAACATATTCTCAGAGGTCACCCACAATAACCCCACCTAGTGGAGAGGTCACGAGCCGCCACTGCTTTCTGTACTCATTTATGGCAAATTAGCAGATGCACTTGTGGGCAGTGTAGCCACACCTTGTACACCAAGTGCGAATTTAATTGGCACGACATATTTATCCGGAATTCGCGGGTTCGTTGTTTGGCGGAGGCTTTCGTGACCAATATCATCCAAACCTATGTTATGAATTGTTTGGTAATTGATGACGCTACCCAGATAAAGCAGAAGCTCTCACAGATGCTGAGCTGCGAGTGCTCACGCGGTTTTAAGAAAAAATTCGACCATTTACAAAAATAGGTATCTTTTTCCAGACCAAATAAATAATAAAACACAATCAAAGCGCTAAACACATTAGCTCTACGAGCCAATAAACGTGCTTTTTCTGTAATGCAACTTAAAGTCTAAACTATTGTCAGTTTACAGCCCTCAGCAAGTGGTGGAAATTCCACACTCCTACGGCGGGGCAATTCTATCCATACTTCCTGCCTGGCGTAACTGTTGCGATGATCGCAAGACCTGCGGCGGACTTATTTTTATCCTGTCCGGCCGGGGCGCGAGGTGGCCCACGGGAACGGCGCGACGACGAACTCCGGATGGCGTCGCCAGGGAGCGTGCTGGGGGCCGAGCGCCGAGTGCCTCACCAGCGTCTCCACCATGTCGGGCTTGTTGTTGCGCAGCGTCTTGACGGCCGTGAACACGTCCACGACGCTCTGGCCCTTCACCATGTCACAGAGCACGCTCACGGCGCAGTACGTGCCGCTGCGGCCGCCCCCGCTCCTGCGGGGAGAGACACCAACGCTGCTCGTCGCGACTCTCGGACCCAGCGCGGGGGGGGGGGGGGGGGGGGGAGGACTTTCCGCCCGCCCTGCTCCGAGTGCAACGCAAGCACCACGGTGGCAACGGTAAGAACTCATGGTGAGTGCACGTCGTAGGAGTGATTGCTACATAGACTTGTTAAATACGTACGGTGAGAGCGCGTGGTAAGTATTCACGTTGAGTACATACTAAGTGCACACAATAAGTACACAGGGTAAGAACAAATACATGGTAAACACACCCGGTAAGTACACATGGAAAGAAGGAATACACGGAAAGTATCCTTGGTAAGAATGAAAGTACAGTGACTACACACACATGGTAAGCGTGAATACACAGTGAGTACGCACGGTGAGTATGCACGGTGAGAGTGGACTCGGCGTGAGTGCAGGCCGTGAGTGCGCATGGTCGGTGTGCGGCGGCATGTGCTGGCGGCACCCACAGACAGTGCACGAGCGTGCGGCCCTCTTCCTCGGCGAGCTCCGCGTGCCAGCGCCGCACGCGCCCCGCCACGCGCAGGAAGGAGAGCGGCGAGGCGGGCGCGTCGCGGTGCGACGGCCAGCCCAGGTACTGCAGGTGCTGCACTTCCCGGTGGCCGTCCTGGGGCTGGCGAGGAGCACGGCAGACGCGTTAGTGGCGTGCGCGCGTGTGCACGCGCGTGTGCGTGCTCATGTGTGTGGCTGTGTGCGTGTGTCCATTCGCCACCTCTCCCAGAGCGGTGCAACCCTTTCGTATTCGAGCATGGCCCATGGAAGTGAATATCATAGAGCTACCTCTGAGGTCCCTTGAAGTAATTGCTGGTCTACACATCTGTGGGCAGCACTCTCCTACCTGCTCGGCCACTGAGTGACATTCGACGCATGATGGTCAAGCCGATATTGTAATCCTCAAGAGGTGGAATGTAGCCAAGATAAGCGCAGATCCAAATGTTTGTGTGTAATCATCAGTAACTGGGCTGAGACCATCGTCTCACTGCACTTGAGAAGCCATCGTCGACGTGGTTCAAGGCTGGGGCACTGTCTGCAGTGGCAGCTCAGCGCTCTGATGAGAGATGAGCCCCCCCCCTCCCCCCACCAAGTCCACTCACCCCGCGCTGCCCGGCCTCCCCCGTGCTCATTCCCCATTCATGGTACAAACCAGCGGAGAGCAGCTCGTGAAAACCTCTGAGCTATCGGTCTCCCCGGCACCCAGGGACTCACACGGGGTAGTGACCTGTGAGCCCCTGCGAGCATCTGCACTGCTCTCTCCACGTGGCCTACTCCGCACGTGTGCACAGCTCGCCCAAATCCTCCAGCTTTGTGTTTTGTTTAAGAATAGGAAATTGAAATAACCTCGCTTCTGGGTTTAAAGATTTGCAATGGTGCCCCTTGAGAATCTCCGCTCAACTCGTGTGCAGTCAAAAGTTGATATCAATTGACGTCAGCTGTCGCTTTCATTGCCGTAAAGCACAAGGAGCCCGTGCCAATTACTCCGTCTTGGCAACTTCCCCCGCTGTAAATCGAGAAAAAAAATGTTGGCCGTTCCAACGCTCGCATCCCGTTTGAAAATTATGTTTTTTAAAAGCGAATAACGATTTTAAAAAGCACTGGTGATTATCGTTTAGTGAAGGGATTACACAATACCACGCCGCAAGGCTTTCGATGGAAGTGTTCTAAGGGCGATGGAAACATGTGGAGATGAAGGCGGCAGCCATCAAAGCTATCGTCAAATTACAAATTCATTGGGGGAGCGATTACAAGCATACGGAATAAGTCCGCATCGTGCCAAGCTACGCTCGCGGTCTGCTGGGCACCGCTCACTTTCCATGGATTATTCCGTCAACCATCGTGACCCTCGTGCAAACGACGGAGCTACGATCCAGCGGTTGATGGTGCTTTGGGTGGCAGATTCTTGCCAGAAAGGCACCAAGTGTCAACCAAAAATAAATTGATTTGACTTGCATCACGGAGAGTGTTGCCATGTGTGAGAGACACCCGCAAGTAGGTGCAGCGAGGGGCCAGGTTATCGCAGTACGGCGAGCAGGGGTCCCTAGGGGTGGGTTGAGAGCTGGGGAGGGAGGCAGAGCTTTGTACCATAACGATTTGTGTGGAATGTGTAGCGGGAAATATTTTTCAGTAATGGTGCTCGAAGATATTTATCGGACATGGTGCCTAACGACACGTGTCTCAACGCATCGGAGAGCTGTGCAGCACAACCGTCAAAAGCCACGCGGTGCCTATTTATTATTTATTTTCTCCGGGAAAATAGCTTTTTGTTGCAGTGAGGCCTGGCCTGGTTATAAATACAACTCATGCATTCTATACAATTAGGGTGGCTCCCAGGGGCTGTGGCAAGCCGGCCACAGCCACCGCAGAGTGAGGGAGACAGTCTACGAGCAGCTCCCCGTGTTACAGAATCCCGCTCGGTGCTGCGATTTCACCGGCTAGAGCTCTTCCACAACCATCAACCATTTCAAGAGCCTCAATTTATACCTTGCCTTGACCAATCATTAGCTTCCCTTTAGGGCTTCTGACCTAGTAAGTGCCCTCAGGTGACTTGGGCCACACGTGTCCACGCCTAAGTAAAAGCGGTTTCAGCGAGGCATTTTTTCCATGTTGTGTATTGTTGTGTGTGTCACTTCAAAACGATGCTGATGTTGCCCGTGCAACATTTCTCCTGCACACTATCAATTCCGTAGCCTGCGCCAAATGTCATCGCAATCAGGAAAGTCACAAGAAACCAATAATC
The DNA here is from genome assembly GCF_015708825.2 of Lethenteron reissneri. Taxonomy (NCBI): domain Eukaryota; kingdom Metazoa; phylum Chordata; class Hyperoartia; order Petromyzontiformes; family Petromyzontidae; genus Lethenteron; species Lethenteron reissneri. Next base: position 12,728,907 of record NC_083820.1, on the reverse strand, counting down.
TCGCCCCAAACGGGAAATTCGACGGCAATGAAACTAACCCGGGAGATGTTGTGGATGCGGAAGATGCGAGAGATGATGTCTCCATCACGACAGCACGACAGGGTCTCCACGTGTACCGCTCCATACTGTAGCGAGCCCTCCTCGGGCCAGTACTGTGGACATGTCTGCAGCAGCAAAAGAAGCACACGGACATGGAGACAGACACACGCGTACACACGCAGAGCCACTACTTACAGACTCTGGGACAAGCGCTCCGAGCGACTGCACACTCAGTCGATGTGATGAGAACCATTGCAAGACAAAGTGGGGTCACCTGTGTAGAGGGGATGAAGAGGGGCCTTAGAAATAGAGAGAGATGCACGGAAATAGACATAAAGGGAGATAAATACAGATAAAATTAGAGACTCACACAGAGACACGGAAGGGAAAGACGGAGGCAAAGAGAGAAACACAGAGAGAAACAAATACACGCCATTGGTATTTTTGTGAAGGGTCCGGCATTGGGATACAGAACCAAGGAACTTTTTTGAACGAGTATTTTTCATGAACAGGAAACCGGTATGCCGGGAGAAAACCCTCACATAACCCTCAAAAGGTCCACACAGAGGGGTTCACGAGCCTACAGAGAGATTCACGACCCCACAGACGGGTTCACGACCCCACAGACAGATTCACGACCCCACAGACGGGTTCACGACCCCACAGACGGGTTTACGACCCCACAGACGGGTTCACGACCCCACAGACGGGTTCACGACCCCACAGACGGGTTCACGACCCCACAGACGGGTTCACGACCCCACAGACGGGCTCACGACTCCACTGCCTTCTTTTGCCCACTTCACAGCACAGCGGGCTGGGGAGTTTTCACAAATCTGCGTGCGATCGACCAACCCATTTCTCTGTAAACATTGGCAGCAGGAGTGAGGTTAGGGTAGCGGAGGTGGTTTCGGGGTAGCAGAGGAGGCCTCGCACCTCAGACGGTCGCATCTCGTTGAGCATGATGACCGACGTGCAGTGGTAGTCGAAGACCAGCCTCCAAAAGTCCTTGACGGTGTTGGGCAGAGGATGCTGGGTCACGATGAAGGCCGACGGACGATGGTAGCTCTGTGAGTCAGAGAGAGAGATTCGATGAGAGAGGAGCGGCAGGAGAGTGTGGGACAGATGTGACCTCTTGGGGTCATTGGGAGCGAGCGATGTGAGTTGAGACCTCGTGACTCGTGGTCACGAAACGACGATTCACGAGTTGTAGATTACAGAACCGGCTTTGATGGGAATCCACAGATACTAGACTAGAGCCCTCATCATCATCATCAACCCTTGTCTATCCACTGCTGGATGAAAGCCTCTGCACGCCATTGCCTCCCCCCACGGTCCAGTGCCGTTACCATTTATCTCACTCCAGCACATTAACTCATGAAAACCTACGGCACCCATGGTGATGTGTAAACTATACTGTGCATCTGGAATATTGATTGGTGTGTGCACAATTGTGCTGCGTGTATTGTAAGTGTGAAGCTCTATTACAATCGATGGATTGAAGAAATGTTACATCAGGCGCGGGTGAGCGTGGGTGAGGGCGGGTGAGCGTGGGTGAGCGTGGGTGAGCGTGGGTGAGCCTGATCCCCCATGATGGGTGAGAAGAGTTGACAAAGTTGAATATTCAGTCTGCGCTTCACTCCTCATGGAGTCTCTCTGCATCAGCAGTCCAGAGGCGAGGCTCTCGCATTCACCAAACACGCAGAATACAAACTCCTGCCACGTTGTGCGCGTGTGTGCCACAGCGTTAGTTCAGTCAAACTTTTATTACACGGCTACAATTAAATAATAATAGAGATGATCGCGAACGGTATTTAAAGTAATGGGGATTGAGGTTGGACAGGCGACTGGTCATGCGAGTGGGGTTCACACTCAGATGAATACATTAAAATGCACGTTAATCATTCTCATGACTTTTAAATTAACGTTTTACAATGGTTTTGGAGTCGTTTTAATGTTCCTAGTATACGTTGTTGGTGCGTGGTCATCCGCGGTTGCAGAACCACGACTCTAGAGGTTTCCTTGGAACAACCGCTCCTCACGAGTAGTGTGAGGAGTGCGAAGGGGAAACTTTAGTGCAGCGCGCGTGGTCCGTACATGCGCGGAGATGAGCAAACGCAACCCAAAATAAGATATTTTTTTGGTTAAAGTGCGACAGATTTGGAGTGCAAAGCAGACCATTAAAATATGACACCTCCACCTGGACAGCTTTCACTGAGCCCGACTGACAGAGGTGAGAGACCGGAGCACCCTCTCATATTAACAGAAGCAGTTCCAAGACGTTAATGTAATGTGCCACTTAAACATTTTTTATTTATCGAAAATGACGTGTAGCAGAGTTTGATTTTACTTCACGCCGCTTCAGAGGATGGCTTTCTGCTCTCGCGTTGCAGCAGCGAGACTTCACTAACCGCCTGCAATGTCGTCTCAACCCGGCTCAGAATTATTTCGCGAAACGTAGAAATGCATAGTCGAGCGAGATAGCGAACCGACAAAATGCGACTTAAAAAATAAAGCAAAAAATAAATGCGGCGGCACAGCCTCTCCCGCACACACGACATTCTCGCAAATCGACAACGGCTCCCTGTCGTGCACGGCCGGTGTCCTGGGTTAGGCCGCATGTCGAACGTTTCTCATCGCAAGCTCTTGCTACACGCTGCTACGGGAGGGTTGCCACCCATCCTGGTACTCCCAGGATTGTCCACTTTCTCAAGGAAACTGTACCGGGAAGTATGTCAGTCTTCCCGGGACATAAATCTATCCCGGTTTTTGTCATTTGAGTAAAAACAATGCATCACCACTCGAGACGATGCGCTTCCCTGTAGCCCTCCTCTTCCGTGATTGTGAGATACTCTTCCCCCGTGTGATGCGTCCTGGTTTATTGTAGCTCAGAGGTGGCAACCCAACCCTGTGCTGCGGATCTTCACGCCGACTCATGACGAGGCCCGCAGTAGCGCGGGGCCGTCGCTTGAGACGAAGAAATGCTCAACGGCGTTTCGTTATCGCGGCAGAATAACACGGCAGGTGTGAGTTTACAGAGAGAGATGACGGTGAGCGATACAGAATAATGGAAGAGGCAATGGAGATAGCGGTGGGGATTAAGGGAACAGAGGAGACAGCGACGGTAATGGAGTTAGCACGGTGAAGCGTTAATACACGCGAGACGACCATCTCCTCCCAACCCTATCAGCAAAGCGGGGGCAGCGGGGGCAGTGGGGGCAAATCCAGGCTCTGCTGTGAAGCGCCAGGCCCCGGTGCCCCAGCGGGGGCTTCGTTCCCACTGCTCTTTGTCTCCGCAGATATTTTGTCAAAGTTCTGCTGCTCGCCATGTGGCTGGCACTAACTACAGGGTCTGAACAAGTCGTGGCAAGAGAGAGACAAACACCGCTGTGGTCATTGCTGTTAGCCAGCGCCTATTAAACACGGCACACTAAAGGGCAGTGTAGCCATCGCATCGCAAGCACGGCCGCCTTTGTCTTCCCATGCTGTAGCTTACTACACAGCACGTTTTAGGATATTTTCTCCTCAGTCCCAATCGCTTGGTGATGTCACTTAAGACATCATCAAGATTATTCATGCATATATTATACAGTTCTAACAACCTCAGTGTATTGTACCACTTTGTGTTAATTGGTGATATGGCATGAGACTAACAAGTGACGATGTGGTTGTTTAAACACAGAAGTTATAAGCAATCAGAAGAGGCTGAATTAGCTTCACGGTCGTACCAACTCATCAAGGGAATCTCTCATCAGCTGCCACATGGCAGCTGTGGAGAAATAATATTGTAATAATGAGATGCAGATGACATCACTTATGGTGATGATGCCTGTGAGAAGTGGTTCTTGGTTCACGCGTCACAAGTTTGGCGACGTTGGCATACATATGGGTGAGCATCTGAGCGAGTGACTACCCAAGTTAGTGAATGACTGATTGAGTCTGGGAGCAAATGAGTGAGCGAGCGAGCAAGTGGTATGCGACTAAGTGACTAAGCAAACGAGCAACTCAGTGACCGTGTGTGCGACTGGGTTAGTGAATAATTAGTGAGCAGGTAGGTGAGTGGGCAAGCGAGCGAATTATTTAATGAGCAAGTAAGAGGATGAGTGAGTGAGCATGTAATGTAGTATGTGAGTTAGTGAGTGAGCAAGTGGGTGGGTTAGTGAGTTAGCAATTGGGTGAGTGAGCGAGAGGATGAGAAAACTATCAAGCGAGTACGTGAATGGATTAGTGAGTCAGCGAGGAGGTAAGTGAGTGAGTGAGCAAATGATAGTGCCGCTGAGAGAGCGAGCGGGTGGACGGTGCGGAGGGCTCACGTCGAGCAGCGCGGCGTTGATGTAGTTGCTGCTGTCGCCCTCGAGCGTGAGCAGGAAGGGCAGGCAGCGGTCCGGGGGCAGCGCCTCCTTCACGCGGTTCTTGCTGCTGTTCCGGGGCAGCAGGGCGATGCTGCAGTCCTCGGCTCGCAGCGCCGGCGTCACGGTGTTCAGCGTCTGGGGGAGGGCGAGAGGGAGGCACCGACGTTGGGGAGTCGGGGGTGGGGGGCAGGAAGGGTCAGGGTGGAAGTGGAGCAAGGTCAGGGTTAGGTGGGGTCAGGGTTAGGTGGGGTCAGGGTTAGGTGGGGAAAGGGTTAGGTGGGGTCAGGGTTAGGTGGGGTCAGGGTTAGCAAAAGTTCACGGCTTCATAGGGGCCCCAGATTCATGAAAAAGTTACGTGCATCAAATCTGAGCTCAATCGAAATCCTAATGAACGTCACAAGCTGATGAATCTCTCTCATTTCTAACCCTTGTCTGGATCTCTGTACGCTCACATCACAACATCTCTATCTCTTGATTACATATCTTCACTCTTACAACATCTCTATCCTATATCTCTGGTCATCTCACAAGAATGTTATTAATTAAAATGGCGGCCCCAAAAAATTGTTTCTGCTCAGGGGACTCAATGGGCCAACACGATTGCCGATCTCCACAGTGTCACACACAGGACCGGAGCACGCACTCACATGGTGCCAAATCTACCGTAGCCACACAGCGGCGTCTACCAAGCCGGATCCAAGGCAGAGTAACAACGCGGTGAGACCAGGGGAGGCCGGAGAGAGGTGGGGAGGGGTGCTACACACTGCCGGTCCTCAGAAGGATGACGGCGCGAGACGGAGGCGGCCGCGCCGGGCAAGCGAGCGAGTGAGTGAGTGAGCGAGTGAGCGAGCGAGTGAGCGAGTGAGTGAGCGAGCGAGCGAGCGCCGCCCACCATGAACTCCTCCTTGAGCGGGGTGGAGTGCGTCTGCGGGTCGAGGCGAGTCAGCTCCAGGTAGGCCGAGCGGAAGCTGGCGGCGGGGATGGCCGTGTCGCCGCACAGGCAGGCCTCGAGCAGCACGTCGTGGATGAAGACGTACTGCTCCTGTTGCCGTGGTGATGGCGCGAGTACCGGGGCGGGGTGGGGGTGTGGGGAGGGGGGCGGCACACGTGTCGGTTCCGTTAAAGGCACAGCCGCGACAGCCTCAGGATTGTTTTAACGATTTGCAACTCGGGTGGAAAGTGTCAACGCTTCACCTCAGTTCACTGTCTAGCGGAGGGTCATGATAATGCTCAGAAAGATCATCCGATATGAACTAAGGTGGTTTAATTTTAAGTCGTGCCGCTATGAAGGACTCGCTCGACAGAAAACTGGCCAACTTGATCAAAGGGTTTCCCAAACTCCAGGCCATAAAACCCGAGTGAGAATGGACAATACTTGTTGGCTAATGCAATGACGTCACATTCCACGACATCATTAGACATTATGTCATCGCACGGAGTCAAGTTCAAGTTCATTTATTAGGTAGAGCCCTGTGAGCCATGCGGCTCTTAAGTCGGGTGCAACCGCAACAAACAAAATACGCGTCACACGGAGTACGCCATGTTGAATTATCTCGGTGTGCAGCTCCGATGGTACCAAACATCATCTCGCTAATTGAATACTACCAAGAACAAACACGCAATTGGAAAACATTACCAAATCCATATGCATGCATTTTACTCCTTGTTCAGGAGGTATTCCTGCTCATATTTGTAATGAGGGAGATGTGAAATTGTGAGTCTGTAATGATGTGAAGATCGGCAAAACTCGAACTCTGTACCATGGGCAGGCTTGGATTCATGGGGCTGCAGGCTGGGGCATTGGATATTGATGGCCTCCAAAAATATATAGACTGCTTTTGAATGGTTCAAACTCAATCCTGTAGCACTATGATAAATCTGAGTAATTACTAAAGCTATAGCAGCATCACTGTGTGTATTACTACCGGTCACATGTAGAATTAATAACTTTGGTTATTTTAACTTAGATTTAGCTTAATAGTTCGTACATCACATTTAAAAACCAGAACTGATAGGCAATGGGTATGGGTGGTGGTAAAACAGTCAAGGGAAGACATCGTACATATGTAGTATATAGGATATATGTAGGATATATGTAGTATGTATGTATGTTGAGCTTCTTTCACATCATACGTAGCCAACTGTGCTAATTGGAGGTGCGGAAGGACAACAAACTAAAAGCAATACAAAAATAAATTGAAAAAACAGTGCCCCCCCAAAAAAAACTATAGCAGCCCTGGGTCCCCTAAAACTTAATCCGACTCTGATTATGGGGGGCACAGGAAGCACAAGGTTGGGGTCAGGGGACTCCTGGGCCATGAATCCCCATAAATCGGCGCTCACCTGAGAGGCGCAGGGTAAGGTCAGAGGGCGTCCAGGCCATAAAGATGAAAACAAAAACGGGGCCATAAAGACAGTAATGGACGCAGTGGGGGAGAGCGCCATGCCGCTCGCGGCCAGGCCTATAAACAACGGTGGAAGCAAGCCGACTGAAATGAAAACAAAAGGAATAAAATAAATCAATCGCATGGAATATTAAATGCCCTCGGCTTCGACGACGCGAGTGTTGTGGGACTGAGATCCGGAGAACTGTGTTGCACGTGGAAGATTTATCCATTGTGCAAAATAATTTGTTTGCATATAACCCTTAATATTGAATAATGTCATACGCAGTCATATAATAATGTCATACTTTAATAACAGTGGCATACACAGTACTCTCTGGTTCTTTCGGTAAAGTCACGTAGATAGAAAAAATTATCAAGAACACGTTGTTTCGGTCGCAACACAAGCATCTGTCACCACGTCGTCCAAAACCCCTCCCCCCCTCCCGTGCCAATATAAAGCCACAGCAGCAGATCATGCTTTCTCACCTGATGACGGACGCTTTGTGTTGCGACTGCAACGTGGTGTTATTATATTATTTTTTTCTATCTACGTGACTTTACCGAAAGAACCAGAGAATATGGATTCCTGCAGTCACGACAGCTTCAAGTTAAGATTGCATACATAGTAATCACTGAGGAAAGGCTCAATGAGCTGTAGCAGGAGGGCCTTGCATTGTCATGGTTGGGCAAGTTGGCGTGCGAGAAGAAACCAGAATGCCCGGATAAACCCCGTGCTCAAGAGGGAATAGCACTCAGAACTCCACACAGATAGAGTCACTAATACGTGGCACTGCTGTGATCTACTGGCCACCTCTCAGCCCAACGTTCGTCCAATTGCATTCGAAGTCCCTGCAGGATTGTTGTGCATGTGGGAGGAGGCCAGAGTATACTCAGAGCAAACTCGAGCATCGGAAAGGATAACTCTGAAAGGTCCACACAGATGGGCTCACAGTCGACCATTGGTGAACTGCCATCTCCCGGCCACCACGTAGTCCGGCTGGCTTGAGAGTTTGATAAATCTGCATGTGATCCACCCACCCTTGCATCAAAACGCGCTGAATCACAAGTGTGCGAAACTGCATCATAATAATAATCTCATGCAGCTGCAGAAAGGAGATCTAAGTGTTAGAGGAGAGAATGTTGGTCTGCAGTCACTCTTGTCATCGCCAGCCATGATCCACTGCTGGATGAAGGCCTCCCCAGGCAATCCCCATTCATAACGGGCCTGCCATGCCACAATCCATCGAGCACATGCCACGTGGATTACTCCTCTCCTTTGGCTGCTGCTCCATCGTTAGTCTCGACCACCGGACCATGGCCCTCCTTGCCATGACGCGTCCTACTCAAGCCCCATTCACTTCTCTTAACGGTCAATGAGACGCCTCGAACTTGTTTGAAATGTGCAGTGGTGGAGTGCTCGCAGCCACTCTACGCTGCGTTTATCATAAGTCTGGCGCAAATCCATGTTTGTGACTGGGATAATAAATGAATTAATAATGGAGCGTATAAAAACTCGCCACGCAATGGAGGCGGCTCGGTTGTCCACGAGGCGTTTTTTTGTTTTTACGGCCGAGCGCTTGCGGACACAGCCTGAACATTAGGCAGCTGCGGTTAATGTCTTTGAGGATTCAGCACGGACGCCTCGGGCTCTGGGAGCCAATCTAAGGCAGCGCAAATACCACGGAGGAGCCCGACGAGCGGCACGCGCGAGGCGGCGAGCGAGCACGGTTATTGATGGTCGAGCGGAAACTGGGTTGAGCCTCATTAGCCGAGCACCCGGGGAAGGTGGAGACAGGCGGAGAGAGCCACGCTCACGTTCGCTGGCAACGCGGCCAAGATTTTGCGGAGACGTAAAGGGCCGCGCCGTGACGTGCGGAAGTCACGAGGCTTCACCGTGGAACGACCGGATGATGGAAAGTAGAGTGCACAAAGCTATGTTCCCACCACAAGCATCGTGTGCATGTTATGGAGCGCGTCATTTCCACAGCTGTGGGTCAACAAGGGCAAATGCAGGACCGGTTTCGGCATACGGTGTCTGATGTTTAGCGGCAAGGACCCTCGCTGTTAGATATCGGTGCTAGCTCGCTGCGAAATGATTCATGAATCAATTAAGATCGATTCAGACACTCACATAAGTGATGGATAAAACAAATGAGACGATGAAAATGAGAAATATACGAATTGTACCATAATAATCGAATCCCCAGGGCGGTGAATCACTGCTCGAGAGTGCCTATTGGGAAGCGATAAAGAGCAAAATAAAGACTGTGGAGCAAACTATAAGTGGCAATTCCGGCTCCAGTAAACCACGAACTTCCACCCCAGTTTAAGCAGATTCGATCTAGAAGAGGCTCAGGGCAGGCTTTCAGCATGACCTAAAATTTTACTTCGAGTTTCTGTGATCGTAGCGTATCACGTAAGCCGCTGGACCACTGCTCCCCGGCCCGGCAGTCACAGCACGCGTCACGCTCGCACAAACAACGACGCACCCTACGGTGGCGCACCCACCAACTCACGTGCCCCTCCACCCCCTATACAGGAGCACCACCGGTCGACCGTACGGTCGACCGGGCTTCATTTATCACGGAATATTGTCGGGGTAGTCGGTAGGCCGGATTAGCTGGCGTGGGACTAGTAGCCACAGCCACAGCGAGAGGCAGGTCTCACGCAACCACTTATCTACACTACACAGCCGTCACACTATTCCACTTGCCCTGCTGTAAATATATTCGCGGCGTGGCCATAAAACCATACAATGTAATTCTCAGAGCTGGAATTAAGCCAGATTTAGTGAACGACGTAATTTCACATGACAGGTGGGGTGTGTGTGTGTGGTCACTGGAGACCAGCCTGAAGCCATCCGCCCACCTTTAGCACAGGTGGCTGAAACCCAGATCTGACCCCAGACTTCTGACCTCTGAGCCATCCGGCCAGCCTCTTATAGGAGAGACAGGATTTCATTTTGCTTTGTAAACCAGGAGCCGCTCCCTGGGTGGCCGAGTGTAAAATCTTCACTACTCGCGTGCCAGCGCGCTAAGTGACCCTGGCGGCCGTCACCGAGGAGCCGTGCCAATTTAATGTCCCGGAGAGTCAAATCGTTCGTGCTTTTGTTTTCTTTATCAAACAGCCGCGTTTATCATGGGAACAAATACAAACTCGGCAGAAGAGGCTCGAAGTTCTTGATTCCTTTAATGAATTACTTTTCTTCGGGGGATCGAAGTCAATTTAAAAGTTCGTGGGTGGCTGTCGTGAGTGCCGAGAACTGCCCCGGGGTCCCCCCGAGGTCGACGGGCACCAGCTGCGGTCGGCACGAGGTGGGCGCCTCGCCCCCCGTCGCGCTAATCCGCCATTCGTCTCGCAATTAACTCCAGCATCTACCGCACCTGGTACAGGGGCTTTGGGAGCGGACGTTTCTCTCCACGAGCCGTGCAAATGCAGCGATGAATGCTCTTCTTTAATGCAAATCGCAGCGGCGCGGTTGCAGCAGCTGTCACGAGTGATTTTTTTTTCATCGCGGAGAAATAAAGTAAGCTTTTCTCCGCTGAGTTTCGTGTTTCACTGAGTGTTGTTCAGCAAGATGCCCGAGGCTTCGCTGCCAGCTTCTTCAGGAATATAACTGAATTGAAGAAGCTCCAAGGACGTACAGCGAAACATCGGACGTCGTACCGAACGCCATGCGGTACAAATTGCAAATGCGTTGGAGAGCTACGCAGCACAACGGCGAAAACCCACGCGGTGGCACGAGTGGCTCTGCTGCATCGTGGACAACTCCTGAAACCTCCAAGTTATGAGTTTATGGTGCTGAAGGTGTCAAACAAATAGACAACGAATACAAATTCCGATTGAATATTCACAGCGAGCGGTGTAAGATGAGATTATTTCAGATAGCGGCCCTCGCAAGAGCAAATCGTGCAAACGTCTTGTGAAGTCACTTCTATTCGGCCACTTTTATCCACACGCGACGGTGCAAGGGGCGCTTTGTGTGCAAAGCGCTCTCGTGTCATTTTAACTGCCTTCTTTCCCCCTCCAATTTTTTGGCGAAGATATGTGGAGTCACGCCACAGTGCCTCCGATTCCCGCAGGCAGCATACGGCCGTTAGTCACGTGTAATGAGTGTGGGACTTTTTAAAAACTCATTATTTTAGTAAATTTGTCACGTGAAAAAACTTGAATTGCATTTACTCCCAGGAAGCGATGCAAGCCCGATCCGAGCGCGCGCCCCCAAGCACCGCTCGCTCGTCCTCCCTGCCTCCGTGCGCTCGCCGTCTGACATTCATTACCCGAGCAATTAGCATTTCCTGTTCAATTACGCGGCGGCAAATGAGGCGTGGGATCGGAGTGAGCAGATGGGTGGCTTCGTGGGGATGGCTGAGGCCGGTGCGAGATGAAGGAGCCACCTCTTCAGAGACGCCACGGGGCTGCTACCTTTGCCGGTTTTAGCATCAGTAAAACAACTATCGATAAAGTTGTCATGTCCCACATCAACATTTCTCCAAAGGCTCAAACCGATTTAAAGGTCTGTTAAAACTCTAAAAAGCACCGCTCTGCCTCGGTTTTTGAAAGGCACATGTGCATCGAAAACAAGCGCTGAAAGGTAAACGATTATTTTATCTTCTGGTCGACCACCGTTTTGAGACGAGGCTCAAAAGAAAGCTGTCTCTGGTGCGGACCAATCAGTTTCAAAGACAATGCATATATTATCAGAGTATGTTTGTGTTTGCATCATGACCACAAGTTTTGTGTTTAATGCAGACATGATTTTTTGTAAAAAGGTTTCAGTTTGGTGTTTAAACATCTTAACATCTGCTTTGTTGCCAGAAAAAGGGAAAACCCTATTCTCATATTTTGGTACTGGCAAAGGAGGTCCCCTGATGATAATTTTCTCGTTTGATTTTCTCCACCAGCTACATGAGGACGAGGCAAGCGGCGCAGGGGCACGGTGCGAGCTAGGAAGTCACCGTGGGATTCCCGCAGCCAGCGGAGCTTCCATGTATCCGGGGAGGGATTGATCCCGGAGACCCAGAACATGTTCTCACATAACGCCAGTGAACCCCCCTTTGATAAATAAAGCTCTCACCTCATGTATTGATTAACTAACTTTCTAAAACGAGTGGCGAACCGCATGGCAGTCATCCGATATGATAATTGTGTATGTTTACTTGCGTTGGGACAGATGAAGCAACACATCTAATTAAATGTCTTTGTGTGCGGTTATTGTAACTTGGCTTCGACCACCAACTCGCCATACTCGTGAGAAGCACGGGTAGCCACCCAGATTCAAGCTCACGACCTCGGTGTCTCTGACCTGGCCACTGTGAGCCTCTTGAGACAGAGTCGCACGGCCGGCTTGTTCTCGACAACAACAACACAAACAGGAAGCCGATCTGGCAGCTGGGACGGCCGACGCACACGGCGGGGTGGGCCGCTCGCTCTCTGTGGGGTGCGGCACCGGAGCGGGGACGATACGCACCGCTTGGCCACGATGTCGCTCTTTTAATTAACTAATTAATTCCATCAGCAGCAGCTGCTGCGCGTGGGTTCGGCAGCATCCACACTCTGCGCCGCCGCCGCCGTCGTAATTAAGCGCGACTCGTGCATCGCGACGCGGGGAGGCAGCGGCCTCCTGCACGGCCTCATCACTCGTCCTCCCTCCCCGCTCGCTCTCCCCACACCGCACGCTCGTCTCCTCTCCTGGTGTCACCTCCCTCTCCCTTCTGTCCTCTCTCTCTCTTTAATGCTGCCACATTCTCGCGTCCCCCTCAGCCCTCCGCCCTCACCTCCTGCAATGTACCCCCCTCGCTTGCTCGCTCGCCAGCGCAATCCTCTCCTCTTTCTTTTTAAGAAAATAGTTGCGAAAAAAATCCGAGTTGTTTATGATGAATGCACCAGCCGCTCTGTTTGTGGCTCACAGTGCAAACGTACAAAATAAGACAACAAACACAATTGAGAATTCTATCAACCCACAGAGAGTGTGTGTGAATTTGAGGCTGAGTCGACATAGGGGAGGGCCCAGAACACCACGCCAGGTACTCAACTGAATACCTGGCATGGTGTGTAAACATTGCTACTCGAGAGACAAAGGCGGCCGGGCGTGGTGCTGCTCACCCACCTTCTCATAGGTGCTCACTAACAGCACTTGCCCCAATAGCCTGATGAGGCTATACGGGGAATCTTTATCTTTGTGTGTGAATGCATGAGTAGATGTAGTGTGGAGCAGCAGCAGAGCAATTAGTGTACTGCTCGACGAACCCGGCGAGCAGAGCTCAATTCCTGCGCAGGGCCAACATGAGTGACTAACATCTGAACCGGCCCTGGCCTCTCCGAGGTAGACTCTTTGTCTTTGTGCGCGTGTGTGTGCGTGTGCGTGCGTGTGCGTGCGTGTGTATGCGTGTGTGTGCGTGTGTGTGTGTGCGTGTGTGTGCGTGCGTGTGCGTGTATGCGTGTGTGTGCGTGTGCGTGTGCGTGTGTATGCGTGTGTGTGCGTGCGTGTGTGTGCGTGCGAGAGTCAGGGCAGATTTGGTTAGGTCGAGTGGGGTGTGAGTGTGAGGGGCGAGTGAGTTACTCGAAGAGATTAATGAGCAAAGAAACGAGGATGAGCTGATAACAAACACTGTAAAAAAAATTTTTGTTCCTGGGTAGTAAGTGTTATTTCCTCATTGCTTATGCCTCAAAAGTACCGAAAATGGCTATTATTCCCCACAAATTTTGCTTTTGTGACCAGGACAGTGATATTTAGAATTTTACCTATTTTACAGAACATTCCAGAGAGATTTAGTGCTGAGTAAACTTGGAGTAACTTCTTGGTTCTTTCGGTAAAGTCACGTAGAAGGGAAATAATAAAATAATAAAAATAAAACATAATAAAAGTTTTACAAAGTTTCACTGCTATCTTTGCCTTTGGGACAGCAGGGACACCAAGGCGCACTACCAATAGGCGGGACTGGCCACAGCGGACCGAGTTCTCTGTGGGGAGGAACAACGTCAAGTGGGAGCCACTGGTGGACCCCTGGAAGGTGCGGATGCCACCACTGCACATCAAATTGGGCCTTATGAAACAATTTGTCAGAGCTGTAGATAAGGAGACGGTAGCCTTCAAGTACTTTCAAGACTTCTTACCCAAGCTGTCTGAGGCAAAGGTCAAAAAGCCAGTGTTTTCGTCAGACCACAGATAAAGAATATTCTGGAGTGCAATAAATTCCCCAAGAAGCTCACTAGTAATAAGAAAGCAGCTTGGGACAGCTTTGTCGCAGTGGTTCGTGGCTTCCTGGGCAATCACAAGGTCGAAGACTATGTGGAGCTGGTTGAGACTGGTGAAGAACTACGGCACAATGGGCTGTAGGATGTCCCTCAAAGTCCATATCCTTGATGCTCATCTTGAATAATTCAAGGAGAACATGGTGGTGTACTCAGAGGAGCAAGGCGAGCGCTTCCACCAGGATATACTGGACTTTGAACGCCGCTACCAAGGACAGTATAACGAGAACATGATTAGGAGACTACATTTGGGGGCTGATTCGTTAAAGTTATTTACAGTATAATCGTAAATCTTGAAAAACTATTCACTTCTAAATCTTTTGTAGTCATTTTTGTATTACTTTAGTATAAATACATGTTAATTTTGATTCATATGTTGGATTTTCTGAATTTATGTGAACGAAAACACACAAATTCGCCCGTTTTCTCATTGAAAATAGGTAAATTTCACAATATCACTGTCGTGGTCACAAAAGCAAAGTTTGTGAGTAATAATAGCCATTTTCTGTACTTTTGAGGCATAAGCAATGAGGAAATAACACTTACTACCCAGGAACAAAAAAAAAGTGTTACACAGTGTTTGTTATCAGCTCATCCTCGTTTCTTTGCCACGAGTGGGAACCCGGGCAAGCAGGGAGCCTGGCGGGAGCAGGGACCAGTGGGACCCTGCATGGAGAGGGGGGGGGGTAGCGAGCCAAGAGTGAGTGTGAATCTCAGGGAAGAAGTCAGAGTAGATATTTGGAACAAGTGGGAATCAAAATGTGCAAGATTTTCTGGGGAAATTGAGATGCAAAAGAGCCCAAATCTGATAGAGTAAAGATGTGGGGTAAGTGGGATTCTAAAACAGCAAGGTTCTGTGGGAATGGAGATATGGCGATAAGTAGAGATCTAAGGGGCACAGGGCTGTAGAGACATGGAGATGTGGGTTGAGTGGGAAAATTGGAGTGTGTGAGCGAGGATCTGAGATGAGTGAGAATCTGGAGGAGCAGGGTGAGTGGCGATCTGGTATGACGACGAGGAGGAGCGGCGCGCGTCACCTCGGTCTGCACCATGTTGACGCGCTGTAGCCGCAGCTCGCGGACGCAGTTGTAGACGTCGATGACGCCCTCGCGCCCGGCCATCTCCAGCATGACGTCGATCACCACGTAGCAGCCTGTGCGACCCGCACCCGCACTATCCCCACAGGGCAAGGGGTTGGGGGGACAGCACATGCAACGCACATACATGACACCCAACGCCGAGACACGTGCGAGGGTACCGATTTTGAGAATCTGTTACGCTCAGTTACCAACCCACACTAACTGGAGTGGTGAAGAATGGTAAAAAAAAACATGACCGACATGGCTTTGGGAGGCCTTTATCCAACAGTGGATTGGGAATGGCTGGAACTTATTTTAGTTATTTCGCTCAACTACTAGAGGGAGGCGTGAATCTCTCGATCTGCAAATGAAATGTGGCTGTGCTGACACGTGGGGCGGCACAGGGAGCTGGGCAGAGCGGGACCGTGGCTGGCCATGGGGCACACCGCACCTGCAGTGTGTGATGATGGGCCCGGCCTCGGGGGGGTTGGAGGCCTTGACGCGTCGCACAAAGGACAGCAGGCCCGTGGCGAAGGCCGGCACGCCGTGGTCAGGCCAACCCGTGAAGTGGAACTGCCGCACCTCGAGCGCGTCGAAGTACCCCTTCTGTGCACACACGGAGACGGCACCCAGACATGCACGGAATCACACAGAGACCCACAGATTCACATAGACACTCACACTCACATAGGTAACCATAGCCTTATATACAAACCCATAGACTCGCATAGAGAAACATATCATGGACTCGCACTCTCCCGCGACTGAATGGCTCTCTTTGGAAGAGAAAGCCTCTCTCTAGGTGATGGATGATTGCACGTTGCTCCGTGCTGTAAATTGCACTGTTTGGTGGCGTCAAGTGCTATGCGGTGGTTGTCGCGTGTGGAGCGCGTTGAATGTGAATCCCAAACGACTGCTACTATGAAGAGCATGGGATGCCAGAATCAATTACCTAAGATCATCCTCTACATGCACTGGGCAAACTGTTGGGACGAGTGCTGTTAGCCAGTACCCATTAAGGCCGGCGTGGTGCTCGGGGGTGGGGAGGGGCAGTGTGGCCTGGACCAGGCCCACCACAACACGCACACATGCACGCACACACACAAAAACAAAGATCTCCTGTTTCGCCTGTAACAGACTGTTGTGGCAAGTGTTGTTCGTGAGCACCTATGAATGCAGCACCACGCCTGGCCTCCTTTGTCTCCTCAGTGACGATGTTTACACACCGCACCAGGTACTCATTTGAGGCTGAGTCGACCTAGGGGAGGCCCAGGACCGGTTCAAATAATCGTCACTGGTGTTAGTGGCCGTGAGCGGGAATGGAGCCCAGGTCGCCAGGTTCGTAGCACAGCATGCTAACCACTACACTACCGCTCCCCACACCCGTACACACGCATACACACACGCGCTGCACACGTGAGCATTAAATATTCAAGCTGTCATTTTTCACTTTTCCATTGATTTTACACCTGCGCTATATATCAAAATGTAATGCAGCACATTTTATAGATGTAATAGCTTAATTATATATCAGCTCTCACCTGCTCTAAATATAGTTCTTCCATATATATGTAACTTTTTATATATATGATTATATATCCGGATATTGAAAGTGTGTGGCGACGCCATTGCTCCTACGTTGGGCGAGGGTGAGTTTACTGGTCTCTGAGTTCATTAGCCTTGAGACTCGCGACGCATTCCCACGCGTGGGGAGCCCCCCCCCCCCCCCCCCCCCATTGGCTGATGCCATGCGGACAGCACCCATTGTGTAGAGGCACCGGCAACGGCGGCAGCCTTCACACAGCGGCGGATCGACCGCGGGCCGACGATGAACGTCGCGGCTCTTAGACTTAGCTCGGCGATGGGGGCCGGTTGTCTGGGTGTCGCGCCCGCGAGAGCGCGTCTCTCCGGAACGCGCGGCGAGACTGTTCTGGCCGCGTGAAGGAGGCTATCGTTATCATCATTACGACGCACGTAACGACGTATTGATTCATCGACGTGGTGGCCGTTGTTTATGGCCAGGTGAGGGCCCACTGCGACAACAAACGTCTCCTGTTCAAGGGAGACCTTGTGTAAGTCAGTTGTGCGAGAGAGCGAGAGCGCGTGCGGGCAGAACAGAAAAAAACACCCACTGATGCGAGTGTAGAGACACACGTATGCGCTCGCAACGTGTGTAATATGTATGTACATACATACACAACACACTCGAAGCAACAGCTGCCGTTCGTCACGAAGTGACGCTGATGTCCCCCGTATAACCTTTACCAGACTGTTGGGGCCAGTGTTGTTCTCGAGCACCTATTAAAGCCGGAACGGCACACGAGGGGGTGGGTGGCCAGCATCACGCCCGGCCGCCTTTGTATCCCTAGTGGAAATAGTTACACATCGCACTAGGTACTCATTTGAAACTGAGTCGACCTAAGTGAGGCCCAGGACCGGTTTGAGTTAATCCTCACTGGTGTTAGCCGTGAGCGGGAATCGAACTCTGCTCACCGGGTTCGTGGCTGCAGCGCGCTAACCTCTACATTACCACTCCCCACTGACACACAGGTACACACACACAGACACGTGGGCAATCATGTACCTAGTGTGGAATACTCATTAAAATCACTTATAATTAATCAATGATCATGTTTACTAAAATGTCAATATATTGTTCTTAAAATGTATGTAAATTATATGCAAATGTGACCTTCAGGTTAATGGCACAAACAAGACAGAATAACTGAAAAAAACATAGAAGACAGAATACAAATGAAATGGCACAAATGTGAAACATTTAATCAATTCAAAACGAGTCGTGACCCCCGACTTGTAACAATGCATCAAGCAGTGGATAGAACACGGGAGGTGGCAGATCGAGATCCAACACTAAACGATGAGCACCCCATCACAACACCAGCAGAAGGAGAATGCGTGCAGCCTGCATCAGATTTGCCAATGCGCCAGGGCGCGCTCGCAAATAACAGGGAGGTGACCACGCCGATCGTGCCCTGCATGCACGTCGTGTGACCACCGCATTGCATGTTCAATGCTCTCTCAGCCTTGCCAAAGCCACCAGCTCAAAGGAGCTGGCCGTGTAGCCACGGTGCCGTTTCACTCATCGGGAGCGGGAATGTAGCCATCCCAAAAGGCCATGGCAGCGGCACCGCTGCCATGTGCGGCGTGCGAGCATCTCACCCGCTTGACGGAGAACGTGCGGATGACGTACTCCGCGAGCAGCTCCGTGTGCAGCAGCGTCACGGCGATGTCCCCGAGCAGCTGCGTGTCGTCCGGCCAGTACTTGAAACACTTCACCTGCTCACGCACGGCATAGGGGGCGAGCGAGTTGGAGAACTTGCCCGTGGAGACGTCCGGCACGGAGGTGGAGCGATGACATCAGCACACACTACAGATCCGTGCATCACGAGATGGCAAGAGAAGCAGACGGGCTTGCTTAGAGAGGCCTTCGTCTTGCGGTGGACGGATCATGGCTGATGGCGACGACGAGAGAAGCGTGAAACCGGGCACAGTGCGAGCGCTCACCCTGCCGACCTCCACGAGATTCGTGACCATGACGATGCTGGACGACTTCTCCTGCCACACCATCCTCCAAAAGTCCACCGCCGTCTCCTGCAGGGGGCCTAGCGGAGGCGGCGAGACGAGTCGACGATTACGGGGCAGGAAGGTTCAGAAAAAGCCATCGGTTTTCACCGCACGCCATCATGATTCCGGGCAAATCGGCCCCAGTGAGACCGGTTAACGCCAGCGAGGGTCGCGCCAGACCGGGGAGCAGCGGACGTCGGTCAGGGCCTCCGTATCGACGTTTATAGCGGTGCTTTGTCGCAGATGTGCACGTGGGGAGGCCGTCGATTTTTTGCAGGTTATTTATTTTTATCACGGTTGCCGAGCACAGGCCCAAATGCCTGAAATGCCAAGTGGCCCAGCATTACTGGAGCTGTATTCCATCAAAGTTAACGTGTTTAAAAAAATTAGCAATGTGACCATACAGCTTTGCTCAAGAGACAACGGGAGAGAATTCCAAAGCGGAGTAGTGCAGGGGAACAAGCACAAAGATAAATGTTTTGTGACCTGCAGCGATCAGCACAGTTGGCTACGTAGGGTGTGAAAGAAGTTCCACGTACATACAAACATACGTGAAATCATCAGTGTCTGGTCGACTGAGTCCTCAACACGGCTGGAGGAATCAATGCGTGAAGTTCACGCAACGTAACCATGGTAATCGAGACTGTGAGCTCCACACTTGACTGAGTCAAAAAGCACCCTAACCTTTTAGTCAATAAATATCAATAACGGGCTACGAAAATAAATGCACTTAAACCGAAAATATATGTACTTAACCTGTGATATATCGATTCATACAGCTGAAGCAATAAACATTCAATTTCCATAAATACACATTTATACGTCGCAAATTGAATTCAGTTAATAATATGCATAAATAAAATAGCAGAGTGGTAGAGCGAGTGGCTCGCAATCTGAAAGCTGTGAGTTCAAATCCTGGTTGGGAGTTGACACGGCTAATCGTCCTATCAGGTCGATAAAATACGTACCAGTTTGTCTGGATTTCAAAGTAGTTATTATTCTATGGGTGGACTCACCCCTCGCCATGGGAATGTGCAATTCCCACCACTGGCTCAATGCTCGTTTGAGCAGTAGGAGATCTCTGTTAATTTCACAGAATAATTATATTGACACTGTCATGGATCCCGGACACAAAATATTACCTGTTAAGGATTTTAGGATGATAGATGTGAAATTCTATTTACGTGTTGCTCATGAGACATGCCCGCACGTTTATTTATTTCACGTGTTGTAGGTATCAGTTCCTTAAAGGCCATTTCACTCCTTTTCTGGTGCACAGATTCGAGTCACTCCCAGACACGCGGACTCACGCAGGGCACACGCAGGGCACACGCGACAGTGGCAAGGGTGAGGTGTGTGCCAGAGCTGCGGACGCCGTCACGGTTAGGAGATGTAACGAGGGGCGCCGACAGAGGGAAAAAAACATGTTTTGAACCGTGCGGTTTTACGCCGAGGCGACGAGTTGACATTTTTGGCCGTGAGCCGCGGTGTTTAATCATAATGGGTTTGATTGCCGCGCGTTTTAAAGGGTAATCGGCTGCGGGGAAGGTTGATGGACTTGACGCTTCGCAGGTTTTCATCAGCCGCGCGGGAGCGATGGCCGTCTTTATCGTGCGTCTAATGAAAGCTCCCATTGACCGGAGGAGCGTCAGAGGAGGGAAAATGTGCCCAACATAAATCAATATATCCCGCCAGCTTCCATCACATTTCATCAGCCAAAAAAACACTGTTTGAAAATCAGCGGGTTCTGATAATGGAGACATCGGAACGAATTTAACAGAAGTCGTCAACGGCACAAAAGAGGCGTCGTCTCGGTTGGCAGCGGAGCGGAGGGCGACGCGTCCCAGGCCCCCGAGCCGTCGTCGGCGGTCTTCTTTCAGCTTTAACCCGTCTCAAAAGTAACAAGTAAATGTCATATAATTAATAAAAACAAATCCAATTAATTGCAGTTTGCACCGAGGTCATTATTTATTCGTTTGTTTTGAATTCATTTAATTAATGAAATCCGCAATCCAAAAGCACGTAGCAGGCTCAATTTTCAGAGCTGCCAATCATACGAGAGTTATGGGAAAACTTCAAATGAAGAAAAAACAGTGCCACACGAGCAGCACGCGACCTCTCCTCACCGTCATTGCAATTCACGGCCACGCTCGCGGAACCACGAATTGAACAAAGAGTCGAGGGACGGGGAAGCGGCGAGGGGTGGCGACGCTCAGGGCCACCGCTGTGCCACGCAAATGGGACGTGTTGCGGCTCTGTTTCGGCATCATAAATCACAACACTCGCGCGTCCGTGCCTCCCCTAGCTCTCTCGCACAAACGGATTTCGCGGCTCAGACAGCAAAATGCGGCGAGTGTCTCCGTGCGCGCTCTCACGCGTTTGCACAAACGCCCCAAGCAAAATACAAAATATGTGGAATATCGTCTTGCGAAACGTGAAAAAAACGGTGCATTAGAGGGAGAAAGAGATACAGTATCGTTAAAGAGAGGGATGGGAATAAAAGGGTTGTGGAATTCAAAAAATGAAAATGTGCAACTGCCCATAAGTGTACACAAAGAGAGCCTCGCAAATGAATGTGAGCGGCCGCGGGCGGAAACGGGAGGCCTTGGGAGAAGGAGCAGCTCCCCATGCCGGATTGAAAAGGCCGTTTTCTGACGTCAGCCGGCAAGGCTTTTGTTTGACCAAACAATGCCAGGAAGGCGGCCTTTAGCCGATCATCTTCTTCACTCTTCCTGTTTTGCCTAGGCACCGTAGGACCTCGGCAGAAAACATTCCGAGAGGACCCTCATGGAAAATGAGATAATGAAGCTTCGTCTACTTAACCCAGACACATTCACAGTCAATCTCGGCGAATTCTGCAGCAAAAAAACAGCTGCCTCGTGTGGGAAAAAACAATAATTTGCTCCCGTTTTCAGAGAATGCCACAAACAAAGCAGCTATTTTCACAACAACAACACTGTTTTCCTCGAATAGTGGGAAGAAAAAGGTCATTTTGGATGGCAGATATTTCCAGACACAAACTTGAGCCGTGGTCTCGGACGCAACACCGTCTGTGTCTGGCACCGAGATGAAGCAGAACTCAATTTTGTTGAAGAATGAGAAAAAATTGAAAAGCATTGACAGACTTTCCAGAAATTACATTAAAGTGAGAATAAAATTAAATAAATAAAAACCCAGATAAAAGTGCAATCCAACCCGAGTCTTCAGGTCTAAGACAACCATACACGGTGTCCGTGTGGGGAATCTGCCTTGAGAGTGGCTCAGAGTGCAGCATTGCCCAAGGAGAGGGAATTTGGTCATCCGAGACTTGAGTCACACGAGACGTAGAGAGACTTAGGTGCCACGGGACTAAGGCCACACGAGATTTAGGTCCCAGTGGCTATCTGTAGGTGCAGAAATGAACAAAATGTTTTAATATTACACATTTCTGGAGCAAAGTAACGTAGACACAGATTAACTGTGAGTTGTGTGATTTAGATAAAATATGTCAACTACTTTGGGGTGGATAATTTAGATCGTCATCAACATCACCATCATCATAATCAGTGATTCCACTGCTGAATAGCGGAGCCTCCACCACCTCTCACGATCCCGCGATGTTATAATCCGCCGAGAAACCTCATGAATTACACGTTTGAATTACACGCCATCTAGACGCTTGCCCATCTCTGCCGGTGGCGAGGGATCAATAGATACGGCGGCAGTGAGGAACTTGGGGGAACGCAGTGGCGCTGGAATTCCTGTGGGCGGCCACGCGCGGGGCGAACGTTGGCGTTGTGTGTCGACAAACCACCGCGAGCGTTTCGCTGAGCGTGCATATTGCGTGGCGGTCAGGCACATCGCACGCCACCACCGTGCCTCACCTTGCGTGGCGATGTATTGCCGCTGCTTCTGATAGCCCTGGAATTCAACACACACACAACGCACACGCACAGACACACACAATGCACAACATAAACGTCACGATTAGCGGCATATACGCTCGGCAAGCGCGAACTGTAGGCAAGCCCCGATGAAGAGTGGCGTTGCACACGCGGTGGGGTGTTGTGTCCTGCACACTTTTGCTTCATAGTACCATTACATCATCTTATCATTTGAGGCCGAGTTGATCTACGAGCGGCAGTGGTACACAAACTCATGACGTGTTATCGTGGCCTCGGCCACTTGCATTAAATAGGCCGCTTGCATTGAATATGGCTCTACTCAATGCAAGTGGCCGAGGCCAGAGTCAGAAGGCGGCTGTCGCTAACATTGCGCACTGCGGTGGGGAGCGAGGCCCGGGTCGCTGGGACCGCGCTGGCGATCCACTGCTCTGGCGATCCACTGCGCTCACAAACAAACTCGCGCTCACAATGGGCTCCAATTTCACGAGGAGAGGCGCGATTATTGAACTTCCCGTTGCTCATGAAGAGGATAATAGGGTCGCGGAGATGCTGTTTGCCAGACTGCAGCCCTTCACTCGGCACTCAAATCGAGGCCCAGCTGTCAGGTGCAGAATCACCCCCCCCCCCCCCTTGTCACTCACTCACAAGCGCTCAGCCTCCAGCGCTCGTCTCCACGACTCTCCGAGCTGCTCCTCTCGGCTCCGTTGTGACGGCGCTCGTCTCGCCCCTCCCTTTCATGTGGCGCTTTGATGACTTCCCCCCACATGGCGCGTGCGCGTGTGGGTGGTGTGGGTGGTGTGCGCGTGTGGGTGGTGTGCGCGTGTGGGTGGTGTGCGTGTGGGTGGTGTGCGTGTTGGTGGTGTGCGTGTGTTGGTGGTGTGCGCGTGGTGTGGGTGGTGTGCGCGTGTGGGTGGTGTGCGTGTGTGTGTGGTGTGCGTGTGGGTGGTGTGCGTGTGTGTGTGGTGTGCGTGTGTGTGTGGTGTGCGCGTGTGGGTGGTGTGCGCGTGGGTGGTGTGCGCGTGGGTGGTGTGCGTGTGGTGTGCGTGGTGTGCGCGTGCGGGTGGTGTGTGCGTGTAGGTGGTGTGGGTGTGCGTGTGCGTGGGTGTGCGTGTGTGTGTGGGTGGGGTGGGCGTGTGTGTGGGTGTGCGTGTGTGTGTGTGCGTGTGGGTGGTGTGTGTGTGTGTGGTTGTGCGTGTGGGTGGTGTACGTGTGCGTGGTGTGCGTGTGCGTGTCCGTGTGGGTGGTGTGCGTGAGGGTTTGTGCGTGTGGTAACATAAAAGTGCCGTTAATCTCGGGAACTACCGTGGCTGCCTACACGATTTTCTTTTACATTTTTAAAGTGCAATTCACTTTCTTTGTTTATCCTTAATAATTTAGTTTATCTTAATTATTGTTTTATTTAGTATCAAGTTAAATAAATAAAAACATTGTAACGCCTACATATTTGAAATGGTTCGATGTAACGCAGGTTGCCCTTGAAACAGACGCAATGATGCCCGTGGGTCTCAGTGGGGTAATCCCCTCTCCTGGTTAAATCGCGGACACTGACTGACAAATGCCAGCTCACTGGACAATCTGGATCTCTCATTATCCATCATCAGCCATGATCAATCGACTGCTGGATGAAGGCCTTCTTAAGTCGCCACCATCCGTCACAGTCCTGCCATGTAGCAATCCAACCTGAACCTGCACAGGAGCCCAACTCATCATCGCTCCATCTCAGCAGAGGATGGACTATTGGGCGCATTCCCTCCTTGGCTGCCACTCTGTCGTTATTATCGCCCTTCGGGCACCATCCCCTCTAGTGACGCATCTGTCCAACCCCCTTTGCTTTTCTTAACGATCAAAGATTCTGCGGTTGACCTGCGCATGTTCTATAATCCACATGCTGCTGCTCGCCGTGCATCTCAGTGGAATCCCGAGAGAGCTTTGGTTCTACCTCATTCGTCAGCGTTCGTATTTGTGACTCACATCACGGCAGGAGTCATCGCGGATTAAAAAGTTGTTCTTTAGGTGCGTGGGCCTTGTTGCTACATATGGGATGGGGCAGCAAGCGGGACGAACTAGTCGACTGGGAGCGAGTGGTGGCTGCACCGGAGCGGTGATGGGGGGAGGGGGATGGGGGGGGGATGGGAGGGAGGGAGGGGGATGGGGGGGAGGGAGGGGATAGGGGGGAAGAATGGGGGGGGGGGGAAGGCAAGGGATGGGGGGGCTCTGCAGACGGGAGGCGACTCGGCTCCCGCGAGCGTCAAGTCACGAGAACAAGAATCACCCCGCGGGGGGAGAGAAACTTGTAGATGTTATAGATGGAGGTGCCGAGCTGCAGCTCGAGACGGGCGCAGAATAAAATCGACAGCGCCATGGACTTTTGCTAAATCATGGAGCAGCGTTTTTATAGCATTTATTAAATTATTATTTTTATTACACGCACGGCCGTCGTCCTGCATGAGCGACGGTCGGGCCAGCGCGTGGCGCATCGTCCGCCGGGGCTACTCACGTCGACGTAGTTGCCGTTAATGTAGTCGGACTCGGGTTTCCCCTCCAGAGGCTCGAGCACGACCCTGGAGTGGTCGTCTGGCATCGCATCCACACGCGCAAAGACAAACGTCCCCCGTTAGCGGAGCACCCGGAGGGCGGGCGGCCACCAGCGCTGTGCGCCACCGCGCGGCTGGCTGGGCCCGCTCGATCCGGGAGGACACAACAACCACTGGCTCCTCCTCGTGAGCCACATGGGCTGCCGGGGAAGGTGCTGTTAGCGAGCACCTACGAAGGCGGGCACAGCATACGACGGGGGTGTGGGTGGCCCGGCCGCCACCTTTGTCTCCCCGGTGGCGATGTTTAAACACCACACTAGGTACTACTCGTGTGGGACCCAGTCGGCCGAGGGGATGGGCAGGACCGGTTCAGATAATAGTCACTGGTGTTGGCCGTGAGCGGGAATTAAGCTCGGGTCGCCGGATTCGTAGCGCAGTGCGCTAACTGCTACCCTACAGCTCACACACGAAGACAAAGATCCCCCATATAGCCTTAACAGACTGTTAAGCAGCGTGTTAACTGCTACACTACCGCTCCTGATAGCTCACACACAGACACACAGACACACACAGACACACAGACACACACAGACGCACAAACAGAAACGTGCACAGCGAATTAAATTAAGCTGAGAGTGTTTCACCACAGGCAACAATGACTAACACTGGATTAAAACTTCAGGGGTGCAGTTCTATTCTAAAATCGATTCCATTTGTTTTGTGGTGGTGCATGGTGGCACCTCTTGTGGTCGTGTGGATGATGTGTACCCATTACATATACAACAACAACAACAACGACGTGTACCCATTACATAGACAACAATGGCGACGATGACAAATACGAATGGAAAAACACTGGTTCTCACACACGCGATTGGATGCATGTATCATGAGCTTCAGGATCGATATTAAATGAAGAATCAATGCATCGTTCCACTCCTAATAATAAGCTAATGTTCCAGGCAATGGCCCCTTATTTATTGTTTGAGAGATTGCCGATCGGCTCGCTGAAATGTTTTAATGAAAAGCCGCCGATGCGGTGGTGACGGTGCGTCGGCGAGTGGCACGCACAGGCGATGATGTTCCCGTAGCGGTTCCTGCCGCGGTTCTCGTCCTTCTTGGCCACTTGCCAGGGCGCCGACTGCCCATCCAGGAAACTCTGCGACAGCGTCAGGGAGCGGCGGGCGGCGCAAACAGACGAACGCGAAAGTCACAAAATAAAGAACGAAAAAGTACATGCACATCAACAAACCCACCGACAAAACTTTAAATAAAATCGTCATTTTAGCCCAATGTCATGTAGATTGTGCTATCGGTAGCATGCAATGACACAAATTATCTATTTGGATATCTTCGTATTGGAGAATGGCCCACGGAAGTGAATATCACAGGGTTACCTCTGAGTGTCCCCTGGTCCACACAACAGGAAATATCACTTTCCCATCTGCCTTGCCGTGTGAGAGCAGTGTTTGTTTCACGATGGTCAAATGGATGAGTTTTATTCTCAGAGCTGGAAAATTAATAGCAGCACCAAATTATAACGTGAAGTTTATTTTAAGCAGTCATTGGAGACCGGGCTGAGACCATAATCTCCCTCCACTTGGGAACCCGATTTAATCGCAGCGGGTGCTGGGACTCAAACCCAGGGTCTCAGCTGTGTTGAAGCAGCGTCTCTGACCTCCGAGCCACGCGGCCTCCTCCCAAGATCTGCGGCTGTCACCACTCGCGTGCAGGCGAGCAGTGCAACACGTCAACGGTGAAACCACGAGTAACGTCACACGGAGACACTCCGCAAGCGAGCGGGGATCGCACGGGTCGGGCGCGATGCGTCATTGGGAACCGGCGTTCACCTCGCAAACGCGAAATGTTCCCGGAGGCGAAACCGTCATGCGCACGATAACAATTCACCGGCAAAGCCTCTCCTGCCAACGTCCACAGCGACTTCGATCGTCGCAAAAACCATTCTGGACTGCGGGACGACCAATTCCACGCAGGAAAAGTGCGAACAGAAGAGCGGGAACGGCCGCCGAGCTGCAACGCTAGGGGCTCACGGCCGAATCGCCGGTCAAGTCCCCTGAATCCGCGCTCAAAACAACCACAGGGATGCCGCGGAGAGCTGGCATGTACTGGGAGACCCAGGGACCCTCTCCCATGGGAATTATACACGACCGACTCTCTAGGTCGATCTGCACAGAGCCCTCCTCACCAGGACTCCCCAGATGCACACACGTCAAGTGTCCGTCAACTCTCTGCATCGACTCGTTTCTCTTTGGACTCTCTACAGCGACTCTATAAAGAGCATCTCTTTATTGACTCGATAGCAATCCCCGACACATACTCTCCTGATTGACCCAATCGCCTATGTTGGCACACTATCCATTCGATATATTGACGATCATGGGGGTCTCTACAACGACTCTCGATATTGACTCTCCATCGACTTTCTGGAGCAACCATGCTCTGTTTTATTCTTGGTATTGCTGATGTGACGTAAAGCGAACGCCTTAATTTTTTATTAAGGTGGTTGAGCCATTGCTGTGATGCCTCCACCTTCATATCAGTGAATCAGGAATTGACTCGTTGTACATTCCATGGTTCTGTTCTGCATGACCACAGTCGTACACCATTTGTGCATCATCAGTTGTTTGCAACTGCTGTAATGGTATTGGCCAAACATCCCAATGCTAAAAAATACCTGAAAATTACTCAATTCAAATCACACAGCCACATCATCCCCACCTTGGCATGACCCTCCTGACAAGAGTATTTTGAGTGAGGCCTTTCCTGGTAAACAAGCCTAATCATGACGTAATAATTGTGGATAAATTGAACGCAATGTTGTAAAGCGTGTGGAAGCTGCCCTTTGCTATACGCACAAAGTAAAGACAAGTTATTCTAGGTACACAGCGGCCCATTGCTAAGAGAATGCCGCGGCGAGCACCAGACCATCTGCAGCGAACCGGCAGAATGGCGCCAAGCCCCCACGGCGGAGACGGCCGCGTAGCGTCGTGGAGCGGGCGCACGCACCTCGTACTCCTCCTTGAAGCCGCACCCCTCCGTGCTCTTCATCTGCCCGATGTGCTGCAGCAGGTCGGCCACGCGGATCGCGGGGCGTGCCGGCACGCCGCCGGGGTACGTGGGCGACGGGTACGGGGGCGGGGGCTCGCGCCCCGGCAGAGGCGGCCCCCGTGGGAGGGTGCGGTCGGGCAGCGACGGGACGACGCCGCCGCCGACGCCGATTCCTCCTCCGCCTCCGCCGCCGCCTGGCTCGATCTCGCTCAGCGGGGGGCGGAGGGGGGCGGCGGGGCTCCGGGAGAGCGTGCCGCTAACGCTGCCGGTGCCGCGGGGCTGGCTCGGCGACGACAGGAGGATCCCCGAATCCTTGAAGCCGGCCTGGTTCTCGTCTGAACTCGTGCACACGCGCGTATGCGTATGCGTATGCACGCGTTCACACACGGACACAAAATAAAGAGCCCTCGTTCAGCCTTTTTCACCGCAGGGGCGAGCGGTGGTACCAGCGCATTCCCCTGCCACATTTTTCACTCAAGCGCTGATATTCACACACTGCATTAGGCACTCATTCGACGGCTGCGCCGATATACAGCAGATCCAGGACAGGCTCTGACACAATTTGCCACCGGCATTCTTAATGGCCACGGCTCAAAGCCAGGTTTCTGGCATCCTGGAACAATGCGCTAAGTTCTGAGCCCGCACACACTAGCAGACACAAAAAACAAAGCTTCCTTTGTAGAACCTCAGAGAACATAGGGACACGTGCTGTTAGTGATTGTTTATTATTGTATGAGTGGAGCATGACTGGGTGATGTTACCAGTGCCACATACAAACTGCTTTTGTCTTCTCAGATTCGATGTTCAAGGCCATACCTTACAGGTTACTAATTTCAGTCCGGGTTGACTCAGGGGATGCCCACTTTCCAGGTTTGGATGCCAATCTGTCGCTGATATTGTACGCACGCAGGATATGCATACAGGTAGGCCTGCATCGTGGTGCAGTGAGCAAGTGTGAAGCTAGTCAGAGTTGTAAAGCTATAAAATAATTCCATCCATAAGACTGTCTCGCCGTAGTTCACGAGCGGAATGCCCACGTGGGGCGGGCGAGCTCGCGGCTCCCAGACGCGATTGTGCAATCCGTACTCGAGCTGCGAAGAGTTCACATCGAATGCACGCGAGTGCAAATACAGGGCCGTGCTTGTTTCGTTGGCCTTGAAGCTCCGCTATCTTTTCTTTCTGACCTACACCTGCCCTGCGTTGTACAAACACGCTATCCACTCTGCTCTCCGGTATCCGATGCTTTGAATCTGCGACAATGGAAGATCCTTGGCATGGCAGGTGCTTTGCCGCCATGGCGGAGCGACCGTTCATCGCAGCCGTGCGTCGTCGCAAATCGACGCGCGATAAGGCCAGCGATATATGTGGAGTAGGCGAGGTTCAGAGCAATGGCAGAGCCAGGATTTTCAGGTAGGGGGGGCAACCCCTCCAGCAATGAAAAATGATAGAGGAGTTGTTAGTAAATAAGGACTTGTCCCTTGCTTTTTAATCGACGCGTGTGCGACGATGGCGCAGCCGTCGATCGAGGGTCGATTTCGAACCGCGTTGTGTGATCGGCATCGCGCTCGCTGAAGGTGTTGATGCCTTCAGGAAAGTTGTGTCCTGTATATGCAACTGCGCACAATTCTGAGTCATTTATAACTGCTTTGCCGTTACTTATCGCCAATTATGGACTCAACTATTGTCCTATCATCTCATAGAGTCCCTGGCACGTAATAATATGCTACACAGTGGCAGTGGGGGTCGCAAAATGGCGATGTATTACTATTAAACCCCAATGATCCGATCGAAATTAGGGATTTCGATCGGATCATAGGGGGGGGCACGTGCCACTCCCCCCCCGTCCACTGGCTCTGCCAGTAGTTCAGAGTGTTCACAAATGTGCACACACGAGCGCACATCTACACACGAGTGGGGAAACGTGCCACGGATATCGACTGTGAGCAGAAATCAAACTCGGATCGCCGAGTTTGTAGAGCGGTGCATTAACCACTGCGCCGTCGCTCCCTATTACACACACGCGCAATCACATCTACACAGGAGTGTGCAAATGTGCCACAAACCGACACCTATTCTTCCGCACTTGCTCATGCACACTCATGCACACACACACACACTGGCTCACGCATGCACGCGTGCGCACACGCTCAAGTACACTGACGTGCACATACACAAACACGTGGACGCACGCACGCGGCCATGGAACAAAGTGCGCGTAGCGGTCGGTTCTCACCTAAGGCTTCAATGGATGCAAACAAGTCATCGTGAACTGCCGTGCAAAAGGCCGCAGAGGAGTGACCGTTACGAGTCCGGGAAGGGAGGTGGGGAGTGGGGGGGTGGGAGGGAGGTGGGGGGGACACGGGTTGGGGGGGAGAGGCAGAAAGCAAAAGGAGAATCAGTTGGGAGAAGAATAAGAATGAATAATCAAGAAAACAACGGAAAATGTGAGAAAACCGTGAAAGGAAAAGCCAGCGGGAGAGGGAGGTTGCGTGGACGGGGCGGCGTCGTGCTGCTCGCCAGGACGAGCGGTGACATCAGAGCCGTCACGTGGCTCCCACGCACCGCTCTCACCTCTACCCAAGCAACGAAGCAATGTATTCAGACTCTAAACTCCACAGGATGTGACTTCACAATAACGAAAACACTCTCCGATGTGTTTTTGGTTTGTTCCGCGTGTTGCTCAGTGGCACCACAATGTCCGACGTTTCGCTCCACATGCCGGCAGCTTCTCCACGTATGAGGGGAGAACACCACAAAGATCGTGTTCCATCCACGTGCTAACCAGGCTCAACTTTGCTTCGCTGCCGAACTCTGATGACATCCGTGATTTCTTTGTAGTCTACAACAGATTAAAGACGCTGCATCATGACGCGTGTGTGGAATTGTTGCTTTAATAGCTGGAGTCGTGAGCCTTGTCACTACTGTCGGGCAAAATACAAATCTTCCTTGACCTGGTAGTGATCGGCGCACCGGACTTGCAATTCAGCGGTCGCTGGTCTGATTGGATCTCACGGCATTTGAAACAATGGAGCAAGTTTCTCAATCCCCCTCGCCAGCAGAACGAATGGGTCACGACGTGTGGTGGGGCAAAATGTGGGTACTCCTACCTCTTCCAACATGTCTGATCAACATCACAGAGTTTACCGAATCCCCTCGAGAGCTCATTCCACTGGAGGCCTTTCTGCCAGCAGTGGAGCGAGCAATCAATCGCAGGGCTGCAACTTCGAGCTGTGCCCACTAGACACTCACGGTGCCTCCCTTGCCAAAGTAGACCCACACCGAATAAATAGGGTGGGCATCCCTGTCCAGAAAGTCTGGCCGTACCGATTTGTATACGGTAGGGATCGAGGGGTTGCACTGAAGCAACATTAGGGAAGACGGGCAGGTGTAGAGACACTTCGCTCAGAGAGAGAGAGGAAGCCACGCGCACGGGAGAAGAGGAACGGCGTGAGCCAGGATTCAATCCAGGGCAGGAGGAGGTCTCAGATGGGCAGACCTTGGGAACAGCAGCAGCAGCAGAGCAAGGGTTGAGTTAGAGTTTTGGCAGAGGGTCTCGGTTACTGGAGCAGAGAGCACGTGGAGAGTATTCGAGTGGCAGGCAGCGGTGGGCTCCTGAGAATAGTGAGGGAGATAGACGAGAGTTGATGAGGGATTGAATCGGGAGCCAGTGAAGGGATTTGAATACCAGGGCAAACTGGTCTTGTTTATGGGTGTGGATTAGAAGTCTGGCAGTAGCAATCTAGATTATTTGCCAATGTTATGATATTCTGGCTAACGGGGGCAACTTTAATGAATTGTGAAGTGGTGCATCTAATGCACCACTTCATAACGGTCCCCGGACGCGGTGCGGATGCGGCTCTCGCTGCTCGCTCCGCGGGCCTCCCGCCACAAAGCGAAACGGCGCCCTCGGCACAGCCGCCGTCTATCGATCCCTGCGCAAACGGAGACGCCTACGCGCGCACCTGGACGCGTGCGTGTACGCACGCTCCCACGCACACGACACCCACGTGGGCCCACACGCTCGCCTGCACGCGCAGACGCGCTCGCACGCGTTTGTATGCACGCGCGTTCATGCACTCGTTCATAAGCAGGCTCGCGCATACGCTCATTGGACAGACGTGCACTCGCTGACATTCGTGTGCACACGCGCACACACACTTATGCACGCTTGCGCGCGGAGGGCGAACCTTGAATGAAGTACGGTTGCGCGGTGCGGCACAGAGTGCCGTGCGTCTGCACCGCGTTGGTGGGAGACGGGCAAAACGCTGCGGACAGAGGGAAGGAGGGAAACCACGCACACACGCACACACACACGCACGTACACACGCACGCACACACGCACACACACAGGCACGCACACACACACGCACACACGCACGGGGTCAGCGTCACCATGGCACGGCCGCGAGCGAGCACGGTGACCCAGCGGGCACGAGCGCGCCGCGCCCACCATTGGAGCGAGATGCTGCCTTCTAATCTCCCTCTGTGCCAAATTTGAGCTGTCTCACCATCGTTATGGCGATTAAACATCTTGGATTGATTGAGACACTTCCCGCTCGTATTATTGCCTGAAGCCCCGCGCTTGTGAAGTGATACTGCCCAACCTAATGCAGGTGCATTCAGCCTCGCGGCATTAATGTCATGTCCTCTATCTCATTGCGGTGCCTGAGTTTTGCTCCTTGATGCTTTCGTCCGTGGGCATCATGCAGGGGTCTATTAAGCTGCTTTGTCGTTTTTATCCAATTTTATCCTGATTATGCTATAGGCATCATGCCATGAGACAGAGTATCCATTCGGAATGGTATTATAGAGTAGTTCATGTTCGTGGATATGACAGAGCCACCTTTGATGCCCGGCCATCTCAGGCTTCACCAGTGAATCTTAATCAACCGCCCCCCCCTCCCAAAGAGACACTGCCGGCCCATTGATACGCGTCTAAGGATGCGTGCGGTGTGGTCAGGTTAATTCACAAACGCCGGCTAGGGTTTCCAAATGGTTTCGGATAATAACGTCTGCGCTGTTGCTGAATTCTTACGTCGTTAAGCAAATATTTTTTTTATCTCGCCTGCTTCACGAAATTAGGTCATAAAACGTCCAAAAGTTTGTAAAGTGGAGTGAATGCACGCGGATTTCTCACGGGGGAGCGAGGAGGAGCCCTGCACAGGGCGCTGGTGGACGGCAGCGTGCACTCGATTAGCCAAACCCATTACGAGAGCGGTAATTAAATATCAGGGCCGGCGCAAAACTTTCCAATCTCGTGTCCCTGTTCCCTCGACCAGAACAACAATTATCAAATGGAAATTATCTTTTTTGCTACCATTATAAAACAGCAAATTATTATTTTTTATCATACATATTACAAAAACCCCCAGAGGTTAGCACGTTGGTAATTGCCCTATATGGCGACGATTTATCCGTCCATCCCTCCCCTCGCTGAAATCTGGAGAGTTTAGAGTCGCGCTAATGAGCAATGCGCAACGCACGCCAGAGATAGAGTCATCGTCGTCATCGGCCAGGCTCAATCCACTGCAGGATGAAGGCCGAGCCGCTGCTGCCACCGCCTCTGACGATCCTGCGATGTAACGGCTGCCCAGCACCTGCACTGAACCGATTCCATCGCTCCGTCTCGTTGGCATGCGTCGGCACGCTGTGTTCGCTCTCACCACGCGGGTCATGCCACGGGGAGACGTGATTCAGCCTGGAGCGGTCGCCTGTGCACTGATTAAGCGATTATTTATATCAGGACGGCATTTAATAAAGATCCGTGGACAGAATATGCCGAGCCTCTCTGGAACAGTCTGGCTCTTGCTAAAAACTAAATCAGTAATAAGAATAACAACAAATTAATTCTCATGAGTCATTTTCCCAATTCAGATTTACATTCCATTTTCTTCACGTCCATGTTTAAGTTTGCAGCCGTTTATTAAACGCAAGGTAGGCCGGGTAAAGCACTCAAAATTAAGCACCACCAGAAATCCTTTCATCATTACATTCCTAATTGAAGTCGCGCAGGGAACAATGATGGGGCCAATAAGAGACTTGGATGTGAAAATCTAAAGTTATATAAAGTGTAATTTAACTCTCCAACTTTTGATGCAAAGTTACGGAGTAACAAAGCCGAATGCACTTTGATTGTAATTGCCGTTCGTTACCGGGAACGGAGCTGATGAAGTCACGTAGTTGCGCGGGCTGGCGAATTGGGGTTAATCCCAGCTCCGTATCCACCTTTCACGTGCAATTACAGCGCGATCTTTCGGACTTTCGCGTTAAAGATATTTTTTTTTTACCGGCACCGATAATAATTGGCCAGGAAATCGATCTGCTAGGGTGCACACGAGGGCAGCACGAGGTGAGGGCAGCACGAGGTGAGGGCAGCACGAGGGAGGGCAGCACGAGGTGAGGGCGCCAGAGGGAATGGGTTCGACGCAAACACTCGTCCAGCCCTTGAGCAGTGAGCGACCGAGTCGCGAGCCGCGGAAGGTGAATAACAATGCGGAGAGACGGCCTCTCCTCGCTCGCCACCAAATCACATGGAGCGCCGTCCATTTATTATATCGTGGGGTCGTGACAGGTGCCGTTGACTGAGGGAGGCCTCCATCCAGCAGCAGGTTGATCACAGCTGATGATGATATGGCCGCAGGTGTACGTGTTGTCTCTGTGCTAATTGTAGCCGTGTGCCAAGGGGGAACATAGAAACCCCCTTTTGTCACTCCATTGCTGGATGGGGGCAACGTATATCGGAGCGAGGAGCCTCACTCAAACAGACGCAGCATCTCTCCTGCACGCCGCACCACAAAGCCACACTGACAAGCGCATCTCTCCTTCTCCGAGTAAATGTTTCGCTCGCGTTGCGTCGTTAAAGTGCAGCGTCGTGCGAAACGCGGTTCTCAATATCCAATCCGCGTGATGCGGAATGTAATAAACGTGAATTATTGTCAGTTCAGCGGAAAGGGCCACTAGCAATTAAAACGCAGAGTCAATGGGATAATGATTAACAGGTAATTGACTTCAGATGAAGCTTGCGCCAGGGCCAGAGACTGCAGAATCCACAGCCCAGACGATAGGCGACCGAAAATGAGCCACAATATTTTTGAATGGCGGGCTCGACAGCCACAGTTGTGAGAGATGATGCTCGGCTTTGAATCATTGAGACGTCTGCTACATGACCGTGCCGTGCCGTAGAAGCCAGATCTTGGGTCATGGGTCACCGGGTGAGCATCACCACGTCTCTCCGAGTGGTCACTTGAACCGGATTTAGATTGAGGGTCGGGCAACTCAAGTGCGCAGATGTGTTTTGCTTCCACTCTTTTCGTCATCATCAGCCATCATCAATCCATTGCTGGATGAAGATCTCCACAAGCCGTCGCGATCTCGCGCAGTATTGTGATGTTGTAACAATCCACTGAGCACCTACAAAAGAGCTGATTTAAATGCTCCATCTCTGTGGGGGAACGCCCTCTCGGGTGTGTGAGCTCCCTTTGGCTGCCACTTCATTGTTAGTTTTTCCCATCGGCCATCATCATCATCATCTCGTCTGGCGATGTGCCCTGCCCAAGCCCACGGACGTGTCTTCTCTAATGCGGGGGGGTCCCCAAGGCCCGGGCCGCGGACCGCTCCGTGGCCTGTTCGGAACGGGGCCGCACTGCAGCAGCAGCAGCAGGCGAGCGGCGAGTCCACGCGTGGCCCCCTGCCCCCATTGTTGTATTATTCACCACTTCCATCCGCGACTCATTCCCGCACTGCGCACTTGTTCTCAGTCACAGTTTTGGTAAGCCCACAAGCTCTAGCCCCTAGTAGCCAAAATGAGTAAAAAAACAAACGTCGCTGGAGAGCTTCTTTGAAAAGGGAAGGGGGGAAAGACCCAATGATGAACCCCCCCCCCCCCTGGTCCGTGAAAAAACTGTCTTCCACAAAACCGGTCCCTGGTGCTAAAAAGCTTGGGGAGCGCTGCTCTAATACATGCCATGACAGAACACTGTTTCATTAACTTTCAGTTATATCAGTTATTTTCAAGTAAAAGCATGACTTGAATTACTTAATTTTACATAGTTGACAATCATATTATTCCGTATATAAAAAGTGATAAAAAATTTCATTATATCAACATCATTCTGTCAATTAGGCTGCTAACGCAATCACAGCTCCCAAAGAGCATCATAAAAACTACACATCCACACCCATCTCTACAGAGTGACAGAATGTCTCCGAGATTCTTTGGTGTCTCACACATTGGCAACGCACCCCGGCCACGTCTGGCACTGCAAGAGGCCCCCTGCAGTGTCCCACGTGACTGAGCGCGACGCTACAACTAGAAGCACGACATTGTTGCCACAGTGACAATATTCCCCTCCAGCACACAATTAGTGCAGCCAAGTTGACGACTGCACCGATGGATCCTTTGCGGCCCCCCGCCGTGACTGGTCTCATATCCAGATATCGCGCTTACTCTCAGACACAGTGCAGGAAGAAGAACACACGTTGGGTTCGCTAAACTTTGACACCCGCTCCTGTTTTTCCCGGTATTTTCCTCTTCTGGAGACAGCTGCTGCTCTCCTGGGAAATCTCTAAGTCTTCCCGGGGAAATAAATATAATACAAAAAATAATAATACACCACTCAGGACCATGGGCAGTGTTTATTATTCTGCTAATGATCTGGCCAGGCGGCACAGTGGTGCGGTGAGTGGCTCGTAATTGGAAGGTCGCGAGTTCACATCCTGGGTGGGGGGGAGGGGGGGGAGCAGTCGATTCAGCCCATCATCCCTCTGTGGCTGATTAAATGAGTACCACTTTTGTGGGGAAGTCAACAGTGGTTGTTCTATGGATGGACTCACACTCGTCATATGAATGTGGAATTTCCACCACCGGCCCAGGACCGTAAATGGGAGACGAACTCCGCGTGGATGCTCGCTGGAGCCGCCGGAGACCGCAGTGACGAGACGGCGCGGGCCACTCTCCCGCCCGCCAGCGTGGCGCGACACTCGCTCGTCCACGCGCGGCGCTTGCGCTCACATTGCATGGTGACGTTGTGCGTGTCCAGGAAGGAGACCGGCTCGTCCATGAGCGTGAGGCTCGGCTCGGGGAAGCTCCGCTCCATCGTGTTCACCACCATCTGCGTCATCTCCTGCTTGCTGCGCTCCACGTTCTCCTTGCGCTTCTTCGCCAGCTTCCTGCGGCCAAAGCAAAGCAAAGCAAAATGAAACAAGGGGGGGAGGTTGCGGTCTCCTGTGCGCTCGGTGCGTCGCGTGTGCTGGCACAGTTCTGTCATTGTGTCTGGCTGTGCGCGCGCGTGTGAATGTGTGCGTGTGAAGGAGTAATGATGGCGCACCGTGCCAGACATCGTAGGTGCCCGCTAACAGCACTTGCCCTGTTAGCCTGTGTTGGCTATACAGAGGATCTTTGCCTTCGTGGGGTAACTGTATGATGTGTATGAAATAATAACAGTTTATGGCTCTTTCCAGTGAATCCACTGCTGGATGAAGGTCTTCCCACGCTGTGAAAGTTAAACGGGTTGCTTGACCACACTTCACCATGCTGATTAGTGTGGGTTGGTGAACCAGAGGGTCCCGGACGAGTTCAAATATCACAGGTATTGAATTCGGGTTGCTGAGTTGGTAGATCAACGCGCTAACCACTACGCCACCACTCCTCCCCACCACGTGAGCTTACACGTGTGAGAGCAAGCGCCACATGAGCCATCACCAAACGCTACACAATTGCATATGAATGATCGCACGGTGGGGCGCACGAGCGTGTGTCTGTGTGCGTACGTACGTGTCCGTGTGCGTACGAGCGTGTGTGCATGTGTACGCACGGAAGCGTGCGAGACGATGCCGCTACCGAACGCGCAGCGGCACAGGCGACGCTGCATGCCGCACGGAAACCCCACGCCCCAAATAAAGGCCTACCCGAATCTTTAATGCTCAGCCCTTTCTGCCTGGTCGTGCTCATTAACATGACAATTAGGGCACACAAACAGTAAATCTCCCCCCCACTCCCCAATGCTTGAGAACGTTGTTTTCGCTTTGTGAGCTCACAGGCCTCTGTGGCGTGAGTTGGCACCAGCACCGGAGCCGCTTGGAGGGATGGAGTCCTTTAAACAAAATGGCCGTGGCAGCCCAGTCACCAATCACGGCACAACAAATCCCATCGCGTCTTATTTCGTTCTCGTTTAATCTGGATAAAATCCCACTCTGAAAATTAAAAATATCAGTTTGGTCACTATGAGACGAACATTTATCTGCTGCGGAATATACTGTCCCGTAGTGTGTGGGTAAAAAGGCCATTTGATGGAATTTCAGACGCAGTAATGTGTTAAATTACTTTTGTGGGCCGTCCTCTAAGAAGGGGCTGCTCTGTGCGAGTTCCGATGAGACGTAAGAAAAATCTTGCAACGAACGTGAAAGGAGACGAATGCTCGGAGCTAAACGGCTACGTTGGGGCGGCACTCCGGTGGCCTCGCCCCTCGGGGCACGAAGCCGCTCCAACGACGAGATAAAAAACACAAACGCCGCGTTACGACTTGAATTAT
The DNA here is from genome assembly GCF_015708825.2 of Lethenteron reissneri. Classification (NCBI taxonomy): domain Eukaryota; kingdom Metazoa; phylum Chordata; class Hyperoartia; order Petromyzontiformes; family Petromyzontidae; genus Lethenteron; species Lethenteron reissneri. Next base: position 12,690,195 of record NC_083820.1, on the reverse strand, counting down.
TCCCTTCGCCAACGCCCACGCGGGCGGCGGACTGTATCGGGGGAATGCGATGACGTGGAGACGGAGCCACTGAGACGCGTGGGAATGCCGGGGCCAAGCGAGCGACACCGTCCCCACAGGGAGATGCGTAGGGAATGTTAAAGCCGTGCGGGAGAGGCTCCCCGGGAGAGGGAGAGTGGCGGTCGCGTACGTGCGGTGGAGCCGCGTGGAATGGAGGGACCCGCGGAGAGAAGGATGGAGGGATGGATGAGGGTGAGGAGGTCACGTGTGTCGCGGGTGGTAATTAAGCAGATACGTTATGTGACTTTATTGCTACTTACAAGTAATAGGAGTATGAATGGGAGCTCCTCCTGCCAAGCATAAGAAGGTGATTTGTTATGTTAATGAGATTTGTTTTAGGATATAGCGGCCAAAACAATGTATAATTCAGCCAGAGAAAAAAAATTCATATAACGTTTAAAAACTAATATTTTGTTTTACTTCTTATTAAAAAATATGTTTTATTTTACATAACCACAGCTTTGACTGTCCCATAATGCAGTTCATTCTAGAAGAGCGATTGTTTAATATGTTGTCCATTTTGAATAAAAGCCACATGTCTTGACGAAAAATTCGACTTGCACAATTTTGTTAGTGCATTTTTTTTAAAAAAAACCTCAGCATGTCGATATTTATACACGTGTAAATATAACATTGACATCTACAAAGATCCACCGTCTTATCTTCGACAAGGCAGCACCGGCGAGTGCACAGATGAGGGGCAAATGGAGAGTAAGACCTCTAAGGAGGCGACGCGCGTTAAACGCGTTAAGCGTGCGGGGGGCATCCCAGCCCCCCCGGCAGGCAGCCACGCACGGAGCACGTGATGAGCTGTGCTCGTGACCGCACGGCCCGGCCAGCCGCCAGGGCCTCGTGCAGCAGCAGTGCGTCAGCGGGCCACCCACTGGCCGGCTATCGCAGACCCAACCGCTGTTCGAGGGATAAGTACATTCTATGACTCTTGTTTATTTAACCAGGAAAACCACACTGAACCCAGATGACCCTTTATCAGGAGGGTACTGCGGATGTTTGGCCAAAACCAGTTGCATTGTATGTTTTTTTAGCTATGGAAGGAAACCCATGCAGAACATGAGGAAGAACATAGAAACTCCGCACAGGAAGACACTGGAGTCATAATGTGAACCAAAGCCCTTCTAGCCGTGAGGCACGAGTGTTGCTGCGCACCACCCTGCCACCCCCTACATGCAAGCCGGTCACTCACTGCCGGTAATGTGCCGCGTGGCTCTCTCCGGTGAGCTTAATGGTGGTGCCTTGTGTTGGTTGATGTGATGTCCGACGTTTCGCATCATGCACCGGGAGCTTTAAGAGAAACTGTCTATTTTAGAAGCGTCCTGCAATGGGACAATTGGCCAATTCCACTAACGAGTGTTTGTCTTTGTGTGGGAGGAAGCTAAAATACCCAGAGAAAACCCACCACGGACACGAGATGTGCAGATAATTGGATTTGAGGACCCCTTGCTGTTCTGCCATCTCATAGCGCCGCAAGCCTACGGAACCTGGTAATCTCAGGCAGTGGGTCATACCAGTCATACAACCAACCCAGCCGAACTCTGCTCCTTCGGGAAATTATTTTGGAGCGAAACGTCAGGCATAGTGCCGAAGAACACACGGCAGGATCGCGCGAAACACCACACGGAGAGCCGTGGCACGAGTGCGACAACTGGCCGACATCGGCGCTCGTGTGGCCACCGTGACCCCGCAGGGTTCATGTGGTTAGCACGGTGCCCAAAGGGGGGCTGCACCAATCGCTGGCCAAGCGCTCATGCCGGGATTTGTCTGGGGGACGGCAGGAGGAATGTATGAATATATAAATTAAATAAATATATAATTCGCCGATAATTGAACTAATTTATAATGGCCTGATCGATAACGATCTGGATTAAGAGCTGATTGATTATTAATAATGTTATCAATTATGCAGCCAATTAAAAATTAACTGACTATTCACGGTCCGATTGAACGCAGGTAGCACGGGAGGCAGTCTTGATATTTCACGCCGAGCCGGCCCAGTGGATTCCTGGGGGGATCAATGAACCCTGGGTGGGGGGGGGGCCCGATCGAGTCTGAGGGGGGCCAACAGAGCCCCTTCCGATTCAGTGTAATGCGCATGGGGGCACTCATGCGGGGCAGGGCTCTCTGAGGGGAGCGCACATGGGGGTGGTACGCAAGTGTACACGGGCGTGTGTGTGTACAAGTGTGAGCAAAAATAGTGCACGGGTGTGTGGGTAAACATGTGTGTCAGTGTGGGTGAGCGAGTGCATGAGTGAGTGCACGAGAGAGACGTTTTTAGTGAATGAGTAGCTGTGTTTGTAAATTAGAGACAGTGAGTGAATGATTGGGTCCTTTAGTGGCTGAATGAGTGAGTGGCTGAGTGAATGGATGAGAAGATGAGTAAATTAGAGGATGAGTGAGTGAGCGAGTGAATGAGCAAGCAAGTGAGCGAGCAAACGGGCGTGCGGGGCGTGCGGGCGTGCGAGCGTGCGGGCGAGGAATGTGTTCGGCACCGGCGCTTGATGTAGAGGATGGCGCCCATGAGGAGGATGAGCACGGCGAGGATGCCGGCGATAACGCCCGCGACACGCATCGTGTGGTCGCTGTGCAGCTCTGCGTTGGGCACGTCCTCCGCATTCGGCACCTCCAGCTTGTGCACCCCTGAATGGCAGCGGCAGCAGCAGTCAGCGCTCGTGTCAGGCTAAGTGCACTATGAGGCCACGCAAATTGCCAAAGGGCTGGTCACAGGACCGGCCCAGGCGTCATGGGTTAGCTGACTTTAATGACCGGCAGATGGTTGAAAGAAAAAGTGCACAAGACGGTGGTGAAGTCGGTGCTGTTGTATGGGGCCGCGTCCTGGGGCACGAGAAAGAGGGAGGACCACGCTATGGTAGTCACAGAGATGAGGATGTTGCGGTGGATGTTGGGTTTAACAAGGAAGGACAGGGTCAGAAATTAAGAAGTGAGAGGAAGACTCAAGGTGGTAGAAATGACAGAGAAGATGAGAGATAAAAAGCTGGTGTGGTTCCGTTATGTTGAGACACAACAGGAAAATTATGTGGGTCAGAAGATGCAAGTGATGCAAGTGAAAAGAAAGAGATCAAGAGGAAGGCGTAGGGAGATGTATTGGGGGCATGTGGTGCGATCGGACATGGCGGCCCACGGAGCGAAAGGAGAGATGGAGACGGTTGGCAAGGCCAGCAGACCCCGCGTGAGAGGGACACGAGCGTGGAAGATGGAAGATGTTAGCGAGCACCTATTTTATACACAAAGACAAAGATCCCCCGTATAGCACACACACAGACACGCACACTCACGTGCACGCAAACATTTACATGTAAAGGTTCCAGCAGAGTGAGTGAATGACTATCAAGGTAGGGGACGCCACCATATGGGAGGACAATAGCTCACCCATGTTTCCATTACTTTAGCAGCATCGCAACTAATTAAAACAAAAAAATCGTATTTCTCAGGGCCCGCGGATTGGAGCTGTGACTAAAGCAATGTGTCGTTTAATTTCACAGACCCATTTTAATTATCTTCAAATCGCAGAGTAAAACTTGCTGAGGTGGCCGGGTTGGGTGGCTGGTTTCGCTGACGAGGCCTCACGGCTGCAGGCCATGGGTAATGCGCGCTGTCGTGGAACACACCCCCCACACCCCCCACACACCGCGACACACCCCCACACACCTTCACACTGTGACACACACCCACACACCGCGACACACACCCACACACCGTGACACCGCGACACACCCCCACACACCCACACACTGTGACACACACCCACACACCGCGACACACCCCCACACACCACGACACGCACCCACACACCGCGACACACACCCTCACACCGCGACACACACCCTCACACCGCGACACACACCCACACACCACGACACACACCCACACACCGCCACACACACCCACACACCGCGACACACACCCACACACCGCGACACACACCCACACACCGCGACACACACCCACACACCGCGACACACACCCACACACCGCGACACACACCCACACACCGCGACACACACCCACACACCGCGACACACACCCACACACCGCGACACACACCCACACACCGCGACACACACCCACACACCGCGACACACACCCACACACCGCGACACACCCTCACACCGTGACACACACCCACACACCGCGACACACACCCACACACCGCGACACACACCCACACACCGCGACACACACCCACACACCGCGACACACACCCACACACCGCGACACACACCCACACACCCTCACACCGTGACACACACCCACGTAACAGCACAACACTTATGGAATTCGCATGCATGACTGTCTCAGTGGACGATCAGTCGTTTCAACACCGGCTACCCATCGACTTGCCATCATACTCCCCTACCTGGCTACATGACAACCAACTTACCCACCTACTTACCAACATTCACATAAAGTTAGAATGCCTACTTAATACCAATATATATCTACAAACCTACCGACATCTAAATACCCAACTCCTAGCAAACGCGCAAGAATTACGTCAAGCTTAACAAATAGCGTTCCTGGCTCAATGCTCTCAAACTGTCGTGAACAACGTTCATCTGGACGTGTGAAACATTGCCGTAGCGGATGTAGAGTTTTAAATTTTAATTACAAAGGGAAATAAATAATGAAAGTGTCCACCAGTCGGCGGGCGCCGCTCGCCTCGCATGACCCCAGCGCCGCGTTCATCACGCGCGGTGCCTCAAAGCAGCCTCGCCGTGCTCCACACACACACGTACACACACACACGTACACACACACACGTACACACACACGTACAACAACCGCCATTCGCCACTAAGTGGCGGTGACGTCACCACGACACTTGTGCCAGGCCATGTGCACCTTGAGGCCACGTGAAGTGTCGAACGCCCGCTGGCAGGAGGTCACGGGTTAGACCCAGTTGCCACGGGTCGACTGACCGAGATGACCGAGATGACTGGCTGATGCACCACCTGTGCCCCCTACTGTACCAACTTGCTGTGCTTTAGCCACCCGGTGCTCCGCTCGTTGTTGTGAGCGTCGCTCCTCCGCCCTCCGTTGTTGTTGGAGGGCGACTGCCTCCAACTGCCCAGTAGCGTCCTTCACGAGCCTCCTCCACAGAGGCCGATCTTAATACCGCTGGTACCAGTCATCGGCAAGTCCACTCAGCTCCACGTCCTCCTGTACCACATCACTCCATCTCTTCTTTAGCCTGTGCCGCGCCCGTTTAGCCCCCTCGATCTGGCCGAACAAAAGCTGTTTAGGCATGCGGTGGCTGGGCATGCGGGCTACATGACCCAGCCAACGCAGCTTTGCCTGCCGGAGGAGCTCACCGATGGGACTTTGCCCAGATCTTTCAAGGATTTGTGAGCTCATCACACAATACAGCCTGGTTAAACCCAGGATGGATCGTAGGCAGGCCAGCCTAAATGTTTCCAACCAGCGAAGATGCTCCATTAGGGGGGTCCACGTTTCGCAAGTGTAGAGAAGGGAGAAAATGACCGTGGCCGAGAAGACCTGAAGCTTCGTGTGGAGCGACAGACCAGGTAGCTTCCACACAGCGTTACGCAACCGATGAAAAGATATTGCCGCTCGACTGATTCGGAGTGAGACCTCTGCGGTTAAACTGGAGCCGGTCATAAGCACACTGCCCAGGTATGGGAAACTCTCCACTCTCTCCACAACTGCCCCATCACCGATTGGAAGTTATGGGGGTGGAGTGTCCGATGGTACAAAATACCCAGGCAGGTGCTTAGTTTTGGTGGGGCTGATGGTAAGGCCCCACCTCTTAGTGGCACGCTCCAGTCTCAGCAGCAGCGTCTCCAACTCGTCTTCTGAATGAGCAGCTATTACCAAATCATCGGCATACATAACGTGGTAGACCAATAGGGAGCCATCCCTTGATCGCACCCGGGCGTCAATCAGCCTCCCATTATATCTGTACCAGATGGAAATTCCCCTGGTACAGCTATTGAAGGCTTCACGAACTACGCGGTCAAAATAGATGTTAAATAATGTGGGAGCCAGAGGACATCCCTGTCGCACCCCAAGGTGTACAGGGAAAGGCTCTGACTCCCGGCCACGTAGTTTTACCTGGGCCCGCTCACCATCATGAAGGTCCTTAATGATCGTGAGCAGAGGGTCAGGGACTCCGGAAGCACGAAGAATAACCCAGAGCCCAGGCCTACTGATGGTACCATAGGCCTTGACCAGGTCAATAAAGCAGAGATGTAGGTCTTGTTGGAATTCCCTACACCTCTGCTGTAGCAGACAGACAGAAAATATGGCATCTGTGCAGGACCGCCCTTTCCTAAAACCGCATTGGGGTTCCGCAAGCCTCTCCTCAGCGTGCCTAGCAAGGCGATGTTGAATAATCCTTGCCAGGACCTTTCCCGGCACACTGAGGAGTGAAATGCCCCTGTAGTTGTTACAGTCTGTGCGGTCCCCTTTCTTAAAGAGGGGGACCACCAGGGCATCCTTCCAATCCTGCGGAACCCATCCAGTGGTGCAGACTGTTGTTATGATGTCATATAGGGTAGTCTGTGCACAAACGCCACCCTCCCTCAGCATTTCGCTTCGGAGATCATCTCTGCCCGGTGCCTTTCCTGGTCTCAGACTCCGGATCGCCTTCAGTACTTCCTCAACAGATGGCACCTCAGCCAGCCACTCACAGGGGGTGACCTCTTCCAATATTTGAAGCACCGCAGCCTCTGCAGGGTTATCCCCACTTTGTGCCATGATGTTTTCCTGGCTGAGAGATTTCCCCTCCCCCAGGACCTCACAGAAATGCTCAGCAAATCTGCAAACCTGTTCCTGGGGGTCGGAGATTGGATCACCGTTTTTTCCCCTAATGATGGTAATAGGTGTGGCGCTGCAGGTTACTTTTTTGATGGAGTTAAATAGTGATTTGTGATCGCGGGCCACTGAGGCAGACTCCATCTCCTCAGCAACCCGCGACCACCACTCATCCTTGCAGCGCCTTACGGGTCTCCGAACCTCTGAGCGAAGGCTGCGGTAAACCTCCTCATTCTCTGACGTGGGATGCTGTAGCCGATGAGAGTAGGCCTGTCGCTTTTTCTCAACTAACCTGAACACCTCCTCTGTCAGCCAGGGTTTCTGGGGAGGTCTGGACCGCGTACCCAAAGCAGCCATTGCAGCTGCACGAGTCAGTCCTAAACCTCGCCCATTTACCCTCGACATCAGGAGGAGTGGGGGACGATGCCAACCCCAGCTGCAAGCGATGATGAAATTCTCGCTTGAAACTTTCATCAGCTGAGACCAGGCCACTTTTGGTTGGAATGGGGTCCTGGGTGTACACCCACCACTGGAGTGGAAGAATGGCAGGCGCATCTTACAGATGACTAGTCGATGGTCAGAGGGCAGATCAGCTCCACGGTAGGTTCTGGTGTCAAGGACATGGGCTCGCATCCGCTGGTCCGTCACTATGTAGTCCAGCAGATGTTCTTGCTTGGACCCGGCATGCATCCATGATGTTGTGTGGATGCGCCGATGCCGGAAGAGCGTGTTGGTAATTACAAGTCCATGGGCTCGGGCATTGAAGTCACCCAACAAGATGACTGTCCCGAGTGGCCACTTTAGCCAGCACCTGTGACAGGAGGTCATAGAAGGCATCTGACTCATCGGCTTTGCCTGCATCCCTCCACGGATGTTCGTCTTCGGTGGGGGCATATGTAACCACGACCACGACTCCTCGCCTCCCGTTGATGGGAAGGCGAGCCCAAAGTATCCTGGGGCTTACAGCTTCCCACACCTCACCGCCACGCTCCCATGCCCCCTTCATTCTTTTGTTCAGAAGAAGAGCCACACCCTGTTGTTTGGCAGTCTCCTGCCCCGAGTGGAGGACTGTCCACCCTTCATGGTGGCAGGAGCCAGAACCGGTCCACCGGACCTCCTGAATGCCACAGAGATCCAGGCGGTACTGGTCCAGCTCCCGACAAAGGAGTGGCAGCCTCTCATCCGCAGTGAGCGTTCGAACATTCCACGTGGCCACCCGTAGTGGTTTTTCGTTGTTTCTGGAGGAGCCCCGAGGGTGAAGATTCAATCTCCTGGCTCCGCCAATTGGGGTTTGGCCAGGAGACATCATAGAAGCCTGTCCCCCCGGGGCCTCCAGCACAAGTTTATTTGTTACATTTGTATGTTTATATCGTAGTCTCGTGGTAATTCATTGAACTTGGAGGGGTTACCAGCCCCTCGCACTCGTCCAGATCCCCCGTTTAGCCACTGTGGTGGTCACAGACGCCATGAGGGGATAGGCCAATGGGCATTGACCCTCCCCCCACAGCAATGTCCACGACAGTGTTGCCTGTCCGGCACCGCAAGAAGGTAGGAGGTTGTTTTGCCGGACACACACGTACACGCATGTGTGTCCGGCAAAAAAAACAACCTCACGTACACACACGTACACAACAACAACAACCGCCATTCGCCACTAAGTGGCGGTGACGTCACCACGACGCTTGTGCCAGGCCATGTGCACCTACAAACACTCATGTACACGCACACGTGCACATGTGCACACACGTACACGCAACACGCACTCACACGCACACTGGGGGTCACCCTCTCAGCGAGAGCATTGTGTGTCTGAGTGCCCGAGTGCATTCAGCAAACCACAAAGCACAGAGCACATGGATTACACCTTCCTTACCCACTACAAACAACCTCTTAGTAGAAGAAAAATAATAATGATCATAGCAAAACTGAACAATAAATGTAAACCCTTAAAATACCGTACATTGCAGGAGTAACTGATGAACTAGCCAGATATTTGGTAAAAAAACAATCCGAGTCAGATTTGACATGGTACATAAAATACTAAAACTAATATCTGTTACTACAGATGTATTATTATCAACAGGAGGCGTGTACCGGATTAATTGCTCTTGTGGCACATGCTATGTTGGTCAGACAGGACAAATGGTCAGCATGCAACTAAAAGAACTCCAAATGAATATTAAATATTCCCAAACACAACTGTCGGCAATGGCGTAATACGCGTGGCAAGAAGGACACTCAAGTGGTTTTGATAATCTGTGCAAAACTAGTTACTGGCCAAGACTAATTAGAAAATCTATCGAAATAGAGAGAAATCTGAAGAACTTTAACCATTCGGATATCTATAGGCTTAGCACTGCCTGGAAGCGAATCAAGTCACGCACTTTAACTGCATTCCAATACAGGTCATCATACCTGGTCGATAGCACACAACAGTTACTGCGATTCTTGTGCACACAACAAGCGGCAGGATGTACAAGCACGATGTACTAGCACAATGTGCATGCATAATTTATGTTGATTACCAAATGAATAACCCAACTGGTAATGTAATGCCTTTGTAATTGATATGCATTCATTAGCCCCCGCGCCCGCCCTGGCCTTTGCACCTAACTGGCTCACAGGCGACGACATCACATTTGTCCCACTAATAAAGAACGAAACAGGCGGATTTCCCCACAAATCTGGCTGTCACCTGATGATGCGAGTTGTAATTACTGGCGAAACGTCGTACTCGAATTGTGAATGTTGTGGGTTTGCTCTCCAACACACACTGGTGTGCTGTACTAGTAAGGGATTGGCATGTTCTGTCTACTTGACAAACCTTACTAGTTGGCTGTGGTCGGGTGGTTGCAGGTTTAGCGACACATTTATATTTACGTGAACTAACCCAAAAAATCTCTTATGGATAATATTGGTCGCGAAAGCCTACGTGTTAAACTATAATAGCAATATAGGGTCCTAGGCCAATTGCCTCCTGCATGAAAGCCTCTACACAGTGTCAGTGTATATCTCAGCATACTTCTCCATGCTTGTCATAGCGAGTTTGCCGAAGAAGTGGGATCCACAACTGGAATATCCTCTTGCCACTGATGTTAGCCATGGCTGGGAATGGAACTCGGGTAACCAGATTCACAGCAAAACCACTGTGTCACCTCGACTTTCAAGTCAAAGTGATTTCCTGTTCAAATGAGTATTGATACATCGTTTACATCTCCTGTTTACACAGCCTGGAGCCAGTGGTGGCCATTCCTATGGCAGGGGCAAGTCTCTCCAAAGGACAACTTCTGTTGACTTTCCCACAAAGCGGTGCTCATTTTGATTGGGGTGAGTCAACCCCCACCCAGGATGTTTACTCAGAACCTTCTTTTTGCGAGCCGCTCGCTCTACCGCTGAGCCACATGGCATGGCTATAAGTACTGTCCACGGTCTATTGTTCAGAGCCACCGCCACCTTGTTGCTTTGCCTTCCGTGAATGCAATGTCACACCATCTCATTTTGTGTTCATTCCATTTGTTGGTTCTGAAAAACACAGACGGACCACCTCCTGAGCGCCACAGCTGTCAGATCAAACACTTTATGGGAAATTACCACTGGAAATGGTCGTCACCCCTTGTCAAAGGCATTATATGCTCTCATTACAAACGATGATGACATCGCTTGGCAGTAAACTACAATAATGCACAGGAGCAAAACGTTGCCGTACACAGCAATTTTAATAAACGTTCCAGCTGGATTTATTAGGAAATGTGTTGAAATAATTTATTTAAAATTGGACCACGGAAGGTGTAGTGGTGCTCACTAAAATAATAATGAATCCCCTAATCAACACTGGATGATAATGTGGAATGCATTAAAACTGATATGGAAATATGGAAAATAAGGACCTCATGACCTATTGTTCACATGGACGTACGGAAAGTGGGTGGCCGCTGCTCGTATACGCGAAGCACATTTGGTTTTCATTGTTGGCCGAAATGTAAAAGGAGAAAGGGCTGTGGCTATGTATAGGACCTCTCGCGTTCACGCTAGCCCAGTGGCATCCTTACGAGAACCTTCGAGGCATTAGGAGAGAGGCCAAGAAAGGTGGTCAGAGGCCCGTGACGGGCTCTGCTGGTTCAGGGGCTGTGTGCCCGCGTGCCCCCCGCCCCCACTCCCTTGGGACACCGTTTCATCGCCGCTTGCAGCGTTGCGCCGGCATCGCGTCGCAAGAGCTCGCAGCGTCATTTAGCGAGTTCGACGCACTTCAAATGTAGCTTAGAATTTGTATGAATTCGGTGGGCGCCTTACCCGACGTTTGATAACCACTCAAAAACTTGGAATCGAATGAGTCATCCATAAAAAGAGACTAAGCACAATTTACCCCAATATGGTTAAATGAAGCTGCGACTTCTTTAAGTGCAGGCCGATCACCTTGCGCCGTTGGGCCGAGGAACTCCCCGGGAGCCGCGGTGCGCGTTATTTGTGTAGCTCCTCGAGTGGCGAGCTGCGTAGCCGAGTCCCGGGGAGGGAGTGGGGACCGGGCCCTGCGTGGGTTTCTGTCTGACGAGCGCCACGCGACCGAGCGCCACGCGATCCCCACGGCAGATTATGCTGCTCATTAAACCTTGTGCAGATTAATTAAAAGTGCATGCAGAACGAGAACAGGGAGGGTGAAAAAAAATGATGGCTTTATTAAAAAAAAACGCATCGGGAATAAACCCGCAAAGTCACAGTGCTGTGCCGCACTCACTAATGACCATTTAATTGTCTGGTAATGCTGCTAAGCCTATCCATTTTAAAACCCATATTTGGACATACCATCGCTTGGACTTGGACAGATTAAATCATTTTAATATGAATGAAAAAAAACCCATGAGAGATTGATGAAATTAATTATAAATGGGTCAAGCAGGAGGTAGATTTAGCAAAATGATCCAATATCCTTGAGCAAATAATTTGACTGTCCGATTCGCCAGCATAAGGACGGCTTGATCCCAACCCGGGCACGCCGTCTCTGCTAATCAACATCCATTTGTATGGCAAAAATAAATTACTGTTGTACAAGATGCGCACAGACTAGTCGTACTCTCAAAACATTCACGCGCACTTAAATTAGCTCTTTAAAACATCATGTCATGACCAGGCCGATACATCACCCACACTGGCACCGTGCCACTGTGTTCGACTTATCCCCATAAAATATTTAAGTGGTTTAAAGCCACCTTAATAAAGTTTTAATGGTGGCTGTGATATTGATATAGATGTCTAAAATGAAATGCAACTCTATGGCTTTATGCACGTAGCATGTGTTCGGCCGTATTTGTATATTCCATTGCCTGTCAGGATATCACAGGGTGCATGTAGAGAGAACAATAGGTGCACATGCAGCACATTTAAAATAATAATGATACCAATCGTTTGTACAGGAAAGCCTCACTCGGACTTTGTTTCTCAAAGCCAAGAGTTCCATTGCTGCGCGAGGAGGTTAGATGCTCAATTATGATTCTCTCCCCTTTAGCTTCTACTCTGTAACTATGCTCTCGTCACATCCACTGTCCTTTATCTCAAAACACCACATCCTCCCATCTCACCCTCAATCTCGCTCTGCTCCATCTACCCTGTTCCAGTGGTATTTTATTAGCCCTTATACTCTATGGGTCTCTGTGTGAGTCTGTGGGTCTCTGTGAATGTTTGTATATCTATGTGTGAGTATGAGTTTCTGTGCAAGTCTATTTGTCTCTGTGTGTCCATTAGTCTCTTGTCCTTCAAATTTATCTACCCTCTCTTCTCAATGATAACCCAAAATATCTAAATATCTCCTCCGTTAAGATTCTCCAGAACATTAGTAATCCATTGCTAAGGGTCTTAGCTTTTTCATTCCTCCTCAATGCCAGAGACATTCCCAGCATTCTCATCTGTCTTTTCAAGTGCCGAGTCTCGGGACTTTATCAGCCGTGTCTCTCATTGGAATGTTTGGCTGATTTCACTCATGAAAGCAAAGAAACCCAGTTTCTCACACATTCGTGGGGCTAACGCTCACCACTGCGTTCTGCTGGCCACCTCGCAACCGCACACCTACAACACCTGGCAAGCCCCGGTGGTCACCCATCCAAGTGTTAACTGGGTTCAACTGCGCTTTGCTTTTGAGATTAAACAGGTTGGGAAGCATTAATGGTGCTTTGATCGTGGGCAAAGCAAAAGTGAATTTTCAAGAGTTCAAACTTGATTTGAAGCTTTCATGACTGCAGGAATTACTCTTTGGTTCTTTCGGTAAAGTCACGTAGTAAGAAAATAAATTAAATAATATAATACGACGTTTAGATTGCAACACAAGCAACCGTCATCAGGTGGAACTAAATTTAAGAGAGAGACAAAACACAGACACGGAGACACAGACAGACACACAAGCAGAAATGGGAGGGGTGGGGCTGGGTGGAGAGGGTGGGGAGGGGCTGGTCACCCCGTGGTGCCCTTATAAAACTCAACGTTTAACCTACTCACGCTGGCTTCTGCCCACCCTCACAGTCGGGCATATTTGCGGAATACACCACGCCGCCGTTGACCCTGCAGGCCATTGACCGAGCAACCCAACGTTCCTACCAGCTCCCTCCGCAGGAATGTGTCAATGTGTCGATACGACGTTTCGATTGCAACACAAGCAATCGTCATCAGGTAGAAAGAAAACCTAGTTTCAAGAGTTCGCTCGCCCATTGCAGCCACCTCAAATATTTGTGAAACGATTGTATCTTTACATGTTTATCTAGCGGTAGATTCTTAGCCATTTTTTTACTTAATAAAATTTGCAGATGGACAGTCCACCGGATGAACACCAATCACAATTGCAATGCAGCATTTTCCAAGAAAGTGATGATAAACAAAAGAGTGAGAGAAAGCCTCTGGCCGCATCTCGGTTTCATCGCAAGAACTGCAGCGGGAAACAGCCTTGAGAAAATGTGCAGAAAATTGTCTGTGATCACACATAATGGAATATTCAAACACCGGTATCCCATACCTCTCTTTGCCAGCATGAGACAAGATATTTTCAACTCCTGCACACACGCGCACACACACACGCAAACACATGCAGAAAGTTTCACGTTATTATCATTATTTACTTCATAAGCTATAAATACATTTTCAATAAACACAAACCCTCAAAGACATTTTTTTTTTACAGAAATGAAAAAAGCCAACGGCTACAAAATGCACTTTATTTATTTATTTATTATGAATAGCAGCGAGGGAGAGAGACGGTTTCAGCACCAATACGAGCTTTGGGGCAGCCATCATTTTCGTAATGGGCATTCAAGTCGTCACTTTGTGAAATGGCGCGAGGATAATGTGAGAGGGGCCAATGTAATTTCAGTCGGGGAAAATTTTTTTTCTCATCTTAGTTGTTTTATTTCGCTCGCAACGGAACCTGATGGAACCGCCGATATTCCCATCTCGCGAATTACGCTCGTCAGGTCATTATGAAGTGGCTGCTCTGACTTCGACGACGCGAGCGATGAGTGAGCGACACGGAGGTCTCCTGGGTGTGAGCCTGAGCCAAGACAACCAGAGCCGTCCACAGGGGCTGGGCAATTCTCACTGTGGGCCCCCCGACGCCTTCAAACTAAACCAGAAGAATTACATCTGAAACCGTGACGTCGAAACGCGGGGCCCCCTAAAGCGGCGGGGGGCCCTGGGTGGTCGCCCCGATTTGCCCTGTGGACAGCTCTGAAGACAGCAAGCAGCTTTCCCAAGGAGGCCTCATTCATATATAGAAGCATTTTTATTCCATCTGCTAGAGGTTTAATTTTTGTTTTATATCAACAACACTGCAGGTCGGATGTCCTTGTGGTGTTTACATTTTTAATTTCGTGAAATGGATGCTTTTCCCCCACCAGGATTAATAATTAATTTGTTTAAAAGGTATTTTAAAACCTGAGATTAAAGCTGCCTGAACACAGCGAGCGAGGTCGGGGTGGGAGAGGGACGGGCAAGGGGATGGAAAAACCTGTCGGTTCGCGCTCTCCGGCCAAAGTGTGGTTGCCACCCCTGAGATACACAAAACTGGGACATATCATGGGGAACAAGAATTTCTCACAGTACTACAAGGTATTGTGAGATATTCCTAAAAGCATTGTGGTCTATCATAATTATTATCATTAGGCAACTGGCCAAAACCAGAAGCATTAACTTGCTGGCAAGACTTTCCATGACAGCACAATCCTGCGAAAGGCAGTAGAGGTGGAAACCATGAACAACACATTGTACGAACTGAAGGCGCGAATCACGCTTTGAACAACACCCACTTCTCTGTTGGGGTGATGTTCGAAAGTAGCACCTACGAAGGCCAGCACGACACACATGTCCCTCGAGTGGCAATGTTTACACATTTTACCAGGTACTCATTTGAGCTTCAGTCGACCTAGGAGTGGCCCTGGGCTAGTTTAGATAATCGTTACTGGTATTGGCCACAAACAGGAATCGAACTTGGGTCACCAGGTTGAAAACTAATTTGTTTAAAACTCCTTCTTGTGTTTAGTTTGTTGTCCTTCCCCTGCACCTCCGATTAGCACGGTTGGCTATGTACGGTGCGAAAGAAGTTCAACACACATATGTGGCACAGTGCACAAACCGCTGCCCCACTGATGCCCCCCCACTCCCCGCACACAAACGCGCGCAGGCAAACGCAGACGTATGGCGAACTCCGGCCGTCCTCCCTCCGCTCGCTCACCTCGTCACCCAGCGCCAGAGCCTGGTAGTAGATGGCGTAGACCTTCGAGGAGGCGAGGGGCGCGTTCCAGTAGCCACGGTAGGTGTGGTTGTCGCCAATGATGAAGCGCCGCCCGCCCGCCAGGTTCTCGGGCAGCAGCTCTGCCGAGACGTAGTAGGGGGTGCGGCGCGCCCGCGCCTGGCGGAACGACACGGGCTCCAGGAAGCAGTCCGGGTGCTCGGGCGCTCGGCGAGACTTCTTGGGGGGCTCTTCACGCACCACCAGCTGGTACACGCTGTGGGGGGCAGTGGGGGACACGGTGGTTCAGCGAGAGAGACGAGGGAAGCCGGAGGGGTGGAGGATGGTGCGGGAAGCTGGTAAGCTGTGTTTCATTAGAATGACAGGAAAAATGATCCCCTGCTCAAATCAGCATCGATGTGTTGGCGCTCATTTCCTGTTCACAGCCCTGAGTCAGCAGTAAAAATTCGATGTTCCTCTGGTGGCGGCGAGGGATGACAAGTCAACCCCTATTCAGGATGTGAACTCGTAAACTTCCGATTGCGAGCTGCTCGCTCTACCGCTGAGCCACCCGGCCCGAATGTGTTTAGATTTTATTTACAGGTCGTACCGCGTTTTGTTGGGCACAACGTGCAATGTTTCACTCCACGCACTGCGAGCTTCTTCAACAACTGAATCGAGCTCAACCACTAAACACACAATGGGCCTCTCCCCTTCCTAGGCAGGTGAAGTGCATGCTGGGAATGCACCTGATGGGTGCGCCCCGGCCTTGTGCAGGCTTGAGCATCACGGTGGCCGTGGTGTCAGAGTACTCCAGCAGCGGGTCGCTCTCGTACTGCGGAAGTCGTGGGGCTTGAGGTGTGCGGGGAAGGAGGCGGAGGGGCGTGGGGTACAGGGTCAAGGGTTAGGTAGCGCTGGAGAGGCCTGCCAACCCAAGGGTTTCCTGGTCGAGCGTCAAGTTGTATATTGCTCCAACCAAACATTTATCTTCAGAACTGAACATGAATCTACATGATTATCATCACCACAATGATAATCAGCAGCTGAAATGAAGAATTTACAGGCTGGATAACGGCCTCCCAAAACCCTCACCATCTCTCACGGTCCATTGTGGAAACGGTTGTCATGTGTTCATCACCATGTGCAATGTGAGACGTGTCCAGTGCATTCAGGAAAAGAAATCAAACTCTCCACCGGTGCCTTTTAGGGTGTTTTGTTTACTTAAAAAAAATTACAGGCACTTTCCTAAATTCAAGAACACAAATTACTATTTTTGATATTAAAGAGTGCCACTTAGAATGTTTAGCCAACCGACACGCCGTTCCGCCGAGTTCTGGGCGACGATCGCATGATTAAACACGAAGCAGTGCCCTGCGCGCGCGCTGCTCATCACGCAGTAATTCCCACCGCTGTCGGGGAGGCTGCCGCTCGGCTCCAGCGTTTTGGGCACGCATGCGCGAGCCGTGTTGAGACATTTTGATGTCAGATTTTCATAAAATTCACAACGCTGCCCACGAACCTGAGGCCCCGTCAATGAGAAGTGACAGAAAGCGAGCGTTTCATTTGGGGATGGCAGCAATGAGCGATCTCGATCGCCTGCACTAACGGCCCTGTAGAGGTGTCTGCAGCGAGCAGTGCGGAGTGAATAGATCAGCGCATCTTAATAGCGTGCGTGCGGCTCTGAAATGGCGGCGAGTGTATAGACACAGCCCACGTGTGTGTGTGTGTGTTTTCACGAGGGGCAGCCAACACTGGGGGCTCACGGTGAGCGAGGGAATCATTAATGGTGAATAGTGTACTTGTCGGTGGTGAAGGATTTAGCTGCTGAGTTATGCATGGTGCCATTTAAACCTTATGGCGGGACCCCGGGGTCCCATAAGTCCCCGGCTCTTGCGTGAACTGCGTTGTGACATCATTGTATGTCTGTTGGAGGCGAACGATATGGCAACCTGTTCCTCTCGACGAGCTCTACACGATGCGCTAATCAAAGTTGAAAAGTTTTGTTTAAGACTACGGCAACGACGGGCGCTTAGTGACGAGCGAGAGGATTGATTCCAGGTGGATTGTGGCGTTTATGTGTGCGGTGGGACGGAAAATAAATGTATTAATTACGATTTTGACTTACGTTTATTCGGGACCCCGGGGTCCCACCATAAGGTAAATTTATACTGCTGGGTAGACAGCCTTGGGGGAATGTGGGAACCTTGCACCACGATTCCAATTGCTGTTGTGGGCAACAGAATTGAATCTACACCATAGGACGCATCCCCAAAAATGTGTCAATGAACAGTCGAGTGCCGAGCGTTGGCAGGTGAACGTTCATCTGTGGGGCGAAGACCAAACGCCGGCACGCGCGCTCACCGGAGATCTTGGTGGTAAACAGCACGGTGGTCTCGAGGCCGAAGCCCTTGGTGGTGCTGGCACGCAGCGAGAAGGAGTAGGTGGTGCCAGGGCGCAGGCCGCCAAAGAGGTGGCGCGTCTCGCTCCACGGCTTGAGCACGACCTCGCTCCCACTCTCCAGCACGTAGTCTGGGTCGCGCGAGTGTAAGGCGCTGTACGACACCTGCGCAGTGACACACCAAGCGCGAGTCAACCTCTCCCAGCGTTACCAACTCAGAGATTTTCAGTGTTGGATGTTTCAGCAAAAACTTTTTGGCAAAGCGACAAATCCAGCAACTATCTGGGATGAGGACAGGATGCAGATTTTCAGGTGATCCCAGGAGTGTTGTGTTACGGATCCTGTATCAGACGACTATATTTCATTCACTGGCTAAACTATGGCACTGTGGACCACCTTAGGTCTTAAAGTTACTTTTTGACGAGGTCCGTGTGGCAACACTATCTGCCCGTTGCCGTCTCATCACTTACAACATATGGGTACTCGGAACATCAGTGAACAGGTCTTGGGCCTCTGCTAGGTTGATTCAACATTGGCACTGAAGAGACAAAGGCGGTTGAGCGTGGTTTTTGGCCACACCACCACCTGGTCTGCCAGAATGGCCTTCATAGGTGTCCGCTAAAAGTGCGGTATTCGTGCCTAGAACCGCCCGAGTCCAGACGCTGCCATCTCGGTGCACGGGGCGGTGCTCCGTGACCGGCTGTGCCACGATCGGCCGCACGGCAACGGAGCGGCGTGCTGCCTGTGCGGGTCACGCACGCGTGCGTACGGTGTTGTGTGCATTTTTATTTGTGGGCACATGAACAGTAATCTCACCAAAACCTATTTCTCTATTAATGGAAAAGCCGTTTCTCACTTCAGAGTGGAATTAAATACCGCAAATATAAAACTAATTTTCTCTTTCAGAACATATTTTATGGCACAAAGAGAAATCGGGGAAATTAGATTTTTTTATTTTATTTAACCTCGACCTCTCCACACGGCAGTAGCGGACGATTCCTCTTTAACACAATGGCTGCGGTTATTACGGTCGGTGTACCGCACGGCACGCTGCTTTTAAAGACCCATCAAAACATGCTCTGCTCCATGATAGCTTTTTCCGTGGAAACGAAATCAATTTTCTAGACGTGGCCACGTTTGAAAGGGGACGGACACACAACAATATACAAATAAATAAATAAACATTTAATGGAGCTTTACAAAAAGGAGGAATGATTATGGAACGTGGGCTGCAGCGCATTGGGCAGCACAAAGCGCAGACCCAGGGCTATCACAACAGCATCGGTAACAATCGCAGTCGCAGGATGTTCTGCAACACGATTGGGGCTCGGGAGGCGCTGGGGTGGGTGCTCCAACAAAGAAACGTCATTTTGGCCCCTCGTGTTCGCTCTCCCACTTAGCGCAGTGATCCCCACGTCCTGGTCTGTCAGCGGCCGCCGATGGCACCCAATGCACCTGCTACTCATGAGGGCCGATGGTGAGGCACGGCCGAGAGCTCGCGCATTCGTCGCTTGTTGCAGAGGTTCGTGGTTCGAGCCACGCAGCCGCCTAACTGCGCACGTACACGGAGGCTTGGATGTACTCATTATGAATTCAGTAATGTCACTGTTGACTCTGTTGCCGGGGCCACCATTCAACAGTTTGCTCACTCGTGCCGTCACATCGCGCTCATCACTGGTAGTGAGTTTTAAGTTTTTCCTTGGGTCGTTTCAGTTATCGGTTTCATCCTCGCATATCCTGGTAAGAGACGTAGGAACGATTATAGAGACATATAGATTGCATGTAGATTAAACCAACAGGCTCATGAACGCATGAAAACATAAATTTGTCACATTCACGAAACAAGGGACAGTTTAAATTCGAGTTGTTATTTTCATCATCAACCCCTCGAGGGCAGGAGTCTCTCCAACGCGGAGCCGAGTGATCTACGCACGAGGATCGTGACACCAGCACTAACCCACTGGGCTGAGTGATGTCAGAACAATGGCAGAGGGATTTTAACGACCACTTTGCAGCAGACGGCAAGCTTACATAACACTGCTGCGCAAAAAACTACTGAGCGGTTGCAGGGATGAAACCCTGATGCCTGGGCAAACCGGTGGAGTGATAATCCGGTCATCCTTGCGACTTCACAGCCGGCTTCCTGGAGAACGTTAATTCGATTCTAGATTGCGCCAGACTGAATCAGTTCTACAGCAATCAATTCCAGCAGCAACTGAAAAATAGAAATGCTTTTGCCTAAAACGATTCTGCCCGTAGCGCGTTGGCGAGCCGCGTCTCTCCAGTCCACACCCACGCCCCCCCGTCACCCGACACCCCCCCCCCCACCGTCACTCCCTCAGAGTCATTGTAAACCACGAGCCCAGCAGCTCTCCGATTACTCCGCAGCTTCGTCATGCTCAATTATTAAAGCAGAACATCCACAACGAATGAATAAACAAGAGCAGCTGTTATTACCGTCATTAATAATCATGACCGTGTTAGTGCAACACACTCAACCGCACTCCACATTTCCATTTCGTTTCTGCAATTTTCATTACTGTGGCCGTGCAATAAAACGGCAATTAATGTTCGTCCAGGAAGTGTGCCGTTATTCCACCGCCCACGAGGTTAGTGTCGCTAAAAATGTGTACGAAATAAAACTGCGGGGTACGAATAAAGCAGCTTCATATTTGCTCTCGCCGGAGGGGGAGGGGGCGTCAGGAATTCCGAAAATCTCGCCTTGAACTCCTGCTGCGTCTTAAGCGGAGATCGGCTGAACCGTTGCTCAACCACTGACCCTCAATCCAAACCCATATCCCCGATCGGCACAAGTTGACGTCCTCAAGCCCAAACCTCACTCACCTCGACCCAGAGGCAAACTCAGCCATTTGACTCCAATCCTCGACTCGAATGCCTAATGAGCGTTGTGTTATATGTGGCAGTAGCTGAGCTCCCATCCAGAAATTGAACTCGGAACCTTCCCATTGTGAACCGCTCGCTCTACCACTGGACAATGGTGGACAAGAGGCCGGGGAAGACAGCCCGTTAAGAGTAGCAGCAGTGTGATGATTGGATGCATCTGGGAGTATAATCTGATGCAAAGTTGTTGTGTGAATATCCTAGACAGAGCTAAACGGAAGGAAGGCCATGACTGGCGACATCTTTGAGAAAGGACACATCACAGAGGGAGAGGCATTGACGGTGATGATGCTGATCGTGACGACAATGACGATGATGCAACGTATCAGCCAGGTGCCGCGGACGTCTCTGCCGCACCTCGTACTGCGTGATGGCCCCGTTCGGCTCCTCCGGCTCTCGCCACTGCAGCGAGATGCTCTCCTCCGTGGCCACGCCACTGATGGCCACCGCAGATATAGGGCCCGGCACTGGGGTGGTGGAGGCAGCGGCAGTGGGGAGGAGGGGAAGAGGAGGGGTAAGGGGGGGGAGGTGCAAACAAATAAATAAATATAAAACACACAAGTGCAGCCCTGCAATTGCGTGTTCGTGTCCATGCTAGCAGAAGGATCCCCACCCGGCGGGACACTACAGAACCCCTCGAGTGGGCATTTGGTCTCCTCACAACACGTCTTCACGGAAGGTGTGAGTGCCACCCACATGGTGTCCCACCACCCTCCCCCTGCCATCCGTGGGGCACTCACACTGCTCGGGGGACAGCTCCCGGCGGCGACGCGGCTCCCGTGAAGGGACGCCACGGTCCGTCGGTCCGCACGTTTTGCTCCCACGTTATTTCTCAGCTGCATTGCGGTTAATTCCTCTCCTTCGCCGAAATTAGCACTGCCGTGTCAGCTTCCCTGTCGCTCTGGATCTCGCTTCCACGCGCCGTGTCTTTTAGCAATCGCACTTGCCATCTGCGGCCAAACATTTCTCTTGCATGTTACAGCCGCAGCCCCATTCCCAAGTCCAATTTCTCCATGGAAACGCGGGACGCGGTCACGGCCGCGGCGATCGTCCTGCCATGCGTGGGGGTGTTGGGGGGGTGGGAGGGAGGAGGGGGGGGCGAGGGGGCCCAACCACATTTAATGCGGATTACCCAAAATCTCCCCGCAAAGTCGCACATTGGGCGACCTCATAATCCCACACAGCGAAAAATTGTAAAATACCAAAGCGCATTTGGAAAAACGCATCATTTGACCCTTCCAAATTCGGTGCCATGGCGATTCAGCCGACAGAGCAATACATCTCTTAAAGTTGTGCGGCATAATCCCCAGCTCCATTTCAACCCTTTATTCATTCTGTAAAACGCATTTCCTGCAGACTCCTGCCGTAGACTGCAGATGCCCTTTTGCTAAACTGGGTAATGAGCCATGTCCAAGCAATTCGGATAAGTTCATTAACATCTATTTGGCAGTCCTCTTTTGAGTCTCTGGGATAAGCATGTTAAAAGAGGATGACCGCCTGACCGCCTGACCACCCGACCCCTCGACCCGTCGACCTCTCGCCTGAACGCCGACATCGAGGCAGAAGACTCTTGAAACACCCCGCGGGCACCCAAAGCTATCCGGTCTCAGCAGCCCAGCAGGGTTCAGCCTGGTCAGTTCTTATCGTACGCTTGGGCTATGAGGTGGCTAGATGATGGTAGTAAAACAATACGTTATTGTATCTATTTGTACGCCACCTTAAGAGCTGTCACTTCTTATGCACTACACGGCCACTGAATTCCTCACAAATGCCAAACACCTATCAATGGAACTGGTCTAACATTCCAATGTGAGACCCTCCTGACAAAGGTCTTGAGACTCGGTGAGGGTGTCCTGGATAAATAAAGAGCATTGTTGTTAGTAAGTGATTACTGTACCCATTGATTTTTATTATATCTACCTCATACAATGACAATGCTTCTTCTGGTTTCAGTTGATCAAATATTAAGGGACATCACTTAATAGGATGATATGATTAAGGTTAAGGGTTTGGGTTTTGTTTGGTGTTTAGGGATAAGGTTAGGAGTTGGGTTTAGGTATTAGGATTTAGAGGTTAAGGATTAAGATTAGGGTTTTAGAACTATTACAATATTTTAAACATTTTATTTTCCCAGGTAAGGCCCACTGAGCTGTATAGTTCTTTTTCAGTGGTTAGAGATTTGGGTTTACGGTTCAGGGTTACAAGTTGGTGTTCACGGGAAAAGGTTCAGGGCCTGGCGTGCCTCAGGCTGCCTCTCGAGTTCCACGTCGTTGCGAGTGTTGTTGAACAACGCACGCGGCCACGTCCACTCACCGTCCTCGTCGGTCTGCGTGTAGATGCGCTCGCCTGCCTTGCGGCCCTCGGGCGTGTACAGCACGGCCTGCAGGCTCAGGTTGTGGTGCGGCGGGAGTCCCGACAGCACGAAGCCGCTCACCGCCTTGCCGGCGTCGCGGCACACCTCCGGCAAGCTGCTCTCGTTGGCCGCGCCGGCGGCGCCGGAAGCGGAGGCGCCGTTGGCCGCCGGCGGTTGTTGCGGCGGTTGTTGCGGCGGCGGCGGCGGCGGGGCGGCGCCCGTCCAGCTGCGGTAGCACACGGTGATGTTGAAGCTCTGGCAGCGCGTGACGTTGTAGCCCAGGGGCTCCCACTGCAGCGTCAGCTCCCGCGAGCGCAGGTCCACGACGCGCACGCCCTGCGGCGCGTGCTTCGGATCTGGAGGAGCGACGCGGGCGGGCCGTCGTTACTACGATTGTATCCGGATTTCATACGACTAACGTGTCAAAAAAGAAAGTTTTCAATCTGTGCATACCACCAGCAATACGATGCCACTCAAAATTCGAGTTTGTTCTTTTCAAGGTCATGCCACCTGGTTT
This sequence comes from Lethenteron reissneri, assembly GCF_015708825.2. NCBI lineage: Eukaryota > Metazoa > Chordata > Hyperoartia > Petromyzontiformes > Petromyzontidae > Lethenteron > Lethenteron reissneri. Next base: position 12,666,458 of record NC_083820.1, on the reverse strand, counting down.
AATTAACTTGTCTAAAACAACGTGGTCGTTACAAAAAATATGGAACAAAAACTGAAAAGTTTAAATTACACTGAGAGACCGAAAGTGTAAGACGTGGATGAGATGACACACATGCAGAATCATGACATCATCCAAGCATTTAAGCAAATGTGAGTGGCCTTGGGCAGAGTACAGCATGGCTCTAAAAGATGATTGCCGATGGTCAAGAGTAAGAACGGAGCGGCAGTCAAAGAGTAAGAAGACGTCAACAGTTCATGTGCGGGTTGCTGCATGGATTGTTGAACTGCAGGACTGAGAGCAGTGGCTTGGGAAGACCTTCATCTAGCAGTGGATTGATCATGGTTGATGAATTTGATGGAAGAGATCAAAGATTGACAACTAGTTTTAGATTGAAAACTAATTTCTTTACAGCTGATTTTTTGTGTATAGTTTTTTGTTCTTCCCCCATACCTCCGATTAGCACAGTTGGCTATGCACCATGCAAAAGAAGTTCAACATATATATGTACATACAAACTTTCGCAAGACAATAGGATGCATGTCATGCAAAGTCACCCAGCTGCACACACCGCACTTAGAGTGAAACTTCTCTATGAGTGAAGAACTTGTACATTTTAAGGTCTGGCTTAATACCAGACGTGGAAGTGCTTAAGTTCTCACGGACGATGATTCCATAACGTGGAAGGAAAATCAGCCTCGTCCTTGCGTGACTGCTGGATTAATACATCGTGGGATCACGGGAAAGGACAAAGGCTTGGGAAGGCCTTCATCCAGCAGTGAACATAGTTGGTGACGATGATGATATGTCTGCATGTGTTCAAGTCATCTCTGTGATAATTGTAGATACGTGCCAAGGGGTGAAGAGCGTGGAGCACAGATGTACGGTGCAACATTGGACTTTACTGCTCTGCCCTCTGCTGACAACGTAGGCGTGTCGGTGGACGAAGCGAATGGGAGCCAATGAAACCCGGCCAGCGCACGCTCGCGTCGACCCGAACCTCCGTGACAAACGATCACCGCCGACACGTCGACCGACGCGCAAGCGCGAGGACGTTCGTTGCGCGTGTTTGTTTCCTCCATGTTTTACTCCGGCTCCCCAGAGTTCGCTGCTGGCAGCCGCCGCGGTCAATGAAGCCGGCAGTGCCAGCCGTGGGACACGCCAGCAAGCCGCACTCGGTGCAACCGAGATCTGGTGGGCGGGAGACGCGGCGGCGGTGGGGCGCGTCGCCGGTCCACTGCCGCGCCCCACCGCCCCGGCACCGCCCCGGCACCGTTGTCTGCACGTCTAAGCGGCGGCGTCACTCGTCCTGACTTTCCGGGGGGGGGGGGGGAGGTATTTTTTATTTGTTTGAGAATAAATTAAATAAACATCTAAATATGGTGTCGTTAAAGTGGTAATGTTTACCATTACGACTCTCAAATGCAATGCTTTTACACCAATCATGCACACTTCTTTTCTCGCTATGCTGCGGGTGGAAACCTGTCATGGACCTCTGTGATCCTCCTTCACGAGGGTCTTCATGTTAAAATATTGATAAAGTGCGCGCTAATTTGCGGCAAGCCTTTGATTTTCGCAATCATGAAAAACACGAGGCAATTAAAATTGGTGTGGGAGAACAACAGAAGAGCCACGAGAATGAAACTCGGAGAAAATGAACAAAGGTTCTTCGTAATTTCTGCTGGCATTCACTCGTGAGCAGCGTCCTCCTTCACAAGAGGCGCCAAAACTGAGACAAGCGTTGACAGGCGATTGCGTTGAACTCTCCGATGGATTTCGCCTTGCACCGCGAGGCGTTGGGCATGATGTCCGTCCGTTCGCCTCACGTGCTGGAGCTCAGCGGGAGAGCTGTCGAGCCAGGCGGGGACTTGGCAGTGGAGCAAGCGGCTCGCACATCCTGGCTGGGGGTTGACTCGGCCCATCATTCCTCAGGGATCGATAAAGCAACTCCCACTTTACGTGGAAGTCAATCGCGGTTTGTCGTATGGACAGACACCCCACTCACAGGAATGTGGAATTTCCACCACACTGGCTTAGGTGAGCACCGTCTAATTGCTTGTTGGAGCAGGAAATCATCTTTTTGTTTTGCAACACAACCGTGAAAAGCCAGGCAGCTGGTTTAACGAGCCGAGTCCCCCACTCGGGCATGAGAGCGGGGATTGCGGGCTCACCGTGGCTGCTCATGCAGCTCTCATAACCACCTCAATTACGGCCGTGATGGGGCAGTCTCGTGAAAATTGGAAAAACGGGTGAGTGAGGCATGCAAAATACTCTGTACGTCCAGGGGGCCACGCGGAAACGCGGCAGACATCCTCGCCAACGAGCGCACTCGGCCAATCTCTCAACAAATGAAATCAAGTGGCTCGGAGCGCAGCACGGAGGTGGTCTCCATCTTGACCGCGACGCCTGTGCCATCCTAGTCGATAACAAACACCGCGCTGCTCGAGTAGGGGAGATGCCAGCGTGGGCACAAGCCCTGTGAGCGAGCACCTAATGCCACACTCCTCCCTCCTGCGAGCAGGCACATTCATACAAATTGCCTTGACAACAGCAGCCACTGACAAAAACAAGCAGTGGGGATGTAAATACATAAATGAGTGCCAGGAAATAAATACATTTTAGCGTGCGGCTGTGGCAGCAATTGCTAGCAGCCCAGGCCACATTTGAAGGCTCCTGACCGCAGACTGAGCGCTCGCACCACTTACGAGGTGGCAGACTCGCGGTGCCGACAAGCGCCGGCTCCCGACAATAGAAAGCGATTCGAGGCCAAATCCACGTGCGGCGAATCTGAATTCACATCGCGGTCCAGTAGATTCAACGGCAACGCTGGCATAAGGCGGCAGCAGCATTAGATGACGACTCGGAAACGCGTGGACTGATGGAGGCGACGAGGAGGAGGCCCCAGCAAGGTGTGGGGACATCAGCGAGAAAATGGCACCGGCGGCTATGCTGCACGTGGCCTCTGCAGCGCAGCCCTGTGGTGGCAGCAGCGAGGGTTGGTGAAGCACACGCAATCCTGACACTCCGTCCATCGCCGACCGCGTCGGGGTCCCCATCTCCTGGCTTTCCAGGGTGTGATGGCAGTGCAGCAAGTGGATTCATTCCATCTGCAACCCATCTCTTGCGCCGGTTACGGGGTTTGAGTGTTATTTCCTCCGCACGAGTGGGGTTTTTCCAGGTACTCCAGTTTCCGTCTGCTCTGGCTGCCTTCCGACTCCGAATCGCTCTCTCCCTCTTTCTCCCTGAGCTGAGAGTGATCGACAAAACCGTGCGCATCACGAATTCGAAATTCTCATGGTGACGATGATGACCGTCAAGAGTGGGGGCTGCTGCGGCTGCTGCTGCCGCCGCCGCCACCGGGTCCACGGAGCCCGCGGCCTCCGTGAAGCGGCCCGGCGGCAGCAAGCGGTGGCAGAGTTCACGGGCGGCGAGCCGGCGCACGGCGCTTCAGGTGGAGGAGCGACGTGAAGGCGCTCGCGCCGACTAGTCGAGGGGCGACGAGCAGGGGGAGTGAGCAGCCTCCACACCAGCGAGGCTTGGAGCTCGGGCCCCTGTCCTGGACGCGCCGGGGCACCTGGCCCCCTCACACCAACGCCGCTGGGTCGGAATGCGCCGCGGAGGAGTTCGCGGCGGAGAGAAGCGGGGGGCTCACAAGGACCCCCTCCCTCCCCCGTGCTGCGCTATCTCTCCCCCTCCCTCCCCCCCCGTAATCCCCTTTATCTGTGGGCACACAGCATCTCATGCTCCCCCCCCCCCCCCATTTCCTCGTAGCAGACAATGAGCTTGTTCCTGGGCAATGCGTATTATCCGCCAGTTGTTTCGGGTTTATTTCTACGAACACGGCCATGGGGTGTGCTCGAAACCCTGACGCCGCCTACACGCGCATGTTAGTGTGCGCGTGTTTGTGTGCGTGTGTGCGCGTGTGTGCGCGTGTTTGTGTGCGCGTGTTTGTGTTTATTTGAAACTCAGTTCCTGGGCATGGTGCCCAAAGGCCAAAAACGCCAAGCAGCCACCAACTGTCGAAGTTGTAATACACGAGAGTTATCAACACATTTGTTGAATTGAGCGATGTTATTTTAAGAGCTTTGGAAAAAGAGACGATGGGAGGGAAATTGCAAAGTGGAGCAGCGCGAGAGAAGATGCGTAAAGAGAAGTGGTGTGACCTGCAGCGTGGTGATTGCACACCGCGTGTGGGTGACGAGACGGAACGGCCTGCATGTGGTGGTCACCACAATGACCGCACCGTCCTCTCAGGCGCACTGCGGCCTTCCCCAGAGCTCGGCAGCACCACACGGCCCAACAGCCTACCTGCTACCACGAGACATCTGTCTCCTTGGCACGAGTAAGAACTTGTGAACGTGTGTGTTTACATACAAACGTACACAAGCGCACACCACTAAAGGAAGTGACTATTTTCAGTAAATATCTGCATAATTTTGAAAGGTTCCAGCTCCCACTAAAATATAAAAAAATGCCAAAGAGAAATTGGATTTTCACCGCAGGTAAGCCAATGCATGAATCCTGCTCAATATGAAGTCATATTCAGAAATGTTGACCGACAGGGAGCTTCATACACGATTAATTGTATAAAATCTCCACGTGTTGGCATGCGTTATATCCCTGCCACGCAGTAAGCCGAGGCATGCAGTCTTCACCGATTTCCTTTCCGCATGTCGTTCCTTACAGACACGATAATTCTAAAATGCACCGCCTAATTTTCACAACATCGGTGACACGCGTCAAGGACGTCAATATCTTGAAGCGCCTGACAAATGGGTGGGGACGGAGACGGTGTGGCGGCGGTCGTGCTCACAAACGGGCGCCCACGGCGGCGGCAGCGGCGTGGGTTCAATATTCACGGGGATGCGACGCCCGCGTCAACACTGCCAATATCTCTCTGCACAGTCTTCTGGGAGAGCCGAGCACTGGCGATGACATGTCCCATTTCCTTGTTTGTTTGTACACACAATATCCCAACTCAAAAACACAATTTTAGATTTTCTAAAGGAAAAACTGAACGGCGGTGCGTCCAGGGGCTCACTATCTCTCGTGTGACTACATGCGGCAGAGGCCCGTACAGACTCGACTTCCTGTTTTTCGTAAAACCTTATAAGCCCCCGTTTATCTGTGTGCCTGAACACGCGGTTATCTCCCCAGCCGTCCGACCGGCAGTAATGAAATTTTCATTGAAGACCCACGTCCGTGATAACTTCCACGAGATTGCTTCGGATGTCAAAAGGACAAAGGTCGGAGGTCACTCCGCTCCCGTGAGACGCCGTCCGGGGACGAGGAGGGAGTTACAGGTAACACTCGCGTCCTGGCACCATTGCTCCGGCAGCTCCGGATCGTTTATGCAAAGCATCGGCCCCTGGCAATCGCCTCGACTCGTAGCGAAGGGATCCTCGAGCAAGCAGAGCCCACGGCCACTCTGCACACACCACGGCCATCAAAGAAAATAGACCCCACGGCAAACTGGCCAATCCATTCGAGTTACTCACAGCCAATACATTTTAAACTTCTATCAACACCAATATAGAAATATAAACACGTGCTCCAGACAACGCCGATACAAAAACGCCATGAATACGAGCAGTGCCAGGTGCTAAATGCGAATTCTGACACCTTAAATATTCACCGTGAAGCTCGTTGCGGAAACTACTTGGCACGTTACACAACTTATTTTGCTTTTCGCACGCTTTCACTTCTGAGAAAAAACGGCAGCGCTCATTATTCCCAAGCGTCAAATCGCAGCTGGCAGGGGAAGGGTGAGAGGCAGGACCGCTACGCATCACGCACAAACACGCGTACACACACGCACACACACGCACACACACACACACGCCGGTACACGTGTGTACGCGCCCAACTGACTCGCCTGCTCCCACGGCGAGATTTACAGTCGTAGCCGAGCTGCTCTGCGCCCGTCCACTCACTCCGCATCTGTTTCCTTTGATAAGAATCCGCAAGCCAAGGGAGAATGCGAGCGGCATCCCCCACCGTGCACAAACACACACACTCTGCACACACCAATACACACTGCACACACCACTCCGCCCCACCATCCACCCCACCCGCCTCGCTTGCTCCCACCCAGCATGTGAGCCTCACGTCGTCGCACCGAGCGACTTCCTGCGAACAAAAGGGGCTGTTGCGCATGGGGTGGTGCGTGCTCAACAAAGACAAAGACCTCCTGCATAGCCTTTAACGGACTGTTAGGGCAAGGGTTGTTAGCGAGCACCTATTAAGACAGAAATGGCGCACAAAAGTGTGGTGTGGCCAGAACCATGCCCGGCTGTGTTTGTCTCCCCAATCCTGTTGTTTAGATACATTGCATCAGGTACTCATCTAAGGCTGAGTCGACCTAGAGTTCGTAGCACAGCGTGCTACCCACTGTGCCACCACTCCTTAACAACTACACTCCCGCGTGCTCTATACACTGTTACACGCGTGTACAAATACATGTGCGTAGGTCGTTGGGGAAATGTCTGTTATTAGTGAGCACCTATTAAGGCCATCGTGGCAACACTACCCACACCTGCCCCACGCACACTAGAATATGACAAACAGTAAAACATTGAACCTCACATGCTCGCTTCAATGCATGTATCGTGACTGCAAGAATCTACTATATTTAACAGCACGATGCACCCTAAATTATCCTATTGTTGGTGGAGGGCTTGCCTCTATTCACTCGCCCCCTCCAACCTGAGTCTGTTAGGTTGTGGAGCTACGGCCCCATTTGCCAGGTGTGTAGGTGGCACCTGCACAACTATACAGCTCCCAGCTCACCCGCTCACCCCACTCACCAACTCACCCTACCTCGCCCACTCCTCCGCTCACCCCACTCACCAACTCACCCTACCTCGTCCACTCCTCCGCTCACCCCACTCGGCCTGCATGAGCCAGGGTGGTGACTACCCGGTGGTGACTGCCCGGTGTCGTCACCGGCTGGACGCCACCACGCTGCCGCTTATCTCACCGACAGAGATAATCCGCGGTGACTCCAAACCACTTGGGGGGGATCGGAGATGCCCCGTGCTGGCGAGAGCAGGGGCAGAAGAGATTTGCTGCCACGATATCCGTAAATAATATCATTAAAACGTGCCGACACGACGCAGCAGAACGTTGTGTAACCTCAAGAGTCGATGATTATTGTGGAGATAGTGGCGCAATTGGAGACGGGGAAGCTGGCGCCTTAATGTGTATGGGGCCGCCCTCCTGCCACGCTGGGAGAAGCCAGCACGGCTGCTGTGGCCCAGCACCCAGATTTGCGAGCCTTCCGAGGGTCTGCTTGAAAAACAGCGTGCACTTAACGCGAACAGCACGCAATAAACTACGACACCCGGCATACATAACAAACACGCAGAGGCTGTCCCAACAATAGCTCCAAGGGATAATGACTACAGCTGGCCGCCTCACAGCACAGGTGCGCTCATGTGCAAATATACTCAATGAGTCACCGGGCCACCCTGGCTGGGAGACTCATTACACACACACACACCTGCCCCCTACACTCCCACAAGTACAAACAGACGAAAGCATCCATATGCACACACACGCACACAAAGGCTCCACACCCGTGTTGTTGTGGACTCGGACCACCTCGTCCACTCTGCGTCGAACCACCGCACCGCAGGTCGAACCACTGCCCTTTCTGCGTCTTCCCCTCGCAGCGCTCCACTGTGGAGTTCTCCCACACCGTCGCCCTTCTCAAGCCCTTACAACAATATTCCTGCTCTATTCACAACACGCGGCAACGCGTGCCTAGTACAACTTCGAGAGTGCAGTTTGATGCATGTACGTAAGTTGCATTTCTTTCGCACTGTACGCAACCAACCATGCTCATTTGAGGCGTTGCTCGCCACCTACTCTTTTAAACCTCTGCACCAAGTTTGGCCGTGAGCACTGCGGCCGTGTGGCCACCTGGCTACGGAGCCCAGGGAGGGGTCCTCAGTCACAAGGCCGGCTCAAGGACATTTCCTCAGCTGTCACCCTTGACCTCGAACAGGAATGATACACTATACAAAGAACCTGCGTATTAAACTGTGCTGCTCCCAGGGGCGAACCTTGTAGGGAACCGGCCACGTTGATCAACGGATTTCCCAAAACCCAGCGCTTCAACCCGACGCTTTAAGGCTAAATCTTGCCGACCGAGGCAATGAAGTTGCACGTCACGGCCGGCCTTGACCACGGCCTCCACAAGATAGGGCCCTGGCCTTTCCCTCGGCCGCAGCCTCTCAGCCTCGGCCCCACGGCTCGCGACGTTGCAGCACGAGCGCCGGCGCTGTCGTGGGGGCGTCGGTCTCACCTGCACAGCGCGTGCGCGTGACGAGCGGCGGCCCCGGCGCCCCCGTGCCGCCCTCCCCGGGCCGCGTGAGCAGCAGCCGGATCTCGTACTCCGTGTCCGGGTCCAGGTGCCACAGCTTGAAGACGGGTGCCGCCACGGGGTACACCTCGGTCCAGTTGCCCTTGGTGGCACGCCACACCACCTCCTTGGCTAGCACGGGGCCCTCGCCGCGGATGGAGTTCACGTTCAGGTTGATCCACAGCGTTGTGGGCGCCACGCGCACCAGCAGAGGCGGCGCCACGGGGCTAGGCGGCTCTGCCGGGTGAGAGACACGGAGATGGAAATGATGGAGCGATGAATCGGTGTTTAACGCGTGCATTTCGCAAACGATATAGCAGAATTTGGATTAGGCCGCGTCGTGATCTGGACGTAATTTTGTTGTAAAACCCTCCGCCACCCTAAGCAGGCAAACAAAATAAACTGTCGCGCGGTGTGAATAATAATCATTCCATTTACTGCTGCGCAGGTTTTCCGCTGCCGCGAAGCTCTCCGATGTGTTGTCGGAATGAACCGTCTATTTTTCGGCACAATGTCTGACGTTTTGCTCCATAGCACTGGAAGCTATTCAGGAGCCGAGTTCTCACACTGAAGACGCTGAACTGAGTCCAGTTCCTAAAGAGATTCCCAGTGAAATCTCGCACGTTGTGCGCGAACAAGATGCATAAATGATTGTAATTTTTGTTATCATCCAGCAGTGGATTAATCATGGCTGATGATGACTAAACCATTTTAACCCAGCGAGCGAGCTCAGCATTGCCATCGATCTGTCACAGTCAGCCCGCTCTGGCCTTATTAACACGCTGCTAATGAACAAATCCCAAACCGATTTGTAACTCGTGTGTGTTTTACTGCGGCGACATTAACTCTTTTGCATGGCTGGGAAAACCGAGATAATCCGACAATTAAAGTGCGGTGAGATAAGGAGCGTTTCACAGCCAATGAGGAGCATGTGGTTGATTTCTTCAGACACAGGGCAGACGCTCAATATCAAAGGATCTCCTTTTCAAAACCTTTCCTGTGAAATATCACATTCACGAGTGAGAAACACTAACATTTTTTTAAATAGAACATTGTTCCAAAATAACATAACCTTAAATGTGGCAAGTGGTATCAGAACTTATCCTGGGCCTCCCCCCTAGGTCGAATCGGCGTTATACGAGCACCAGGTGCGATGTGTCAACATCAGCACCTGGGAGACATGAGCAGCTGTGCGTGGCGTTTGGCCACCCACTCACATGGACACACGCCCCATGTGCATTGTCCAGATATGAGCAAAAAGCATGCAAATTACAATTTACTGGAGGAAATGTAATAAGACACAAATGGTCAATTACATGAAGGTGTGAGATTTACATTTCAAACAGGTAAAAGGTAAAGATGCATCCCTGCAATTGCTTCCTCAGCTTGCAGAGGAAGGCTCCTCCACAGGAGGGAGTTCACCGGAGTTTAATTTTGATGTTTTACCTACGTGACTTTACCGAAAACACCTAAGAATATGAGTTCACCAGAGTCCATCCAGAGGGTAATTTGGCCTACTCTTCCACTCTGGCTAGATGCCTTGTCAGAGGTCCACACACGCCTTGCCCCGCAACAGCAGAAGCTGCCGATGGTGAGGTGCTGCAAACCCATTGGCTCTGCTGGGTGCCCCAGCGTCTCCACTGCCATGCCAGGAGGTCGAACATCGTGACGATGGTGCGTAGTGGATCGTGATGATGGTGCGTAGTGGATCGTGATGATGGTGTGTAGTGGATCGTGACGATGGTGCGTAGTGGATTGTGATGATGGTGTGTAGTGGATCGTGACGATGGTGCGTAGTGGATCGTGATGATGGTGCGTAGTGGATCGTGATGATGGTGTGTAGTGGATCGTGATGATGGTGCGTAGTGGATCGTGACGATGGTGTGTAGTGGATCGTGATGATGGTGTGTAGTGGATCGTGACGATGGTGCGTAGTGGATCGTGACGATGGTGTGTAGTGGATCGTGATGATGGTGTGTAGTAGATCGTGATGATGGTGCGTAGTGGATCGTGACGATGGTGTGTAGTGGATCGTGACGATGGTGTGTAGTGGATCGTGATGATGGTGTGTAGTAGATCGTGACGATGGTGCGTAGTGGATCGTGACGATGGTGTGTAGTGGATCGTGACGATGGTGTGTAGTGGATCGTGACGATGGTGTGTAGTGGATCGTGACGATGGTGCGTAGTGGATCGTGACGATGGTGTGTAGTGGATCGTGATGATGGTGCGTAGTGGATCGTGACGATGGTGTGTAGTGGGTCGTGATGATGGTGTGTAGTGGATCGTGACGATGGTGTGTAGTGGATCGTGATGATGGTGCGTAGTGGATCGTGACGATGGTGTGTAGTGGATCGTGACGATGGTGTGTAGTGGATCGTGATGATGGTGCGTAGTGGATCGTGACGATGGTGTGTAGTGGATCGTGACGATGGTGTGTAGTGGATCGTGATGATGGTGTGTAGTAGATCGTGACGATGGTGCGTAGTGGATCGTGACGATGGTGTGTAGTGGATCGTGACGATGGTGTGTAGTGGATCGTGACGATGGTGTGTAGTGGATCGTGACGATGGTGCGTAGTGGATCGTGACGATGGTGTGTAGTGGATCGTGATGATGGTGCGTAGTGGATCGTGACGATGGTGTGTAGTGGATCGTGATGATGGTGCGTAGTGGATCGTGACGATGGTGTGTAGTGGGTCGTGATGATGGTGTGTAGTGGATCGTGACGATGGTGTGTAGTGGATCGTGATGATGGTGCGTAGTGGATCGTGATGATGGTGTGTAGTGGATCGTGACGATGGTGTGTAGTGGGTCGTGATGATGGTGCGTAGTGGATCGTGACGATGGTGTGTAGTGGGTCGTGATGATGGTGTGTAGTGGATCGTGACGATGGTGTGTAGTGGGTCGTGATGATGGTGCGTAGTGGATCGTGACGATGGTGTGTAGTGGGTCGTGATGATGGTGTGTAGTGGATCGTGACGATGGTGTGTAGTGGATCGTGATGATGGTGCGTAGTGGATCGTGACGATGGTGTGTAGTGGATCGTGACGATGGTGTGTAGTGGATCGTGATGATGGTGTGTAGTGGATCGTGATGATGGTGTGTAGTGGATCGTGACGATGGTGTGTAGTGGATCGTGACGATGGTGTGTAGTGGATCGTGATGATGATGTGTAGTGGATCATCATCACCGTGACCTCTGCGGCTGCACCTTTGACACGGAAGGGCACGAGGTTGGAGACGCTTGACCCCCCGCGCGTCTTGGCGACGCAGCGGATGCGGTCGTCGGGGTCTCCGCTCGCCGTGCGCAGCGCGAACGTCGCCGTGAAGCGCCGCGAGCGTGCCACACTCACCGGCACGGGCACATCCTCGCCGTGCTGCCTCTGAGAACCGGCGGCAGCAGAACAGGAAACAGCGGCAGCAATGGCCGTTGCGCGCGAGAGGCACGAGCGGAAGCACAAGCAGAGGGAGCAATCGAACCCATGGCAGCAGCAGCAGGAGGAACGGCAGCAGCGACAGAGGCCAATGTACAAGCAGCAGGAGCAGCAGTGACAGAAACAAACACAAGGGTTACAATCACACAAGAGACACACAAGTGACAGCAGCAGCAGCACAACAAAAAGCAGTGACAACACTTTGATGAATAAAACATTTGGTTATCGGTTGCATCCAATGCATTTTTAATTAGCGACAGATGACTCTAACCGAGGGGGTTTCAAAATAAATAGCACACATCGGCAGTGACGATGATGCCTGGTACCACTCCGTGGCCTGCAGCAACAGGAGAGGAGCGGTGAGTCCGCACGTGGCCCGCCCCATTGTTTTATTATTCACCACTTCCGTCCGTGCCTCTTTCCCGCACTGCGCACTTGTCTCAGTCACAGTGTTGGTTAAGCCCACACGCTAACCCCCTCGCCAAAATGAGTAAAAAACAAACGTCGCTGGAGAGCTTCTTTGAAAAGGGAAAAGACCCAATGATGACCCCCCCCCCCCCCCCGTGAAAAAATTGTCTTCCACAAAACCGGTCCCTGTTGCCAAAAAGGTTTACGGTGTAAACGGCTGGCCATGATGAAGATGCTGTAAGTTGAGCAAAATGTATTTTATTCAAACATAAACGAAAAGCATTCACAAGACCCGGCTGAACGCTGGTTTTCAAACAACCCCACGCTCAGTTAAAGCTGAACATCACATTTGGACCACGTCTCCCACCGACATGCCACGCAGCGGTGCCCGACAGCGACGAGGACGCGTGCTACGGCGCAACGATCCGTCGATTAAAATCGAATCCCACGCTCGGGATGCTCGCGCGTGACAATACATTATTCATGACTTGTGCAATTTCTATGCCCATATTTTGTTTGTGTTAATGGAGTGAAAATAACTACAAATAAACAATAAATAATGAGAAGTAATGCATCATCAATTGCCTAAAGAGTGTGTTTTTTTACGCAGTCATTGGTGATTGGGCTGGTGATTCTGGCCAATCACAGGCAGCTGAGACCTGGAGTTGAACCTCGGGCTTAGTGGTGAGTCACCCGGCCACCTCCCATGGATTCCTTTCCTCTGCAAACGAGTGGAGCAATAGCTGTAACAGCAACGTCATCAAGTATGGTGAGCTAACAATGACCACAACAACAGTGGAAACATTGGCATCAACAACTCCGGAGAAAGCCATTACAAACGCACAGCGAGCGCACAATGAACAACATGAAACATTTGGCGTGAGCTGCAGTGCTGGGTCAATGTCTCTCTCTCTCAAAGAGGCGGCAACGGCACGGTCAGTGCCATGGGTTTCGACCGTGTTTACGTTTTAAATCTGTTTACATTCCTCTTCGATTAAACATCAAGTTCCCACTCACGAAAAGGAGGAGGAGCAGGAGGGGGACACTTTCTGCGGAATGCCACAAGCAGGACATGGTCTGCAGGGGCCCACGACGTCCATCGTGCCTCGCTCGCTGTGGCAAAAACCAAGGCCACAACAAGATGTAGGGACAAAAGGGCGGGTAAACGAGAAACCGAATCAACCATTTAGGGTTCAATGATGAGAGTGGCGTAGGCGGACAGATGAGGGGGTGGTGGTGGGGGGAGTTTGAATACTCCGCATCCGCATTCGCCATTCGGGGCAAGGGACAGGGGGTAAATTCTACTGCGCGGGGAAGAGCCACATGACCACAGCTGGCGCTACGCGTGCGTCATCCTCACAGGGGTTGCTAGGTTGTAAAAAAACCCATCAAAACCTTGCCAATTAGAAACAGAAGAAGACCATCGTGCGGAAAATGTGAAGGCAAATTTTCCACAAAATTATCGTTTTGCTGGAATTAGACGTTTTGAGAAGAGCCCATTATCACGCTGCGTGTATTTTGTCCGTCGTAAAGTGGCAGGCGACGTGGTGTGCGTCGTTCCGTGCACGGGGCTTCATGAGGCCACACTGGAAATGCTCACGCTGCCGTCCCCTGCACAAAACTGTAAACACGTAAACACGCTACTTGAACACAGCTCCCCGCAGATGTTCTTAACCTTATATGAACCTTAAAGACTACGAAGAGGACACTGCAAAACAGCTTTGCGGCAAGGAGAAGTCACAACCTCTGTGAGAGGTCAAATTGTCCGTTGAGAGGCGGTTGTGAGAAGGCATGTTTAATAACTTTTATAAAATAAACACAGCATGGAAAGCCTGTCAAGTCTGAAGGTTATGACCTCATGGACAAAAATAGCTTTAAAATAATTGACGATGCGAGAGCTAGGAGTATAACCTCTGACCTGGCAACGGGGAAGTGTTTCAGCCATCCCATTGCAAGGTCCCCAATCCGGGCGTTGTTTATTTTGTTTAATCCAGCTCCCTCAGCCTGCAGCGGCGGCGGCGGCGACAAGCGGCGCAGTTGAAGCCGCGAGGGAGCGGCCTCGGGAAATTGGTGAATTAGAGCGCTTGTAGTGCAACAACGAGGCTGCCCAGCGGGAGGGACCCGTTGGCCCGGGGCCTGATTAACCCCTCGCATCTACAAGGCCCCTGGTAGAGACATTTAATTTGATCGCTATCGCTTAGGCTCGCTAATATTTAGCCGGCAAGCGGGCACAACCATGGAGATTTTTGTGACTTTTCATGGCAGCTGAAGCTCAAAGTTAAGGCAAGGGGAAAAAATGTCTGAAAAAAATATATAAATCCACCTCGTCATTTTTACTTTTTGGCAGCTTGCTGCTGGTACAGTGTGGAAAAACCTCATACAGCTCACGGCAGCGGGGGTCGTGGTTTGGGAGATGCACACAATGGCAGGAAATGTTGTCCAGCGCACGTTGTTTACCGGGAGACGGGTGCCACGTTGTCAGACGTGGCCTCGCCAGTGACCCCAATGCCCGTCGTCTCAGTAATCCCCGTGGATAAAAGCGTAGGTCAATGGCCAAACACTTTTTGATTTTGCGAAAAGTACCTGGAAAAATCTATAAAATGTAGGCTTTAACAAGTGACTTCAATGGAAAAACAATGATGACCACAATCAGCCAGCCAGTCCAGCAAACAACACAATGTCCGAACAATTATGTTTTAGCTGATGACACAGTCTAGAAAACAACCGATGGATGCGAACTACAGGAAATGACTTAAGAGCTTAATAGAGATGGTGCAAAGTCGGGATCCTGAGAAAAACAAAGGTCATGCACAACGAGTTCACGAAACAATGGGAGATATGTCAGAGTGACACAACAATAACACACAGCGGAGTGTGTGTACCTCGGAGTGTGTGTACCTCGGAGTGGAGTGTACCTCGGAGTGGAGTGTACCTCGGAGTGGAGTGTACCTCGGAGTGGAGTGTACCTCGGAGTGTGTGTACTCGGAGTGTGTGTACTCGGAGTGTGTGTACTCGGAGTGTGTGTACTCGGAGTGTGTGTACTCGGAGTGTGTGTACCTTGGGCAATTATCAATGGTGGACCGGGATTACAAATAATTAAATAAATAGGTGAGTGACAGCAGGTTGGGGTGTCTGTAAAACCAACAATAAACACAAGACAGGAACACACGGTTTAGGGAACATGTAATCAGGTTGATGGTGGGTATATCTAAGGTATATCTACTGTATACATCAACATTCGGATTCGGGACCACACGGTCACGTCAGAGATTGGGAGTCGAGCGGGGCAGGACCCCCCCCACCTCGCTCCGAGCAGGGACGACAGCCGCTGCTCGAGACTATCGATGAAGTGGCAGACAGACGAGAGGTGGCACGACGAGGTTGTCTGCTGTGTCGGAGGTGCAAGGATTGTCAATGGCTTGGGAAAGCCTTTATCCATCAGGGGAAATATCTCGTGGCTGATGGTGATGATGATGATACAACGCTTAAAGAACCCTACAAAAACCAACGTTTACTTGTAGAAAAACCCTAAAGCCATTAAATGGTAACTTCCGTGCAATATGTGAGCTTAGCTTTAAAAATGCTTTGATCTGATTGTACAGCTTGACCCATTTATAGATACCCTAATGATGTATCGCAAGCCTTTTACTTTCTTCTCAACAGTTGATTGGATATTGTGGAAGCCACGGCTATGATTGCGTGCCAGGAGAGGGCTGAACTCGTTACAAGCCGTATCGAGGTCGTCGGGAGACGCTGGTGGGGGTTTCATTCAAACTACGTTTTCTACTCTCCGCTTTCTCCCTCTTATGTCCGTGGAGCGTCTCTAAAAAGGGTCACCCCAGGCCGGAGACTCGCGGCTCGAGGACACGGCACGGCACGTTCATCGCTTCTGGACGCCAGAGGGCGGACCGGGGCGCCCCAGCACGGCGGACCTCGGGCCGCTCGGCGTGCGAGCGCCTTCCTCGTGGGCGACGTGCGCGCATCGCACAGACACGTCGCACAGACACGTCGCACAGACACGTCGCAGACACGTCGCACAGACACGTCGCACAGACACGTCGCTCAGGAACCACGCAGCGGTGAGAGTTGCCTACCGCCTGGGAGAGGCCTTCGTCCAGCAGTAGATCGATCGTGGCTGACGACGACGACTATTATTGAATTAAAATTAAACAGGTACATTGGCAAAATAGTGCGAAGATGGATTTGGATCGGATCGATGGGGGGGGGGGGGTGAGTAATCGGGGTCGAGTTGGCGCGAGGTCGCTGCCCACAACCCGGAGGTGCTTCGTCAATGGGCGACAGCCTCCTCAGATTTTTAAAAGAAAATAACATCGACCGGTTTTTAGGACTTTTAAGCCCATTTCCTCAGACACGTGTTTGAGGCTCGCTGCCCCGGCTTATGCACAGCTTCATGTGTGAGATTATTCATTAGATTTTGGTCAATGTTTTTTTTCTTCCAAATACTTAAAGACAAAACGAGATCATACTCGATTTGGTGCAAAGAGAATGGTGCCGTAGCCTCCGCTTCAAAGAAGTGGATGTAGCAGCGATCTAATTATGTGTACTACATTGTTTTAACTACACCTTGCTGATAAGACGTGAGATAAGTGGGTACTGGTGTGAGGGGGTCTTGCCCCATACAGAAATGCCACTGGGAAGCATTACATATGGAGGCCCCAACGGCCAACAGATCAGGTTTCAGGAACGTTATTAAATCATGGTGACCGATGGACGACACTGGTGACGGAATGGCAGCCAAAGGAGTGAACGCGCCCAAGAGCACGACCACCACGGAGGCGGAGCGACGAATCGGTTCGCGTGCAAGAGTGAGATGGACTGTAGCAGCAGCACGGCACCGTCGGGGGTGGCGATGGCCCGGGAAGGCCTCCATCCAGCAGTGGATAGACAATGGATGACAACGACGATGACCGTATTCAACGACAGACTATGCTCGCTGTCCATGAAATTCGCACTCGAGATTGAAAATTCTCTCATGCGGAAAAGCTGCAATTTGAGGTGTGACAACATCCGGACGCAGAAGCGCATCCAACTCGAGGGTTAGTCGCATGCGCCGAGAGCTCCGCAATGTTGGAGCGCAGCCCTGCCGATGCGTTTAACCTTCTTAGAAGAATCACAAATCCGCAGAGACGGCGCTCCACCGAGGGGAAGGGCCGCGCGGCACCGCGCCCGGCGCCGCCGCAGCCAGGGACCGGTTTAATGCCGCGATGTCAGCCACGGACATCTGGTGTCGGCTCATGGACGCGAGCCATGCGGAGTCCCCCCACCCCCTACCCCCGCCCCCATTTGTGCCCCCCCCTCGGCCGCGTCTGCTGCCAGCGGATCACCCTGCGACCGCCGCCGCCGCGTGACCCTGGCTGGGTGCGACACAGGAGCCCGGCGCGCTTGTCTCTCGCTCCTTGCTCTCGTGTTCAAGGGTTGTGCCACTCGTTGTTTGGTACGATATCCGACGTTCCCCATCAGAGAGACACGTGGCAACACAGTCATATTGATCTTTGCTGCTCTATCGCTACTTGTGAAAAAAAAATGAAAATAAATCGACCGCACTGTGTGCGTGTGGGATGATCAGCGGTACACAAACAGCTATGCACCCACAAACACGCAGACGAAATGCCCCATATAGCCTGGGACACGTGCTGTTAATGACCAGCTATTTGCGCTGTATGCAAAGCCTGTCACAGCACAGAAAGGGTGAGTGTCCAGCACCATCTGTCGCCGCCTTTGTCTCCCCACTGCTGAGGTACTCATTTATGGCACAGTAGACCTAGGGAAGGCCCCAGGAACAGTTCGCATATTTGTCATCCTTGACTGCGAGTGGGAATCTAACTCGTAGCACTGTGTTATACTCACATATACTCTCATAACAAACACAAAGCCACGAACACTGGTACCTGCGCCGCATGTTAATGGGCGTTTTATTATACATAAGCAGATGCTTGCGGGCCCTGTGCTCTGGGGCGGGACTGCAAGCACGGGTTGTTTGTGCAGCAAGGCAACGGTTGGTTTACGATGCTTCCAGGGATACTGGCACACGCACTCTGTTTGTACTGCGGAGACGAAGGGACACGCGCGCACACACACAGGGACACGGAGGCGGGGACACACCGGGCAGGTGCGTGACCTCAGACGACCCGGCGCGCCAGAGTTACCTGCAGCCAGATCTGCTCGGGCTCCTCCATCTTGCCTGCGAGGGAGCACTGCACGCTGGCGTTCTGTCCGGCGTTCACCTCCACGATGCTCATGAGCGGCAGGAAGTGCGGGACCTCGTCTGGGGTAGGGGTGACAATCAATCCGCCGTCTCGCGTCGTTCTACGGGGTTGCGCCGACACACGGAGGCCGCCCATCGAAGCCACGCGTAGGCTCCGGCCTGCTTTGCTCGCGGGATCTGACGAGATTGGATGATTCCGGGCGACTATTTTATTTCAAGCACGAATGACCCAAAATGCCAAGTGGCCAGCAACAAAGAGCATGGTTGAAGGTGCAAGCGATGAGGTGAAACAGTCAGTGTCTGGTCGACCAAGTCCTCCGCGTGAGCAGAGCGATCACACATTGCACAAAGAGCAAATTTTATGCTGAGTTAACCGAGAAGAGGTCCAGGACAAATTAGCATGATGTAATTGTAGCATCATGTGCAAAAAACATCAACAACAAAATGTTAATGTAAAAACGACACGCACGCATGCACAGCCATGCAGACACACATCAAGGTCAATTTGTCATGATGGCCGATGGTGGTGATGGCAGCGACCCTCTGCATTGCCTCATCTGCTGCTCAATCGACACCTGACCTCCAGGGTCTGCTCTTACAGACAGGCAGGAACAATTGACCGATTTCTATTTGACAGCCGCGTCTCCTCAAGATACACAACAAAGAAGGACGAGTGTCAGCCAGGAGGCGTTAATAATGGGGGGGGGAGGCTGAAGAAAATAACGACAATTCTCTCTCCAGATCAAAACTGCCAAGCCAGGAGCAACACAATGGCATGGAGGATCCGGTCACTTGGCGAGAGGGGAATGAGAGGAGGCGGCTCTGGTCGGCTCATGAATCGAGGCTAACGGGAGCAGCGATGCTTGACATTACAAATGAAAGGACGCGAGTTGAGACTCGTGGACAAGGAGACGTGAAGCGATCAGGATGGGAAAAAAACGCGGAGAGAGCAGAAGAGCCAGCGGTAGGCAGCAGCGGAGACGGGAAGCACTCGCCTCATTTCCCACAGAGCGAGCAGGCGCATAGACCCAATTTGCACGGAGCTTCGCTAAAGAACACCACCGCTGGCTGCCGGGCTCCGTGTTCCACAAATAAAACATCACGCCGGCCGGCCCCGGCGAACACGACCGCATCACTAATTAATGCTTTTTGATCAGCGAGCTCCCTAAGAAGTCTTCCCCGGGGCTGCGGCTGCTTCTGGCTGCAAGTCGCGGCAACTTTGGGAAGACGATTCAAGCGGCGGTGTTCAGCCGCACCTCTCTGCCCGACGGGACCGGAGCACGCTCCGTTTTGATCTACATTAATGCCACGCATAATGGAGCTGCCTGCGAGTGATGTAGAATAAGGTTAGCTTGATCTTTAAAAAAGAGAAAAATGTCTTTCAATGTTTTTTCCCCCCCTCTCCCCCCCCTCACTCTCCGCTTCTACGGAAACTCTCGCACCAACTCCGAGGGCGCCAACTTGAACGAGCGCGGCGGCGACCGTGCGCGGGCACCGAATTCCAGGTGCCGACGCTTCAGGAGGAGACCCTTCTCGTGTCGGATCGGTACAATAAACCGGTGCGGCGAGATGGCACCACGAGGCTGCTCCTATCTGGCCCGGGCCGCCGGCCCTGCTCCCGCACCGGAGTTAATTGCGTGTGCTCCCGCCCTAAATCCTGCCGAGTCCGAGCAGCGCAGACTAATTTCCAGCTGCCGCTGTTATTCCGACACCTTTTATGCTGCCTTTATTCATCACGGCTGTCTAGTTGGGAGGAGAGGCGCTGCGGATACGAACACTTTTGCCCGTAATCATATCGCTTGTCTGAGCAGGCCCCGCACGCCGTACATTTTGCTTAAACATAAAGAGCAATTAAACGCAGCCATTTATACAGCGCATCGCTTTAATAGCACGAGCGAACACACTTTTAAACGAAAAACACGTATAATTTATAAAGCATCAGCTGCTTCAAACAAACAATAAACGCAGCGCTAATAGGGAAATCTGTTGGGTCTAATCAACTTAATTACTACATTTGCATTTCAGAAGGTTGTGAATGGGTACTCGGAGAATATTAATAATTGAAGTGTAGCCTCGACAAAATCTTATTAGTTACTGTTCAGCGGTCGCCAATTACGTGCATTCAACATTAAGGGGCATGCGCAGCGTGCACACAAAGCAGCTCATATCAGTCAAGCGCCCATCAATCCGGAGTGTGCCAGGCAAGAGTGGTGCGTGGGAGGTAAAATAACATGGCACCGATATTATGTTTCACAACGGAATGGCATATGGCAAATGTAATTGGCGGTTGTGTTATTTAATTAAACATTCTAGGCTACGTCTGTTGCGTAGGGGAGCAGCGGTACAGCGGTTAGCACAATGCGCTGAGATTCGTGCTCGCCCATGGCTAACATCAGCAGCGAGAGAGTGGTATCTGAACAGTTCAGATGAGAGGAACGATCAAGAATGGAAAAGTAATCATCTTCATTATCGTCATGATCCCGTAATCATCAACCCATCATCCCAAAATCATAACCGTCATGATGATGACAAATACCCCAATCTATGACTCCATTGCGTCCTACATTTTAAACGAATCTCTGCTCTAGCCGCCGATGAGAGCGCTATAATCTAATGATGCGAAATAAATTTAAAGCATAAAATAAAATCCCCCGTGTAATAAAACGTCACGCTGGAGAGACAGAACGTGTGAAAATGAATCTCGAGCTTTGTCTGGAAGATAACCCTCGTCACTACGACCTCGGTATAGCAGCACACCCGCCTCGCTGGGTTTAAACTCCGGCTTGCGAGGTAATGGCGACCCCCCTTTGCTTCTTAGAACCTCTCGGACGAGCGTGGCCGAGGTGGAGGCAGAACCACCCACCGGTGTACGTTACACCTTCACTTCAAATCAGCGGTCCCCAAACTGTGCGCTGCTCCCCCATTGAGGGGGGCTTACATGACTCACGGGGGGGCGTAGGCTGCAGCATGGATACCGTGTGGGGAGAAATCTATAATTTGAATGGGAAACGTTATCATTACGTTGCCGCGTTGACTAGAGGTGTGTGGACACGTGACCTTCTTCGTTGTGTTCTTGGAGCTGTGGAGGGGGGCACGGAGCCCAGTGGCCTTGATCGGGGGGGCCGCCCTTCCGCGCGGGGAGAGGAGCACTGCTCAGTGTACAGAACACGGAGTCCCGGAAAACGTGAGCGGGGTGATGCAGGAACTTACTGCACGAGTACTCGTGAATGTGGACCTCTCCGATGGCCACGTACGACGCCTTCTGTTCAGAGATCTCCGCCTCAAACACGACCTTCACACCACAAAGCAGGAGCACGTGGCCCCGTGCATGCACGCAATCACACGCACGAGGACACGAGTGCATGCACACACGTGTACATGTGAATGCACGTACGTGCACACACGCACAAGTGTGGGCACATATTAACACCGTGCACACACGCATATCCGTACACACACACACACATGAAGTGCTCACACATGAATTCACACAAATACACACTCACGTACACGAGCACGCATACATACAAACAGACACACGCACACGCACATACATACGCCAGGTTATTGCTCCTACATTTCATTACACATCGCGCCGCGGATCAACATCACAATGGGCGGAACAGAATCAATATGAGGCAACGCGAGCGCGCAATAAGCTACGGTAATCTGCGAGAGATAGAGGCAAAAAAAAGTTTAAAATAAAATCGGGGAACATTGACGCTGAACCACGCAGCGACAATGGCCGAGATGCACGGTCATCGATTGGCGCGGCGAAAATGCACATGACTGCATCGCTAATTATCCACGAGCCGTCGCCGCGGAGGTGGGGGCGGAGAGGCCGCTCGTAGCCACTGGCTTTATCTTAAAATAGGCCTGTCATCGTCGCTTGCTCATCAGCAGCAGCAGCAGCAGCAGCGCGACTTCAAGATCGCGCGACACGAGGCCCAGTCAGCACGCAGACGATTCACTCAGACGTACTGCACGTGCGTGCATGTGTAAGTGACGTTAATGGAGTCGTGATGGCGTTAGCGCCAGCTCCCGTCACAAGAGTGTGTCTTGGGCCTCTGTCTGGCACCAGAGTAGCTATGGCATGGAAGCGGGCCCCAGAGGGCATGGTTCGGAGGACGTGACAGTCTGGGTGACCCCGAGAGGGCACGTGACCGGCAGAGGGTAGCGAGGGGGCACAAAGGGTGGCTTGAGGGACACGTGGTGCTCGGTCGAGAACCTTCTGGTGAGATCCAGAAGGGGGCGTGGCCACGCTCGGGAGCTTGAAGCGGAGGTCCCGAGAGCGACCGCTGCTGTCTGCTGGAAATAACCTGCCGTGCTACGTCTCCTCGATCTTTGGTCTTCGGTCGTCACGTTCAGCATCTTGGGTCAGGCAGTATGTTACTGACCTGACCCGGTTATGTAGTTACCCTGTTGGGGGTCTAGTTAACTGTTGTTGTACGTTATGTAGTTACCCTGTTGGGTTTGTCGAATAAACGAGTTTTCTCCAAGTTCAAGTGTGTGTCTCCGTGAAATACACTACACATGTGTATGCGTGTATGTATTACTGGGGCTGCAATGCCTTAAAAATTGGAGAAAGTATCCGCAAC
Organism: Lethenteron reissneri; assembly: GCF_015708825.2. NCBI lineage: Eukaryota > Metazoa > Chordata > Hyperoartia > Petromyzontiformes > Petromyzontidae > Lethenteron > Lethenteron reissneri. The sequence goes on along the minus strand of NC_083820.1, from coordinate 12,643,430 downwards.
AAGCAGAGATTACTTCTTAAGTGAACTGCTGGGGGAGGGTGGCGTTTGTTTGCAGAATGCCCTTCGTGACATCATTACATCCGTCTGGTCCACAGGATGGATTCTGCAGGATTGGAAGGAAGTCCTGGTCGTTCCCTTTTTTTTTTACTCCCAGGGCATATTTCTCCTCAGTGTGAGGCCGGGAAAGGTCCCGACAAGGATTATTCAACATCGCCTTGCCAGAAATGTTAAGGAGAGGCTTGCGGAGCCCCAGGGTTGTTTCAGATTGGGGTGGTCCTATTTTCCTCATATTTTCTCTGTCCATCTGGTACAGAAGAGGTGTAAGGAATTTCAACAGGACCTACATCGTGCTTTATTGACCTGGTCAAGGCCTATGACACCATCAACAGGCCATGGCTCTGGGTTATTCTTTATGCTTTTAGGGTCCCTCACCCTCTGCTCACAATCATTGACCGTCATGAAGATAGGGATGTCCTCTGACCCCTACACTTTTTAACATCTTCTTTGACCACGCAGTTCGAAATTATTGCATGGCTGTACCGGTGTAATTTCCATCTGGTGCAGATACAAAGGGAACACGTCTGAGAGGCCGTCAACTGAGAATGTGGAGCGATGAAATCAGGTCATGTACAGGTGCTAGGTAGATTATTACATCGGAAGATAATGAGAGGTGGTGATGGCTTGGGGGGCAGGGCTTCATCCAGCAGTGGACTGAACATGGCTAATGATGATTGTCATCTTATTTTCCCTCATGTCAACTCGCGAGTGATGATGGGGCCAAATTAGCGCCTGCTTCTTTGTCTCTCCTTGGACAGCTTTCCAGCTTCAGACACACTTGCCCCCTATTGCTCAAAGTCATTCTCTCTTGCATCAATCCGTCTCATTCTCCGTCTTCCTCTTGTCCCTCGGACTTGAGTGCCATTGTGCCAATGCTCAAATGGACAGTGGGCGGGTTCTCATCTCTATCGGTAGTCTTGCGGTGAATAGTTACGTTCCTACGATGGGAAGCAATCTCCATCCAGGTCACCGTTGGCATGTGACCAACTGACGCATCCTGTGCAGGTGCTGCTTCATTTACTGACCCCAGAGGGATAACAATGGTGATTACAATGAGGATGATTACGATGATGATGATGATTATGAAAGGCTGAGTCAGCCCAAGCTCATATTTTAACTCGTGACCCCAGACACAAGAGCTCTGCTCCTCTATGGAGAGCGTTACATCTAATCCCCAGAAAACTTCATTGGCGACCGGGCCAAGTCACGATTGGTGATAGTTTAGACTAAAATGTGAACTCTGCTAATGACGTTCGGCTCCAGTAAGGGTGGGAAACAACCATGCAAAGTTCTCGTGTAACTCTCTCCTACCGCTCCACACCCCCACGACACCCCAAAAAAACTGCTCACGTCAAAATAAAGCAGTGATTGAAAGCACGTGCTCTAGAGGGCAGCGGCAGGGGAGCCGGCTTCGGAATTTTTCGGCAAACGAACAGCGAGCCAGCGACGTGGGCGAGCGGAAAATGAACCCCGGCCCCGCGGCCTGGCGAGGAGCTGTCCGTGGTGGTCGCGGAGTAGGAGGGACGCGCACCGCCGGCCAGCGCGACAGAGACGGCCGCGATGCCCCAGACACACGCACAAGACGGACGACGCACAGACAGACGAAAACACGAGGACGTTCCAAACGCTGGGTTTCCGCACGAGAGCAGCGGGACAACAATGAGCGGTGTGGCCGCGCGGCGGTCCCCAACGCCAACGGACGTGGACGCCGCTTCTCCCGACCCCCTTACGTATTCGTGCATCAACCGCGCCGGTCGTGGGAGTGGGGGTGGGGCGGGGAAGGGGCGAGAGAAGAGGGGGCAGCAAATCGTATCTGCAGGCAACAGCTGTCTATTGTTGGGGCTAATCCCGCCGTGGTTATGTGACGAGGGATCAGCGCCGCTCGCATGAGGCTCATCAGTGTGGCGCGGTTCCCGGTGGTGGCGGCGGTGGCGGCCGCCGCCTGTGGAGAGGTTGGCTGTGGGGCTGTGCGGCTGTGGGGCGGGGGTTTGTCCCTTTATATGCTGCTTAGTGTCCCGCAATATTTTATGGCTTTGCACAAAACATTTTTTTCTTCAAGGACAAATTAAGCCTCCATTTTTCCCCCTTCTATTTCATCATCATTCCCAAACTCTCTCTGCTTCGTTGTTATTACGGCGAGATTTATAGCCATTATTGCGAAGAAAAATGTGTTTTATTTATTCTATTGAATTCAGAGATTTTATTTTAAGGTTCACTTTGTTGTCACAGCGCAGTCACTTATTTTGATTGCGCACAAAAAAAACAACAACCCCGCCATCAGTGAAATTGTAATTTTTTGCTTTGATTTGAACAGAGCCGGTTCAGAGGGCACGAAAGGGCATCGAGCAACAGAGCCAGAAGTGGTGCCGACACTGAAAATAACCGCGGAGCGTCGTTCACCCCGCTACGCTCTCACGCCTCGTTCCCAGCGACCCGCATCGCCCCCTGCACAGCTCTCATTTTACATCCGATCCGTCTGAAAGCAGCGCCCACAGTTATTGCTTACAAAGTCACATTTTTGAAAATTCATATACCCAACCATTTGCTTAATTAACTTCAAAAATTGTGCCGATGGACGTGGCTTGAGACTCATAATGGAGACTCATAATGGCCATGTCAATGCGATGGGTCAGTAATCCAAACAAAATAGCTTCTCACGCGTGATGAGTTAAAGGTTGTCATATCTCGGCAAAAATGGATCTGCTATAATCACCTTTCACTTAATTTGGCCTGACTCGGCTTGGAGTGCTGACATTCCTCAGTAGGTATCGGATGAGTGGCGTGTGTGGTGAACCCCCCTCGCACAGCGCGACACTGTGAGGCGTTGCGCACAGGATACAAAATTCCCAGACACATCGTCACATCACTATCACCGGAGCGGCTCCTGCAAGGGGACATTGGGCTTTACGTCGAGACCCAGCTTCAGTCTTCCGTGACAGACTCGTGGTCTCAATTGAGCCTTCACTTCAGAAATCATCCATGTAATGTCATCTTAAACACGTCGGCTTTCATGACCAACATTATCCGTAATAATGTTTTTTTTTGGGTTAGATCATGTCAATATAAATGTGCCGTTAACCCGCCACCACCCGACACAGCCAATTAGTAAGGTTCGTCAGGTAAATAAAACGTGGCAATTAGTTACTACTTTAGCACACCGGTGTGTTGGAGAGTAAACTCATGACATTTGGTAGCTTACAATCAGCTCCTTCAGGCAATTTTCAGGAGTTGTGAAGAAGTCTTCCTGTTTTCGGTCTTAAAAAGTACCCGAAATTTTATCGTCATATAAACACATCCGTAAAATTGTGTAAAACACGTAAAGTTGTTCATACCCATAAACTTTCCATGTCCCTCTCAACTTTGTGTCCTGGAAGGTCATCCCCAACTGCCCACCCCCACGTGGTCCAGCCGATAACAGCAATCACAGAAATCACCGATCACAGCAATCACCGATCATACCGGCCGGTCAGCCGACTGACCGACTGCCTGAGAGGGGTCAGGCGAGCGCCTGCGTGACCCGGCACAAAAGAGTCGCGGCGCCGTTGCCGCAGCTCGAGGGGGCGAGCGGTGGCGGCGGTCGCCGTGTCGTTGTGGCGGCTTGGGCCTACCTGGTAGGTGTTTGGCCAGAAGACGCTGACGGCGAGTTCCGTGCGCACCCAGCGGTTGGCCGCGGCGGTGGCCCGGGCGGCACTCCACACGGGGTGGCCCAAGCCTTCGTTGTTGACGCGCACGTACGCGCTCAGCTGGGGCGGCTCGCCGGCCTCGCCAGCTGCTCCGTCCCCGTCGTCTTTACTCGATGACGGCGACGAAGCAGAGTCCCCACCTCTCCTGTCACCGCCGCCCATGCGGAAGCTGAATGTGATGCAGTGCGTGTCGTTCTCCATGAGCGGCGGCAGTGCCAGGCGTGCACGGCTTCCGGGGGCGCGGCCGGATGAGTCGACGAGCATGAGGTATGAACCTGTGTGCACGCACGTACACACGCACGCACACACGCACGCACACACGCACGCACACACGCACGCACACACGCACGCACACGCCCAGAGATTCTTTAGTATAGACGCACAGGCTGCTGGTGGGTCAAGTGCTGTTGGTGAGCATCTTCGAAGGTCGGCGTGGCGCATGAGAGCGGGTGGCCAGCACCACCATACTCACCCACCTCTTTCTCTCCAATGCCGATGTGTTCACACTGCACCCCAAGTACCCAGACCAGAGTCAATCCAATGAATGGGCCATGACCAGTTACGATATTCGCCACCAATGTTGGCCGTAAGCAGGCATCGAACCGGGGCCACCAGGTTTGTACCGCAATGCAAAAACCACGACACTACGGCTCTCCACCCAGACCCACACGCGCTCCTCACGCACAGGACGCGACGCCACGTAGAGACGATGTCGGAAGGTCATGCATGGTACCAGCCGCATCAAAACCGACTTTAAACGGCTCATGGTGTTAAATCCCTCGAGTCCCTTACCCAGTGGTGGGCCTTTGGCTCATGTGGCCTCCATCCTGTCCACTCTCGAGCTCTGTCCTTCTGCTTCCCCATTTCACCGCGTGCCCACCCCTCAAGCGGCATCGCCCGTTTCCTGCCTCCTGGCCCATTTCCCGTCTCTCGCCCTTCCAGAACGTCCTTCATTGAGCACACGCCTCCAAGGATCTGTCCGATCCACATCTATTGCTTTTTCTTGAGATTGTTCTCATGAGACGACTTGACTTCTGCGAAATTAGACCGTGCAATGTTGCCACCAGCAGAGCACGCAGCAGGCTGCCACACTCAGGGCACGCGTTCACGATTATGTCAGCCGCTCACGTGCTTTGCCACCATGCGCTCTCTCGCTGAGCGCAGCTCAAAGAGGTTTTACCATTTAGGCTGTGTTGGTCGCGAGCAGGAATCGAACCCAGGTCATCCCAGAAAATGATGTCTAAGGCGTCTAAGGGTGCTTAGGGGGCCACGATGAGCCCCATCGGGTTGAGCCCGCCCGCTGGCTATGGGTGCCGGCGAAGCTGCTCGGCCACGAATCTCACACCGGTCGACGACAGGGGATGGTCCCCGGTCCCCACAAGCCGGCACTGACCGTGCCGCGCGACGCTGAGCGGGGACGCTGAGCGGAGCAGGGCTGGAGAAAGTGGTGATAGTGCACGGAGAAGCCGTGACCTTACGTCGCGCTGCGAGGTCGCACGCTCGCTCAAAATCTCAAGCGTGCGCTCTCAGGGACGGTGTGCCGGCAGTTCAATCGCCGAGAAATACTCACATTAAGTGCTTATTTAACACGGGCATGTAAATCTTTTTTTAACCGGTTATGCTGCAATTTTAATTTAGGTGCAATGATGTTTAAAATCCTGCGGGATTTACCTTCCTAATTTCCTCTGCAAATTAGTTATGCCACACAATTCATTTTGTGGAAGGCTGAAAGTACAATGTTCATATTGCACCTAAATTACATCGCTGATCTCTTTTGTGAAAGTTTGCAGGAGAGCGAAGGCAGAACGCGGCGACCTCCGCGAGCAGCACAGAGGTAGGCGGAATTTTACAAAGCAACCCTGACGGAGTCAACCCCCGCCTCTCGCTACTACTAGGCCATTGTGCTTTACATCCCCCCCCCCCCATCCATGCAGAGCTACTCGCTATTCGCCGCGCCTAATTGTGCCACAGACGAGGCCGCGCTCCTCTGGCCGCGAGTGCGAATCACTTCGCAGTGTTTGACTTTGCAAGAGTGGGACGCATGACAAAAACTAAAAAAAGAAACCCCACGGTCTGACTTTAGGCATTACTTGGAACGACCTTCTTAAACAAAATCAATTGTCATTCTCTTGTAAGCACCAGATTACGCCAGGTAAACCCATTAACTGGCTCTCGTGGTTGGGATTAACCGGTGTAAGTGTGCTGCGCAAAGAAGCCGGCTTGGACAGCAGTGGATTAAACGCCGAGCCGACAGAACCCGGCCGGCCGCCTGCCCAGCGGCAAGCCCCCGGCACGCGCCGTGCTGGGCACACTGTAATTAGAAACGGTAAATTGCCACCGCTAAGAACAGTGTCAAAATGGTACGACACTGCAATTACGCCGCATTTCACATATTCTCAGCGATGACTGCTTTTGTTAATAATTGTGCATTTCTAAATTGTGTTTGTTAAAAGCGCCCCTTGCTTAACGAAAACAGTCACTGTTATGACCGCTAAAAATACATTTCATGGGTGTGTTTTATTCTCTTTCAGAGATTTACAATTCAGCATTGCTCTTCAATCGCACTTACTTTTCTTTTACTGCGATGAAAGTGCCAGAAAGGGGCCCTTTATGTGCGAAATAAAAGCATTTTAAAAACAGTATGACAAGGCTCATCCAAGAGGTAATTACTCCGGCGTGTGTGCACTTGACAGATAGGAAGCGGTGCCTTTGCCTCATGTGGTTAACAGGACACTCCATTCTCTCCTCTCTCCAAAACCGCCACTTAATGTACGGTCTGGAGATGCGCTTTGTGATGGAAATAAATCTGGCCGTCTCCCCCGCATCAAAACCTAATCACTTCTCTCGATGAGCTCTTTGGTGGTTGCGCGGAGATTTATTGCACCGTGAGACGCGACGGCGCCCGCAGACCGTCCACCGCTCTCCGGTCATCGGTCCGAGCGCCGCGTGACGAGACCCCTTCTTCGGATTCGGGCTCGTGCCTAATTACGGACTAACGAGCTCTTAAGTGGCCGCATACATCATCGGCTTTGCGGGCGAGGCTCTCCGAGGAGAGATTCACGTGGAATCTCGGCGTGAAGCGAGGACTGCCCCAGCGTGGCCTTCCGACGGCGCGTCCCGGCGCGTTCGGAAAACGAAAACAACGTCACGGCAGCAAAGCGTGGCGCTTCGTGGCACAATCCCGGGAGCAGAGCGCGGGAGACAGGAACGCGGTGGGGTGCGGTGGTGCGCCATTGCGTTCTCTCCACAAAAGATGCGTGCCCACATCGGGTTCGTCACAGCTTTAGCATGGACCTCCCTTAATGGTCTGCTACAATAAAACAAGACATTAATTTTATATACGACTAAACAAACAGCCGCTGCTTCAGCTAAAAACAATATGACTCGGGGCATTAGAACAAGCCGAGGGTTTGTGTTTCGCGTCTTGCTTAGACGAAGTGAAACTCCGTGTTGGCTGACGAGCCTCGCACAAGATGGCGTGCTGGGGGGGGGGGGTTCAGGCAATGAAAAGTTCTCGCAATCCCTTTTAATAAACGTCTGCTTCATCACTTTCAATATTCTTACCGATGTGTAGCAAAAGATGGAGATGGAATGACTTCAAGCTTTCGAGACTGCAGGAATTCATATTCTTTGGGTCTTTCGGTATTGTCAAATTAATAAAAAATTATAAATGTAAAATAAACAAAAAAACTACGACGTTTCGATCATAACATAAGCGATCGTCATCAGGAGGAAAGAGGGGAGGGTGGTAGGGGGTGATGACGATCGCTTGTGTTGTGATCGAAACGTCGTAGTTTTTTGTTTATTTAATATATTTAGTTTTTATTAATTTGTACCTATTTATGTGACTTTACCGAAAGACCCAAAGAATACGTGGAGATGTGTGTGCGCTGTGCCTCTAGAAGTTATTCGGACCAATGGCGTAGAATCATTGGCATGGGTCCTACACAAGTATTGCCCCCAAGCCCCTTTTTCCCACTTCCCGCTCTTCAGAGCCGGGCTCATAGACCCTTCCGGCGGCCTGTGGGACCACAGATAGCCACGCCACTGCCCAGGACCTGCTATTCTACATAGGACCACGATGGTCATTGTTGCTCTCCGTCACAATGTACCACGTCGAATTAAGGAACAATGCCAAGACTGCGACCTCTTCACACCACAATGAGTCCCCATAAGCATTCTTATTTTCACGGGCAGGGAAAAAAAACGCTCCGTAAAAACCCTGACCTCCATATCGCCCTGACCCACCGCAACCCTCGCCACAATCCACGGTGCGTTAGAGGAGAGGTTGTGGCCAATTCCCAGCAGGGAGGATGAGTGGGAGCGAGCGAGCGAGCGGGGAGGGCGGTGAGCGACAGAGCGGGCAGGCGAACGAACAAACGAACTGTGGGACCAACGCGGACGGAGGGAGGGAGGGTGGCTTGGCGAGCGAGCGAGCGAGCAGCCGAGCAGGGGAGCAGGGGAGCATGCTGGCTAGCTGGCTGGCGAGTGTCCCCTGAGAATTAATAACAAGTGGCTGATTATGACCGCGTGTCGGCTCTGGGTTTTTTCGTGCACGGTTTCCGTCACGCAGGAGTGAGCCGCCGCTCGACGCCTAATGAGACGGCTGGCGGCCGCTCCGCACCACTGGGGGGGGGGGGGGGGGCCTCGCCGACATCCTCGGAAGCGCCGGGCGCGCGACCTCGACAAGCGAGCGGCTGCCGAGATTTTTATTTATTTCATATTACCGATCAATCCATCTCTTGATGTGAATTATTAAACAGCCGATGCCCACCTTCACAAGGAATGCACCAGATCGTCAGATCTGTAAGCTCACCAGGGCCGAGCCTGCACCGTGCTTGGATGAGCGACCACGTGCAATGTCGATTGTCACTTTCAATCCTGAAGCACCACAGCCAATGAAACAAGATTACATTGTGGGCATCAGAGGGCGGTGTGGTAACATCGTGGTTGTACCGTAGTTCTATGCTCTCTAACTTCACCAAACCGTGGAGAGGCCCTCATTCAGCAGTAGATTGACAAAATGGCTGAACATATGCAATGCATTTCGCCAGGTGAAAAGAATGTAACAGGGAGCCCTGGGAAGTAAGACAAACTGCAGTGCAACAGAAATTACTTAGCCAAGCTCATCCACACCCTGAGCCAGTGCTGGAAATTCCACATTGCTATGACAGACCACAGGACAACCATTGTTGTGCAATGGTGCAGGACAAAGGCATTGAAAACCACGCGGCTGCATCATAATCTTCAAAAGCACCATCAGACATGGTCAATCCACTGCTAGATGAAGGCCTGCTCGATCCTGCGTTGTAACAATTCACCTAGCACATGTCCACTGCACAAGTATACATGGAGATACAATGTAGTGTTGCATTGCCTCTATAATATGCGTAGTTATACACAGACGCGATATAACGTTGACTCCAGACAGCCTGTGGCCACATGTCAAGGTACGTGACGCGCAGGGCGTGGACGGGCTGCACGTCACGGGGGCAGGAGGGAGGGGAGGGGGGGGGCTGTTGTCGAGAGAAGCAGAGAATTTGTCAACGTTCCACTTCAGCTCAGAACGTCGTTTAGACTGGAAACTTAATTTACATGAACTATAAAGACTTCAAATTTAGCCAACTACAAAGACCTCATTAAACACTGATAAATGGCAAAGTTAATATGTATGTATTTAAAATAATAAATCCGTACACATTATGTAAAAATCCTGAAAAATAAAATACAAACCCAGCTGTGATTGAAATACTTAAATTTGAACGAAATTTGGCCGAGACTATTGTACTGAGTCTCGGCTCCGAGGACAATTATGCCTCTGCCATTCATACTTATCGTTGAGATTTGCAAACGAGAGGCACAGCTATTATTGTTTGGAATAATTTCACCGCAGGAGAGCTCGAGTACTATCATTTGAAAAGTCTCCATGGCAAGAGTCTCTCGTGATCTCAATAGGTGCCCGCTTCGTCAGAAATGAAGCACACACACACGCACACTTAGAAACGCGTAAACACAATACAAAGTTACACATACGTACACCTATACACACGTACAAGCTCAAACATCCCACTGTAAAGCCTTGAGCACACGGTTGGGACGAGTGCTGTTAGCGAGCGCCTATTAAAGGCGGCGCAGCTCGTGTGACCGTGGCCGGCCGTCTTTGTTTCCGCAAAGCTAAAACAAACAGACACGTGGTACCAGATACTTATTCAAGGCCGAGTCCACCTGCAGGAAGCTCTGAACAGGTTCACGGCCGAGAATTGAACGCAAGCAGTCGAGTTTGTAGCGCAGTGCGCAAACTCCGGTGGCATCGACCCCCCCCCCCCCCCCTACGATGCACAAATACGCTCGCGAGCACGCTGAGTGTACACTCACACGCTCGCGAGCACGCTGAGTGTACACTCACACGCACGCGAGCACGTGAGTGTACACTCACACGCACGCGAGCACGCTGAGTGTACACTCACACGCACGCGAGCACGCTGAGTGTACACTCACTCGCACGCGAGCACGCTGAGTGTACACTCACACGCTCGCGAGCACGCTGAGTGTACACTCACACGCTCGCGAGCACGCTGAGTGTACACTCACACGCACGCGAGCACGTGAGTGTACACTCACACGCACGCGAGCACGCTGAGTGTACACTCACACGCACGCGAGCACGCTGAGTGTACACTCACACGCACGCGAGCACGTGAGTGTACACTCACACGCACGCGAGCACGCTGAGTGTACACTCACTCGCACGCGAGCACGTGAGTGTACACTCACACGCACGCGAGCACGCTGAGTGTACACTCACACGCACGCGAGCACGCTGAGTGTACACTCACTCGCACGCGAGCACGCTGAGTGTACACTCACACGCTCGCGAGCACGCTGAGTGTACACTCACACGCACGCGAGCACGTGAGTGTACACTCACACGCACGCGAGCACGCTGAGTGTACACTCACACGCACGCGAGCACGCTGAGTGTACACTCACACGCACGCGAGCACGCTGAGTGTACACTCACACGCTCGCGAGCACGCTGAGTGTACACTCACACGCACGCGAGCACGCTGAGTGTACACTCACACGCACGCGAGCACGCTGAGTGTACACTCACACGCACGCGAGCACGCCGAGTGTACACTCACACGCACGCGAGCACGCTGAGTGTACACTCACACGCTCGCGAGCACGCTGAGTGTACACTCACACGCACGCTGAGTGTACACTCACTCGCACGCGAGCACGCTGAGTGTACACTCACTCGCACGCGAGCACGCTGAGTGTACACTCACACGCACGCGAGCGTGCATTGCCTGCGACTGCACCAACTGCATTTCTTGACGGCGGGTAGAGCGGGGTGGTCGCCGAGGAGGGGATCTCGCAAGGGGGTTGCTCACTTCCGAGGATTTCGCGCGGCGTCGCTAATCGGGCTTTGCCGCCGGTTGCTCTGCGCGCAGCGGCACCTGCCATTTAGACCGCGCCAGCTCACGACGCACGACAAATGACGCTGGCGTGCAGCCAAGGCGCCTCGCGAGCGCCAACAGTGAACCGACACCGGCCGCGATCGCACGCGTGTGTATGTACACATGCGTGTGCACGCGTGTGCACGTGTGTGCACGTGTGTACACGTGTGTGTGTGTGTACACGTGTGTGTGTGTGTACACGTGTGTGTGTGTGTGTATGCCCTGCGTCCTCTACACAAGTGTTTCACCTCGCACGCGAGGCCTGTGGACAAGAATGTCTATGATGCAATTAACCTTCTCTGCGGCCGCGCACCCGCCGACTACACCCACCCCTCTGCCCGCTCGGCTGAAGGTCATGGTCGCGAGCGGCATCTGTGGAAACTGCAGCACGGAGGGCACGGGGGGCACGGGGGGCACGCGGCCGGGGCACGGCACGGGCCGCCCTCGATCGCAACTCGCTCGCCCTCGAGGCCCGGTGTCGCTGGCTGCCATTCTCGAGGTTCTTGATGTGGAAGAAAATAAATGGATTTGGCGCCTCAAGATCAAGATGTCAGCAGCCAAAGCCGTTGGTGCCGCCGCGTTCCCCCTCTCTGCCCGACCCCCCCGCAGACGACACGCAGAGACGTCCAAGAAGTGACCTCACAGGGTTCCACCATCGGGGCTCAGGTCTCCCCCTCGTCGTCACCGGACTCGTGGACACGACTCGGATGTCTGTCTCCAAGCCCTCCGCCATCTAGCACGTGCGTCTTACATATTGCACATTTGACAGCATTCTAACGTTAACACTTTCCCACCGTGCAATGAGGTGAGGAGAAAAAAATATGTCCCCTCGAGGATGAGGTGTGCCTTTGTTATGATTTGTCCAAAACGATTGAACCAAACCTGTTTATTTTCTTCATGGAAAAAGAGACGGACTGCTGATGCCGAATTCAGGCACTGGTGGCGGTTTCTGGGACACCCCAAACGCGAGTCCACGTGGGCAAACACTCGCGGAATATCTCTCGGCGGGAGGCAAATCATGAGGAAAAATTAAAAGTCACATTTTAAATAGGCAGGAGAATGTAGGGAACCATCGGATCAGAATTACGTCCATGAGAATCCCACCATTTCTATGCCATTTAGTAGCTCGGTAAACTCACTGAAGATTGGTTGCTTGCTAACTTCTCACGCCATCAGCCTCACGCCAAAACCGCATTCCTCTCCTTGCAGAGCAAAGTGCGCACGCCTTACATCCCGACTCTCAAGCCATCGGCCACGCTGTGGCGAGGCAACGGGCTCCCTGCCCGTGTCGGCTTCCGAGCGACTGGGCTGTTGCTTGGCGCAGTCCCTCGGTGGCCGATGGGACCGCAAGAGGCCCCAGCCGCAGCCTCCACAAGCGGCGGCACCTTCACAAACCACGAGGAGAATCATCATTTGCACTTATAAGGCACCGTTCCTACTTGTGTCTCATGGCGCCGAGCATGCGAAGAAGACAGATTCTCAGAATAAAAAGACAACAGAGTTGCATATTAAGAGCCAAAGAGGAATAAAACTAATTAGGAAAAACTTTTTTTTCAAAGATCAGTTTTTAGACAGGGTTTAAATAAGTCAACACTGCCTGTGAGCTTGATCTCCACATCCAGAGAGCTCCACAACTGGGGGGCACCAGGATAAAGCCAACACAGGGAAGCGAGAACGTGAGAGGAGATGCGCTCACTGCTGTTGGGTGCGAGTCGGCGCCCTGGCTGTCGCAATCTGCAGCAGTCTGCTACTACTCGGGACTTGTCAACAAGGCCCTGCCACCGTCAACAAGTCACAGTCAACACGTCACTGCCACAGTCAACACGTCACTGCCACAGTCAACAAGGCCATGCCACCGTCAACAAGTCACAGTCAACACGTCACTGCCACAGTCAACACGTCACTGCCACCGTCAACAAGCCACAGTCAACACGTCACTGCCACAGTCAACACGTCACTGCCACAGTCAACACGTCACTGCCACAGTCAACACGTCAATGCCACAGTCAAAAAGGCCATGCCACAGTCAACACGTCACTGCCACAGTCAACACGTCACTGCCACAGTCAACACGTCAATGCCACAGTCAACAAGGCCATGCCACAGTCAACACGTCACTGCCACAGTCAACACGTCACTGCCACAGTCAACACGTCAATGCCACAGTCAAAAAGGCCATGCCACAGTCAACACGTCACTGCCACCATCAACAAGGCCATGCCACCGTCAGTCAGCGAGAATACAAATGCGTGGACCAGCCCTCTCTGTGCCAGAAGATGGAAGAATACGATCAAGGAGTTTGCCGGATGACTGTAGGAGTTCATAATGGCTGTGTCAGAGATAATGATATTATCAGTCGCCACTGCCGAGATCCTGCATTCGAATCGTGATTTTCAGGCACTCGTGATGAAGCTGGGATCTCATGCGATGGGAGTTCATGGTCTGGGCATGGTCATGAGAATGCATTAAACAATCGTAGTTTTTTTGCTTAATTCAGGTAATTTCTGCTTTGAGGATTAAACGGTTTAGTTTGATTGGCATGCGAAGAGCCCCCGAGCCTGGATAAAAAGGCCTCTAAGTGACTTCAAAAGTCCGTGTGGGTTTTCGCAGTTGTGCTGTACAGACATATGATGTGCCATCTCCAGCTTGTACCGCATGTTGTTTGCACGATGTCCAACGTTCTTCTTTACATACTGGAAGCTTCTTCAGGGACTTAATATATTCAGTTCTCAAAGACTACATAGTGTCAGAGGATACCAAAAGTGGTTCTGTGATATCGCACTTTAAGGGACAATTCTCGAACAAAGAGTGGCACAGGATCTCACTGAAATAGTTTGAAATTGGAAATGTGCCCCATGTCATGACGCAGACTGCACAAGCAGTGCATAATAACTGTGAATGAGAGACAAATCGTGACCTCCTCATCACACCGTCTCACTTTGGTTTCTGGTGTGCCTCGTACTGCTTTAGCTGGGGGCATTTCGTGAATGCCCAATTGTACTCGAGCGACATTGGAAAATATAAAAAAATATATGTATCCATATCGCTTCCCCTAACCGTCATCCCGACTATGCTATCGGCATCACGTCACGAGCGGAAGGACCCGTCCGGAAATCTCGCAGAGCAGCGCAACTTTTCTCATTTGGAGAACGGTCCAGTGGAAGTGGCTATCACGGAGCTAACACAGAAATCCCCGCAAGCAACCTTGTTCCATACATGAGAGGGCAAGGGAAACATTTGGCAGATTCACAAATGACCCCGCAATTGCTTCCAGCTCTCTTGCCCCAAAAATCCGACGGAGGGGCCATGGCTAATCCCCAGGTCAGGCCACGAGGCTTCAGCGTCTTAGAGGAGATGTTGATGGACGAGAAGTTTTGAGGCAGCGTCATTAGCGAACAATGAATGCACACGCACGGAAAGGGATAATTAGTCAGCCTGCCCTAAATTGGCTTGCTATCGTTATAAATGTCCTTGGCCTTCCGTGGTTACACTGTGTTGATCATCTGATGAGAGTCTGTAATGTAGTGCATAATAGGCAATTAACCTCCCCGCCTTCGCAGGATAACGCTGGTGGCAAATGTAAGCAAGCCCTGGTTCAAAGGAGGCCAGTTTATCCCTTACCCAAGCACTAAATATTCACCTCGTCCAAATGAGCACATTTATTAACGTGGAGCACTTTAACATTTTATTGTTAGCAGTCTTGGCATTCACATTTCGTGCGAGTGTGGAGTTACGCCCGGGTTAAAAAGGGAGAGCATTTGGCTTAATTCGCAATGAGAGCCCTGGGCATTTTCCTGAAGGTATTCCGTACAACGAGAGCGGTTCCTCCAAATGTACCGCGGAGCTCTTCAAGCTGATCGACGGCCGCATGACAATGCCATCGCAGCCGAGACAAACACTTACATAGCACCCCTTCACACAGCAGATGCGTACACCACGAGTGTCTCGCACACACACGCCAGCACACGTGTGCATTGCGCGAGACGCTTGGAAATATTTAGCGTTTAACTTTTGAGAGCTTCCCACTCAATTCGGGTTACCTCGAAGCAGCAGGTCGAGCCACTGCACTGCCATTGCTTTGTGCATTCTCGTCAGTCACATCAGAGAACCGCGCGGAGCGTCACAATGCCGCCTCCCAGAGCGTCACGATTCACCACCTCGAGCGTCAATTAAACACCCGCGCTGGAGACGCCGGAGCCGCAGCCTGGCAGATGGTGGCACGGGGGAGCCAAGGGCCGCACCGTCAGAGGCGTCCTGCGCTGCTCCTCCTGCTGCCTGCCCTCCACCCTCCGCGGTGCACGGATTACAACTCGTCGTTGGTCACTAAAGAGCGATGCATTGTGGGAGGCGTTGTTGCACACGCGCGGGTGCAATGGCGGAGCCAGGATTTTCAGGAAGGGGGGGCAACCCTCCAGCAATGAAACATGATAGAGGAGTTGTTAGTAAGTAAGGACTTGTCCCTTGATTTTTATTCAACGCGTGTGCGGCGATGGTGCAGCCGTCGATCGAGGGTCGAATTCGAACCGCGTTGTGTGATCGGCATCGCGCTCGCTGAAGGTGTTGATGCCTTCAGGGAAGTCGTGTCCTGTATACACAACTGCGCACAATTCGGAGTCACTTGTAACTGCTTTTCCGTTACTTATCGCCAATTATGGACTCAGACTATTGTCCTATCATCTCATAGATTCCCTGGCACGTAATAATATGCTACACAGTGGCAGTGGGGGTCGCAAAATGCCGATTTATTACTAATACACCCCAATGATCCGATCGAAATGAGGGATTTCTATCGGATCATTGGGCAGGGGTGAGATGGAAGTGGAAACTTCTCGCTCGGCCTTTGAGACTCTTTCAAGAGAACTGTTCTATGCTTCCGCGTCTGGTAACGAAGAGGAAATGAAAAGAAATCGTTTGCAGTTTTTGTTCAACGAACTCTGGCTTCCAGAAACAACAGCCATCACCCCGTCCGCGTTCACAGCTTCGCCGCACTGTGTACGCGCGTTGCACATTTCCTGTGATTTGATATTATTTAAACTTTAGTTTTGTTTTCCCTTCTCCAATTACTGATCTCGTTCTGCTACAAGTTTATCGGTCAATGCAGCCTCCTTCTAAAATCAAAGTGAAAAACACGAATGATCCCACTGAGAGACGACAAAAGGTGTCGGTGGGATGCATTAAAAATAACTCCACGCAGGAATATTTATTTTATTTTTATATTTTTTCCAAGCGTGACTGGAAATGGCAAGTCAAAGTGAGGCCCCCTAATGAGACAGCGTGACACAAATGCTGCACGGCACATCACACGCCGGCAAGCGCTACCAAAGGAACGCCGTTTAGGGCGCGCACTTATTCGTGCCCCCTGCCGCACGCGCGTGTTTAACCAACCTGCCGGCACGCCTCGAGGTGGGAACAAGACAGCGGGGGGGGGGGGGGGCGAATAGCGGCAGATGCCTCCTCCGGGTGGGGGCGAGCGCGCGAGTCGCGGCGTCATCCTGCGGTGCTGCGGCGGACGAGGTGCGCGGCGAGCGGCGCTCTCGTCTCGCAAGGCAGAGACGTCGCCGGGGCCCCAGGGATCGAGCCGCGCACGGGGGAGCGGGTCGCCGTGGTGCACGCACTCACCTCGCCTCATCGTTGTCAGCTCGATGCATCGCAATTGCAAAGTTCGTCGATCGGCAGGCAGTTGACGTGCCGTGGGGCGAAGGGCGAGAATTCCCACATTTTAACAAGATGTCTGGTCAGCTCTCTAGGGCTCCCTCCAGTCCAAGGTCGACCACCAGCAGTGGTAGAAGCAGGCAATTGCAGGGCTGCACCTCTATCTTTCGTCTTTATATCAACCCACGTGACATGTCACGGGCGCATCTCAGTCACGGAGAAAGAGAGGTAGTCACAGGCAGATGGCAGCAGGGAGATATTGAGCGTGGACTCGAATGGCGGGCAGGGAGTCGAGAGCGCGAGTGGATGGGGGGGTGGGGGGGTTACAGCCTCTGGGGAGATTGTGCGACTGCCGGCTGGTCTCCGACTGGAGCAGAGAGCGTGAGGAGCTGAGTGGAGTGGAGGGACGGAGTGGAGAGACCGGAGCATTGGGGTGACGTAGTGGCATTTAGGATCATTTGAAGTCTTGAGATGAGGGACGTGGAGTGGTGGAGATAAGACTAAATTAAAACCAATCGACTTGAATTAAATAACCGATGCAGCTTCCGTCACTTTTTCAGTCGTTTCCTGTTGCTCGTTTCCGCTCCTCGTTGAACAACTGTTGCCGGGGCTACGATGGAGCACATGAGGAGTCCCAGGCGAGGGTAGAGAAGCTAGCGGAATCCTAAGTGTGAGCGTGCGAAGCTAGCAGTAGAGAAGCTAGCAGAGTATATAGTGGAAGGCTAGCAGTGGAGAAGCTAGCAGAGTGTATAGTGAGAGGCAGTAGTGGAGAAGCTAGCAGAGGGTATAGTGAGAGGCTAGCAGTAGAGAAGCTAGCAGAGTGTATAGTGGGAGGCTAGCAGTGGAGAGGCTGAGAGAGTGAGTGAGAGAGAACAGGCTAGCAGTGGAGAGGCTAGGAGAGTGAGAGAGAGAGCAGGCTAGCAGTGGAGAGGTTAGGAGAGTGAGAGAGAGAATAGGCTAGCAGTGGAGAGGCTAGGAGAGAGAGAGAGAGCAGGCTAGCAGTGGAGAGGCTAGGAGAGTGAGAGAGAGAGAACAGGCTAGCAGTGGAGAGGCTAGGAGAGAGAGAGAGAGAACAGGCTAGCAGTGGAGAGGCTAGGAGAGTGAGAGAGAGAGAACAGGCTAGCAGCGGATAGGCTAGGAGAGTGAGAGAGTGAGAGAGAGCAGGCTAGCAGTGGAGAGGCTAGGAGAGCTAGCATGAGAGCTAGAGGAGAGAGACAGGCTAGCAGTGGAGAGGCTAGGAGAGTGAGAGAGGAGAGAACAGGCTAGCAGTGGAGAGGCTAGGAGAGTGAGAGAGAGAACAGGCTAGCAGTGGAGAGGCTAGGAGAGTGAGAGAGAGAACAGGCGAGCAGTGGAGAGGCTAGGAGAGAGAGAGAACAGGCTAGCAGCAGAGAGGCTAGGAAAGAGAGAGAGCAGGCTAGCAGTGGAGAGGCTAGGAGAGTGAGAGAGAGAACAGGCTAGCAGTGGAGAGGCTAGGAGAGTGAGAGAGAGAACAGGCGAGCAGTGGAGAGGCTAGGAGAGAGAGAGAACAGGCTAGCAGCAGAGAGGCTAGGAAAGAGAGAGAGCAGGCTAGCAGTGGAGAGGCTAGCAGAGTGAGAGAGAGAGCAGGCTAGCAGTGGAGAGGCTAGGAGAGAGAGAGAGAGAACAGGCTAGCAGTGGAGAGGCTAGGAGAGTGAACGAGAGAACAGGCTAGCAGTGGAGAGGCTAGCAGAGTGAGAGAGAGAGAGCAGGCTAGCAGTAGAGAGGCTAGGAGAGAGAGAGAGAGAGAACAGGCTATCAGTGGAGAGGCTAGGAGAGTGAGAGAGAGAGAACAGGCTAGCAGTGGAGAGGCTGAGAGAGTGAGGGAGAAAACAGGCTAGCAGTGGAGAGGCTAGGAGAGGGAGAGCGAGCGAAGCAGCACAAGCGGGAACATCACGACGGAGTCACGGGGGTGTCGAACGCGACGAGTTTCTGTTCAATAGAAAGTGACAGAAGAAAAAGAAGTTGTCCGCATGAAATGAAAACACTCCACATGTATCTTGAAGACCGGAGCAAAGCTAATGGTCTTCATTCGCAATGGGCAAGTAGGCAAAAAGTTTAGGTCTCATTCCAAACTAAGCATTGCGGCTACAGCTCTATTACTCCTAGTCTCACTTTGAAGTAAAGTTGAATCTGTCGACCTCCATGCAAGACGACCGTTACATTTCTCTTGTTAAAGATATCACGATAATTTGCCGAAACTTCTCGCAGGAATTCGCAGGCTGTGACTCACATGAGAGGCAACATCATGATGCGCCCAGCAGCCAGGCCTGCGATTAAAATGGGAAGCGACGCTTTCCGATGTATGTATTTCGTACCAGCCCCACCATCTGATGGGTTTTGCTGTAACAAGGGGGCGCATGCGGCACTCACACTTCAACTTTTTAAAAGAGATGTTTGAGAAGGACGCACGGAGCCAGCGCCGTGTTTTTCTAATGAAGGGGAAGGGTCACTTCAATTTGTCGCGGCGGATGCGCGTGCGCGTGCGTGCGCGTGCATGCGCGTGCCTCGCTCTGGCGCGCTCGCGAGCGGCGGTGCCGCTCATCCGTCAGTGCCGCCAGATCCCGGGTCCCGCATCAATCGCGCACGTCACACAGTCAGCCGCGTGGCAGCCGTGAAATCTCGCAGCGCTAACACATTGCGCCGGAAAAGCGCTACGGGATTGACGATTGCGTTTGTGCTTTAACGCGAGCCATAAATCACAACCGCGTAAAAAATACAACCCCCCCCCCCACCAAAAACAAAAACCCCCAGCGACAATGACGAGAATGACAAGAACTCGAGGCACGCGAGAGATCGCCAAACGGTCGCTGCTTGACGCCGCCGAGTAAAGCGAAGGTTGGCATCGAGAGCCCACACGGACTCAAGCGACTCTCGCCTCTTGTTTTTGTTGCGCCGCCTTCCGTTATTAATTATTCTAATGAGAGCACCGGGCCAGGTAGGACGTCATTAGGAGGCTGAGGGAGGGGGCCCGTGGGACCACGCGGCTCGTGGCCCCACGGCTCCTGATTGTCCATCACCCCCCGGCCGCGACGACTCGTTAACGCGCCAGGTTTAGCGGAGCGGCGCGCTCGGCATTCGTCTGACTTGAGGAACACTCTGGGGAGGAAGCCGCGCACCCGTGGCCCTTCCTCTCTTGCTGTCCCAAGAGCGTCGAGCACCCAGACGACACAGCGCTCTGTGCAGACGCGGCGCCGCTGTGCCACACGTGCCCCCGGGTACAAGAGGCGGACGGCGGCTCCTCGTCGCGAGATGTGATACCCGCAAGTCGGGGGGCTGCAGGGAGATGAACTACGAATTCTGGTGTAGATCGTGAGGGAGGTGGGGTGTAGATTCTGGTGTAGATCGCGAGGGAGGTGGGTGTAGATTCTGGTGTAGATCGTGAGGGAGGTGGGGTGCAGATTCTGGTGTAGATCGTGAGGGAGGTGGGTGCAGATTCTGGTGTAGATCGCGAGGGAGGTGGGGTGTAGATTCTGGTGTAGATCGTGAGGGAGGTGGGTGCAGATTCTGGTGTAGATCGTGAGGGAGGTGGGTGTAGATTCTGGTGTAGATCGTGAGGGAGGTGGGTGTAGATTCTGGTGTAGATCGTGAGGGAGGTGGGTGCAGATTCTGGTGTAGATCGTGAGGGAGGTGGGTGTAGATTCTGGTGTAGATCGTGAGGGAGGTGGGTGCAGATTCTGGTGTAGATCGTGAGGGAGGTGGGTGCAGATTCTGGTGTAGATCGTGAGGGAGGTGGGGTGTAGATTCTGGTGTAGATCGTGAGGGAGGTGGGTGTAGATTCTGGTGTAGATTGTGAGGGAGGTGGGGTGTAGATTCTGGTGTAGATCGTGAGGGAGGTGGGGTGTAGATTCTGGTGTAGATCGTGAGGGAGGTGGGTGCAGATTCTGGTGTAGATCGTGAGGGAGGTGGGGTGCAGATTCTGGTGTAGATCGTGAGGGAGGTGGGTGCAGATTCTGGTGTAGATCGTGAGGGAGGTGGGGTGCAGATTCTGGTGTAGATCGTGAGGGAGGTGGGTGCAGATTCTGGTGTAGATCGTGAGGGAGGTGGGTGCAGATTCTGGTGTAAATCGTGAGGGAGGTGGGGTGCAGATTCTGGTGTAGATCGTGAGGGAGGTGGGTGCAGATTCTGGTGTAGATCGTGAGGGAGGTGGGGTGCAGATTCTGGTGTAGATCGTGAGGGAGGTGGGTGTAGATTCTGGTGTAGATCGTGAGGGAGGTGGGTGTAGATTCTGGTGTAGATCGTGAGGGAGGTGGGTGTAGATTCTGGTGTAGATCGTGAGGGAGGTGGGTGCAGATTCTGGTGTAGATCGTGAGGGAGGTGGGTGCAGATTCTGGTGTAGATCGTGAGGGAGGTGGGTGTAGATTCTGGTGTAGATCGCGAGGGAGGTGGGGTGTAGATTCTGGTGTAGATCGTGAGGGAGGTGGGGTGAAGATTCTGGTGTAGATCGTGAGGGAGGTGGGGTGTAGATTCTGGTGTAGATCGTGAGGGGTCTGCGGCAGAAGAGAGCCCTCTCAAGGAGCAGTAGACTCGACGTCGATGCGAGTCCCTTCGATGCCACGTCAATTCGTTGTAATTAGAGAAGGTGGCAGCATTCCTAATTAAGGAAAGAAGTGGAATCGTGAGCAACTTATGGCTCGGATGGTAGTGAAGTAGGAATATAATCTGGCATGCGATCCTTTAAGCAAATGCTATTGCTCAACTATTTAATGAGGTATAAGAGGGTTTTTTTTCATGTAATGAGGCCAATTACTTTCACAAATTACATTTTTAGGGTTATCATTTATTAACAAATGCTCCATCACGTGCCACAGGAATCGCGCGTGGACAAGCGGCAGCTTGCATCTCTATGAATCACTTAGCAAAATACAGCAGACTAATTAATATCTTATGCTAATTTCTTGACAATGACAGATTCAGAGAAGCATATGGGCCCTTAATTATTACGGCAGCACAGCTGCACTGCGGGGAAGAGCACACCATGTTTGTTTTGTGTTTTTTTGTTTTAATTTGAAACCTCAACGCACGCTCTCGGCGCCCGCAGCTCGGCCGCCGTCTCGTGATTGACGACGATCCAGCATTCCCCATCGCCGCAGCGACCGCCAGTCCAAAGAGCGGGGATCCCAGTCACACGGCACGGATGTAGAAACCGCACCGGTAAAGCATCCGTGGGGGTGCAAGGTCGTGCGGCGAACGTCGCAGAGCAAAGGGCATCTCACCGCTCCGATATCGACACGGCAGCCCGGCAGCGTCGGGCGTGCCGAGGGCTCAGCCCCACTTCTGGATGAGGCAATGGGTGTCACGGCCTTTCGTTATCTACATATGGGGTGAGCGCTCGAGCCAAATGTTTGACAGATAATAGATGATCGTATCCGTTGCTTGTTCTGTTTAGAGTTTAACATTTATTGAAAGTCTAACACCGTTATTAGTATCATCATCACGCACGTTTGCCCAGGAAGGCCTCACCGAGTCTCAAGACACTTACTTAAGAGGGTCCTGTGAAGTTTTTGCAGTCGCAGGCAATGTTACTGCTGTGTGTAATCACAATGGAGTAATTTGCAGGTATTTTTTTTTTTGCATTGGGTTGTTTGACCAATACCCAGCTACATTGTGTGCGGGTTTTTTTTAGCAATGGGAGGAAGCCGGAAAGCCCGGAGGAAACCTTTCCTTGACCACATCGTGCCGCCCACCAACCCCCCCCCCCCCCACTCCAGCAAGGTCTCGGTCTGGGGTCACCACGATTCTTCACACGGCGGCCGGTGAACTGATCGTCGCGTACACCACCCACGACGCCGTCCACACGCCGCACGCCCCACACCCGGCAGTCTCTTCAACGGCTGCCGGCATGCAAATTGTCCGCCGCCGCCAATATCACAGCGGCGGTGCCATCAATCTTTCTCATAACGGAGCCGCGAGGACGTCGCCTCTCGTTTTCAGCCACGTTCGTCTGCTCCCAATCGTGGCCGGCAGCAGTTTGCCAGAGCCACGGTGATCCAAAAATGTGACAGCAAGAAAAAAGAACAGGTGGCACTCTGGAGATGAATTGAAAAGAAAATGTTGATATGAAAAGTATTATCCCAAAGTCTGGATTAAGTAGTTAGGTAGGAGGCCGAGAAATGGGTCTTGAAGCTGGGTGAGATGGCAGGTTGGGTGGTAGATGAGCGACAGGGCGAGTGGTCATCCTACTGATGGAGAGAATGGACTTGCCGGCAGTGCGGCGAGGAGACGGATGATCTGGAGTGCGAGCTGACAGTGAGATGAGTTTCCTGGCAGTTAGCGGGAGCATGCATTGGTGGTGAGTGAGTGGATGTGCTGGTGGCGACTTGGCACGCTGACGTTGAGTAGTGGGCGAGTGGAGATACTGATGACGAGCGAGCCTGTATACTAATGGTCAGTGAATAGCCTGCTCGTGAGCGAGTGGAGATTGTAGTGAGTGAGCAGGGGTAGAGAGACGTCTCCCCTCTCAGAAACCCCTTGCTTCGGTGTCCCACAAGGTTCATTGGACCTCTACTCTTCTCCTACTTGACAAAATAATTTTCAGTTTTAATATAAGTTATGATGTGACTGAGTGAGTGGCTGTGGTGGCTGTGCTCAGTGTGTAGCTGTGTGGAGCGTGCGGCTGTGGGCAGTGTGCGGAGCGTGGCGCTGTGTGGAGCGTGCGGCTGTGGGCAGTGTGCGGAGCGTGGCGCTGTGTGGAGCGTGCGGCTGTGGGCAGTGTGCGGAGCGTGGCGCTGTGCTGGCTGCTGTGTGGCCACCTGCAGGAGGCTGCAGTCCAGGTCGCGACGCCTCCGCGCCACTCAGCTGCTCCCAGTCAAAGTCATCGTCCTTGTCCTGCACGAAGCCGCACGCCGGGAACGGCTCCGTGATACGGCACCTACTCGATCCTGTGGGACACAACCCGGACGTCCATGAGCAAACAGAACCTGCCACATCCAAATAATGATTATTATAATCTCAATAATAATAACAACGATAATAATTTAGCTCTGGCCCACACAGGGAAACGGGGCAACGCTGCCCTGGCTTGCCGCGCCACCGCGTTCCGCACGACCGAGAAGCCGACGAGCTACGGCTGTCGTCGCATCGACCTCGGCTGACGTGCTCACCCGTGCTCGCCGCGCTCGCCACGAGCGAACGCTACGGGAGGCGAGGTGCAGCCGGCTCCGCGTGCGCTGGGGTCAGCGTGGCTCTGCTCTCGATTGAGGTCACCGCCCCACGGGAGCTGCACTGCCCGCTCGCGGCGCGAGATGGTGGGTTGGGTGGGGAGCGGTGGTGCAGTGGTTGTGGCACTGCGCCACAAAGCAGGTGGCCAAAGTGAATCCTTGCCCGTGGCCGACATCGGTGGTGAATATCTGAATCGGTCCAAGGCTTCCTGTAGTCAACTCAGCCTTCAACGAGTCCATGGTGAAGTTTGTAAACATCACCACGAGAAAGACAAAGACGGCCGGTCGGGCATGATAAAGCCTACAATACCACCCCCTCATGAGCCATACTGGCTTTCATAGGTGCTCATTAACAGCACTTGCCCTTATAGTCTGCGTGGGCTATGCGGGGGGCCTTTATCTGGTGAGCAGCCAGCGGGGCTGCTCACACGAACCCTCTGTGCTGTCGCTCACCACTCCGTGTCTCACGCGCCCAGGAGGTGACGCCAGTGTCCAAACGTCTCAACATCACACGGACAAATACATGGATTCGCAACTATTGTGATGGGGCTGCCAAGCACATCGTGAAGACGAGCAATGGCAGGATCTCTCTCCCCATGATGAGTCACCGACACAATCCGTAGCAGATGCGATTCTAAATCTCTCTCCAAACCTTTGGATGAAGGCTGCTAATGTAACTGTGCCTCGTGCAACCTCTCCTCGTCGCTCCAGGGCCAAATTAATTCTGCTATTGCCATCACATTTAATAATGTCTCATATGTACCGCGCTAAAATGGCCATGCAATATTAAAAAGAGGAGGGACTGCACGAGTTGTTCTCTCAACAAACAAAACCTCTGTAAGCCAGCAGACACCCTTCGTGATACTGAGCACATGACGCGTGGCAGAAACACTTGATTAGACATTGTCGCGCGCTCTCGCATGACTTGCTTCCAACACCGGGTGGACGGTGACCGTCGATTTGCTTTCCTTTTTCAAATAATTTACACGGAATTTAAAATTATAAGCCAGCGAGCGGTGTATTATCCTCCGAGCCCTCTTATTCCCGATGTATCAGCTCTCCTAGCGAGTGAATGAGCGACGCGGGGCTTGTTCCATTGCGGCCACTTGATTTTACACATCGAGACGCCAAGCAGCAGCTTTTCCTCAACGCCAGATGTCACGTTAATATGTGTGCGCTTTTTGCCAAAGACAAAAATGTCACCGTCTTTCCCGAGAGCGCCCAAGAGGTGCGGGAGCGAGGGGCGCTCGTGTTCCGAGCAGACCTCATCAATATCGCCGCGGCCGCTATTGTGGCACGCTGTCCAACAAAAGACGACAATCCTTAGAATATTCCGTAAAGATCGGGTCATGCACCTTCGCCTTGAGGAAATGCCACGGCGAGACGGGCGAACCGCATGCATCGGGCGCAAGATTGGTCTTGGTTCCAAAATATAAAGGACGCTCTCTGTAAAGTGAAGGCAATGCACCAGAGCGAGGAAAAACCACGCAGACTCGCGTATATATAACATTAACCCCAAACGTCCGTGCCTGCTGCTACTGTTCTAGCTCACGATCAACTCTTTTGAGCACTATTATCAACGCAAGGAAAGATTGTGCTGCCAAGAATATTCTTTCACGCACAAGGCAACACTTTTATCTGTGAGCAACACTTTCAAAAGTGCACGCTATTGCAGGTTTTAAATTACAGATTAGGTCCAGTAAGCAGATAAGAGGTTTTTCTGAAATGTCACATTTCTGCAGCTTACCGATATCTTGTTTACCAGAACCCATTACAGAAGTGGGCTTCGCCCGGAGAAATTACAATGATTTGATGGTGCACGGACGCTTTTCTGAGCCACCAACGCTATCCGAGCCTCAAAAGAGCAGCCGGCAATTTAGTGCGAACCGAGGCAGCATCTCCTGCAGGCAGCATTTTCGGCCACAGCGCTCACCTCAAAAGAGACCTCCATCGCGTCTCTGCATTACGCCGTTCGGAACTGCGTTAGTATTCACCGCGCACGACGAACGCGTATCTTCGTGTGACGGCTGCGCATATTAAATTACTGGCACTGATTTATTAAAAATGTATTATTACCACTTATTATTATTTTGTAATTTCCTCCAAGTTCATGCGAATCGCGTCGTGAGACAGACTATCTGCTGGAATCTTTCGCAGAGCCGCTTCGGCCCCTTCTGTAAGAGACGTGGCGCACAGAAGCGGATACCAAGACGTGTTAAATGGCTGTACCTTGGTTTAGCGGATGACATGCTTTAGCTACTTATATCGATTTGTTATCGAATCCTGATTGAAAATATCCAGAGCAAAGTGTTGTGGATGAATCACATCACAAAGTGCATCATGACTTAACTTACTCAATATGCCTGCTCTTAAATTATGCACACAGTTTCACAAGACCAACAGTGGGAGATTGCCCATTTCCCTCTGCTTTTCCCAGTCTGGAACTCTATTCCCCCAGTCACTCGTGCTGTCAGCTCAAGAACGCTCTCTTCTCCTCTGCCGATGACTGGCTGCCTCGTCAGTACGTCCCGCATTTCAGTGCAGCATCTGGAGATGGGGCCACGCGGAGTCATTATACAAGTCCACATTTTAATTGTAAATGTAAAAGTGCAGCCCTGTAAATGCTTGCTCACGCCACTGTTGGTGGAAGGACTTCCACTTCGAGGTTAGTTCTGTAGAGCATCTCTCGAGGGTATTTGGCCTACTGTTCCACACTGGCCAAACGAGGTGCGACTACGCGCACTTGACCGGACATCACACGCCGTGTAGGTCGACTCACCGCGATGTCCCCAATGATATCGCTGGGCGGACCGAAGCTATATTTCAACTGCCGCACCGGGAGATCGAATGGAACCGGCGACGACTCCGCACGCATCTCGGATCCCGCCAGGCCGACGCAACTTGTTGTGGCGAGAATTTAAATTCCCGGCCGCTCCGCGCATGCGCGTTGTGAAATTGGAATGAGCCGGCCACAGTTTTGCGATAATAAAGTAGGACACCCCCTCACCCCCTCCGTTATCCCCCCCCAGCCCCACCACTCTGTTACCGACCGCAACGCTCCTCATTAAAACTCCTCCTCTCCTCCTCCTGCACCCCTGCCCCACACTCATCAATCTCTCACACTCGCCCGGTCACCGTGCCGCCTCACAGCGCCAGCGTCCCCCTCTCTTGAAGAGGAGAGGGGCAGTTCCACGAATTAAGCAGCTCCACAGTCGAAACATTCTCAACCATCCGCGTCACACATATTGGGGTTGTCACTTAGTCGGTATTCATCTAGAGTTTCAGAAAATATGGATTGCTTATAGGAAACACGTCAATGGTTTGGACATGCACGCACGAACGTGGGAGGCACCATCCCATCGCAGCGTGGATGAAAAACTCGGCTCGTCTCGGTACGTCCGACACCACAGTGAGATTGTATGAGCATTGCTGCCATATCAAATACATTGTAACAAATGAGATATCTCTGCTTTACGGAAGCCATAATTGGTTGACATTGCGCCCAGGTAAACAGCCACTTCAAGGTTGTACAAACGTGTCTGAAACACGCGTTAATCATGGTCATAGGCGCCAGTGTCGCTCTCGCGTGCAGGTACCATAGTACTGCCCAAAATGAGCACTCGCACACTCCCAAGCACGTGACCCTTATGCCAGAGGAGAGGCAATAAAATAGCACGTTACCGACACTCGATAGTCGATACATCTGGTGATAGTAATTAGCTGATCGATATTTCATGATCGGGCTGAATTCACAATGTTACAACCAAAGCACAGGGAAGTGATCAACTCCTGTAAGCGATGGATATTCCACAATCTGATGGCAGGGGCTCAATCTAGCTATAGAACATATTTTGCGGATTTCTCACAAAGTGGTAGCCGTCAATTTTACCCACGACGGATATTCAGATGGCGAAGCACGCACCCCGACCACTAAAGCACAACTTTAAAAATGAACAAAACCTTTCAGGCACCGCTGGACATTGGGGCACAAGAGGCTCGCTAAGTCCATCCTACCTCGCGTATTTAATTAGCCAAGCGGATAATGGCATAACGCGGCTTGTTAGGTAACCGCCCGTGTCCTAATAACGTCTAAATTACCATCCCGCTGGATTTACGGCACGAGTCCGCCCCTGCGCTCATGTGACTGGCAAGTTACTGCCACACCCCCCCCCTGCTCGCACGCGGCAGGGAACACACACGCGCACGTACGCACGCACGCACACGCCATGCCAGTTTTGAAATCTCCAGGATCAGCATCCTCGCTCCAATTTATGAGCAACGCCCCCCCCGCCCCAAGCTCGGCTCCCTGAACCGGCACCGCACCCCAGCGGAACGACTCGACAGGAAATGTCAGACGCTGGCGGGGGAGCCGAGGAGCCAGGGATGGGGAGGGCGGTGGTTGGGGGGGGGGGGGTACGATAGGGAGGGA
This sequence comes from Lethenteron reissneri, assembly GCF_015708825.2. Lineage (NCBI taxonomy): Eukaryota > Metazoa > Chordata > Hyperoartia > Petromyzontiformes > Petromyzontidae > Lethenteron > Lethenteron reissneri. The sequence goes on along the minus strand of NC_083820.1, from coordinate 12,614,971 downwards.
GGGGGTACGATAGGGAGGGAGGGGGTACGATCGGGAGGGGGGGGGCCGAGCCTCCCCGGCCGATTAAGCGCAAAAGTCGGCGAGACGGAGGACAGATCAAGAGCCACGCAACGCGGAGCCCCGCGCATCCAATTTTCTCGGAGCGGGGAGGCGTTGAGTAACGAGCGGCAGAGCATCGGCGCATTAATGCCGCGGGTATTTTCTCCCAGCGCTACTCTCTCTCTCTCTCGACACACTCGCTCTCTTCAAGTGAATTAATTCCCTGACATTCACTTACGCTGCTTACGCTGCCGGCCATCGCCGCTTTGCTTTGTTTGCGTTGCGTGCCCGCTGCGTGGTGTTTAATTGTGTTCGCGTGCATGTACGATGACGTGAATGTGTAGACTGCTGCACTGCATGTGGGCAAAATAAAAAATAAAGTTTCGGGACAGGTTCGATATGAAACGTGGGGGCTACGCCGTCAGATTTATCATGCTTGCAAATGAGGCTACGCTGGTCTCTTGAATTCTCACCCAGCTAAAACACAATTACTTGAATCTTCATTTGTCGCATCGTGTTGAAATTTAGGAACTGTTCAAATCCACACCACTACAGGGAGAGGAGCTCCAAGCGGGGTTGATGTCCGTGATTTAGAATCTCGCGTGCATCAGTTCAGTGGCCTTCATTGAACCAGGCCTCCCTTGACAAAGACAGAGAGACCACTTGCATTGACAAAGAGACATCTCCTCAAGGGGCTCAACTCATTAGAAAGTTCATCAGCCTATCTTCTGTCACGTACCAGCTGAGATGGATCATGTTTCCTAAATGATACCACTCGAATGATGTGTCATTATGTAGACAGAGCTCTTTATTTGGCTGTTTAGAGTTTCTATTTCAATGTATGCACAGGAAATTACTTTCATCCAGCAGTGGATTGACCTTGTCCGATGTTGACTTTGTTGCAAGATCCAAGTGGAGTATTCGGAAAATGGCACTGGCACACCACCGATGGCTTTACTCTTGCCAACGGGGCCACGGGGTTTTGAACAGCCGCGCCACAGCGGAGGGCTCGCTTGGGGGGGGGGGGGGGGTTGAAGGGGAGGGATGCTCGAAGCCTCCTCCCGGGACGATGGACACGTTTCACCGAGTGGAGAAGTCAATAATGGGTGCCCTACATAGCAATGGGGAAATGCCGCCACTGGTTCTGCAGGACCACCAACAATAACAACCACCATAACAAGCACCACAACAATAATAACCGCAATAACAACCGCCGCCGTTCACAGAGCATCTCAATGCACGCTACAAAAATGAAAAAAGAGAAAACTGCATTCGGGTAGGAGGGGAGTGGGGCTCGTGGGGGGCAACTCGAGAGAGGGGACGAGAGTCCCAGCCCCACAGAGTCCCACAGACTCCCAGCCTCACAGAGTCCCACAGAGTCCCACAGAGTCCCAGCCCAACAGAGTCTCACAGAGTCCCAGCCCCACAGAGTCCCACAGAGTCCCAGCCCCACAGAGACCCAGCCCCATAGAGTCCCACAGAGTCCCACAGAGTCCCAGCCCCACAGAGTCCCACAGAGTCCCAGCCCCACAATCCCACAGAGTCCCACAGAGTCCCACAGAGTCCCACAGACTCCCAGCCCCACAGAGTCCCACAGACTCCCAGCCCCACAGAGTCGCAGCACAAACAACGACGACGACCCCCAGGGAGAATCGTGGCAGCCAATGACCCCGCGGCCATCGGGCACCAAGCGGCCGATATACATTTTAATGATCTTCTAAAATGCCTGCTCTGCTGATAATTGACAGATATAGTGTCGGGCCCATGCTTGTCACGATATGAACACAACGTCCAATACTTTACAACGGTCGCGGTCACTGTCAAGGTCTACAATTCTCTAAGACGCGTGCTGACAAACACCGTAGCGTGCTGCGACCTGGCCGAGGCCGTCAGCTCGCT